>NC_140959.1:9028545-9478545 GCF_014529385.1 Adiantum capillus-veneris
CGAAATCGCGTCCGCGCGCGCGCACTTTCAAGAGTGCAAACAGGGTTTCGACTTTGGCATCGGCAAATTCAGCTTTCCGAGAGCGTTTCCACCATGCGTCCTGGCGTTTTACGCCCCTTTCGAAGCCATTCGAGCCATCAGAAACCTCATTCGAGCTACAATTGAGGAGCTGCATTTTTCAGCCCTCTTTTGGCAGTTTATGCTGCGTTTTTGGGTCGAAACGGAGGTTTTTGGCATAGCTTTCACACCCGGACTCGGATACATGTGATCCAGGAGTCTACCTTGGAGTTTTGGCACGCTCTGGACTCGCTCGTCATATCAGAATTTCAAAATTCTGAACGCAAAATTTTCTGCAGCATCAGTTGTTTATTCTGTGTCGAGGATTCCACACATGGTTTGCTCTCAAATGTGAAAGTGATATTTGCTGCAAGTTTCCTCACAGGTGGGAGGATACAATGTATGTCTTATGTGGTTTGATGCTCAGGGAGACTAATGTGATTGCATTTTGAGCTTGGCAATGTATGCCTCGAGCATGTTTTTTGGCAGTCACAGGTAGAGCAGATATTTGTGTACTAGATTTGCAGGTGTTTGCAATGATGTATGCAAAGTGTGGAGAATTGGTGCACGCATTTGGAGTACGGTTTGATGCGCTTTGGTTGCTCATGTTTTTGAGCGCGCAGTCCGTTTGGTTATTGGTTTTGTGGTTGTTTTACTGACGAAACTCTGGCGAAATTTTCCCATGAGTTTTATGTGTATCATTTATGCGATCTAGGTAGAGATTGTGGGTTGCACTCAACATTTGCGTGCGGTGTTCTCTGCAGGTGGGAGATTTGTGCGTGTGTATGCTTGGTGATTACCGCACAGTGTGGGCTTGGTGATTAGCTCACGGTTTGACAGGCGTACAGTTATCTTGGCACACTCACAAGAGTGAGTATTGTGATGTATGCTTGTGTGGCTACGAGTTAGGTAGCCGAATTCGAGCACTAATGGCTTGAGGTTTTTCAGCAGGTTTCAGCTACAGGTTTACAAGTTTACAGGTAGGTTTGAGGGCTTATTTGGGCGCTGAATTTTCAGCCATTGTTTCCTCTTTGCAGGTGTCCATGTATGGCTCAGTTGTAGGCTGATTTGGGACACATTTGTGACTTGTTTATGCAGCTGTTTAAGAGCTGAATTTTGGGGCTGATTTACAGCCATATTTGCAGACTTTTGTTGATGCGATTTGAGCCAGTTTAGGGCTGGTTTGGTTGACATTTGCTACTCATTGTTGGTTGCTCTTTTGCGAGCATTATGGCTGATTTTTCATTTGACTTCCAGCGTTATGGTCTGACATAGTTTGATGGTGTAGATTTTGTTGCTTGGAAGGAACATATGCTTGTTGCATTGACAGATTTGGGGCAGGATAAACCCTTGCGTGGTTTAAGGGCAAAGCCCAAGTCTATGAGTGATGATGATTGGCAAGATCTTGATGAGTTAGCCATGTCTACGATTCGTTTGCATCTGGTTGAGTCTGTTGACTGGCAGGTCTCGAGGGAGACTACAACTCATGATTTATGGCAGATTTTACATGCTATGTACGCGACATCCATGTCTACAGGGAAGTCTAGTCCCACTTCTATGTCCATGGGAGAGATTGGTCCCACACGCAAGTCTCGACGGCATAGAGACTTGACATGTTGGCATTGTGGACATAGAGGGCACATTAGGCGTCTATGTTTCAGGCGTTTGAGACAACGGAGGCGACATATGCGTGATGCAGATTTGGGCATGACAGATGCTAGTGAGATCAGTACGGTGGTTACTGAGTATGATTGTGACGGCGATGTCACATTTACATCTAGCTTGTCTTCAGACGATCTTATGTCTACGGATTGCATATCGTATTGCACATTGTCTTCACATTGGTTACTAGATTCAGATGCTACTTTCCATGTCAAGTCGCATCGTGAGTGGTTTAGCACGTTTTCTAGTGGGAGACTTGGTTGTGTGCACATGGCTGATGGTGCTGTGTATGACATTGAGGGTACAGGAGACGTATGTTTGTCCTTGCCCAGTGGTATGAGATTTACCCTGCGTCATGTGTGTTATGTGCCAGATCTGAGACGGGATTTGATCTCAGTCAGACAGTTACGGGATAGTGGATGTCAGATTTCACTACGAGAGCGAGATTTTGTGATGCATTTGGGTTCGCTAGTGATTGCGAGAGGTGCTAGGAGTGGTACAGGTTACCCATTGCATGTGGATCACGGGAGAGACGGTGTTGTCTCTGTGATCATGCAGCCAGGTAGAGAGCGAGAGAGCAGGCAAGTCTCTTTTGCTCATGGGTTGCAGGATGCTTTGCATGGAGTGCAGAGTAGTGAGCTTGTTGTGCACACAGTTGGGGCATGACTTGAGCAGTCACACAGAGAGGTGACAGAGTCAGACATGCATGCTTTGCTAGTGACTGAGCAAAGCAGAGAGTCAGTTGTGCGAGATACTTCTATGCAGGATAGACAGGTAGAGCGGTCTTGCTCTAGTGAGTCACGACAAGAGGACGTTGTGCAAGAGTCTATGCATACGGAGTTAGAGCATGAGAGCTCTAGTGAGTCACAGCAGATTGAGTAGTCATGTTTGCAATGGATGATTGCAGAGGAGGCTGAGATGTCAGCGATTATGCAGTCATTCCTTTCTATGCTCGACAGTGAGCATGGGGATATAGTTGTGCAGGATATGTCTTCCAGCAGACACCTAGAGCAGCTGGTTTGCTATGAGGTTGCACGACAGGTTGATGTGTCTTTTGCGGACAGTCAGGAGATGCATGTGGCTGACACGCCTTGTCAGTCAGAGATGCCTATTGCCAGGGATATATATGTTGATGCATGCTCCGTAGAGCTAGCAGGGCCCGCTAGCATTGCATCGGCATTCGGTGGTCTCATGTATGAGATGTTGATCTTGAGACCGGATATCGCAGCTGCAGTGGGAGCATTTGCAGTTGGGGTTGTCAGTCGTTTGTTGACTAATGATGGCATAGTGCATGAGGGAGATATGCAGATATTGCATACATACTTGCAGCACGTGTGCGGTACGTCTGGTGGTGTATGGACTTACACGGGAGCAGGACAGCCGGATGCACACGATCACAGCCTGCCAGTGGGCATCGGTTGAGAGCGGTTTTCTCTCACCTTTTGTAGTCTTTAGACTAGGTTCCCTTGCTTAAAGGCACAGTCGCCTTTAAGTGGGAGGTTGTTGGGTTATAGGCGTCTGTGCCTTGCCTGGCCGCCCAGAGTCTGGGCGCCCACTGACTTGTATACCTTATACATAGCATAAGTGTATAGGGGGCTGCTCACTCTTTGAGTCTCCCCACCCATATCTGTGTGTCGTGTGTCTCCTTCTCTCTCTCACTCTCCGTCTGTGGTGCTCCCCGATCCCCTTCAGGCAAAAACTCCTACAAAAATAAACAATTGAGCAACCTTACTTTGCTTTCGTTTCTATCACATTTTAAGAGAAAATGATGTGAAAGTGTACATGAACAAATAGTGTGTACCATATTATACTAAGATGCTTATGTATTGTTGTGATTAGGTGATGACGTAAATCATTACCATGCTTGGAAGCATAGATGTAATCAAATTCTTAATATGAAAAGAACATCATCTCATCTCTTTGAAACTTGAAGCTTTTTTGATACATTGGAAACTGTGAGCCCTTATATTTTCACAACTCTACTCTTAGACATGAAAAGTTTCATAATTACAAACTATCTTTAAAAACTTGCTGGCTTACCCAGTTTGTACTTCTCGACTTGGTAGCACTTTTGTCAACTCTAGGTAGACCAAGGGAAAGATGGTCTTCTTGCCACATAAGAAGTTTTGATGTACACTTCTACCATGTCTTGCTCATAAAAAGACGCAAGGATAGATGTAAGTAAGAGAGTGGAGTAGAGAGATATTGAATTCAATTGTGTTCCTATGGTTGAAACCAATTCTAGAATGCACTCCATTTTCAAAAACAGTTTTATTGCTACTGATTCCAAACGGCTTTCATCTCTTCATACCATGCTAACTTACCTAATCTATATAATTAACATTGGTAGCATTGCTAAACCAAGATACACTAGAAGGAGGAGACACACTCTCTCTCTCTCTCTCTCTCTCTCTCTCTCTCTCTCTCTCTCTCTACCACAATAGAAGTAGAGCACTCCTAAGTTTTTTGAACAAGGACAGCATCTTATGAAAAACAATGTCTATGAGAAGCTCCCAAGCTTGGTATCAAAGAATGCTTTGTATAATCTTACATATATTTATGTTTGTTAGAATCTTCAAGAGGTTGTGTAATGCGTTACTTTTAGAAATGCAATAGAGTATACATGGAGGAATAGAGTATTGATAGTGTTTGACGTGGAAGAGAAGATATCCCTACAATAATAGAAGCGATGTTTCTTTGGCCGCAACAACGCGCGGGTCACATACTAGTACCTTATTATGTAATATCAACTTCGTACCAAAGGTGGTCACATGCGAGTGAATCACTTTGCAAAGAGACAGGCCCGGGCCTATGGGAGGAGTCCTCTCACTTGCATCACGGAAACAATGTGGATAAAAGATGGATTGAGTAGTCCAATATGTTGTCACACTAAGGGTGTGGTCACGCAAAGCTTAGTTATCTGTAGGCCTGCGAAGCTCTAACTACAAGCAGTGCAAAACATCACCGAGAGCAACCAATAGTGAGAGGATGATCAAGGCGCAGATGCGAGAGAGAGAACGAGGGCTGACCAGCACAAGAACTCCTTAGTTTGAAAACCATGGCAAAAAAAGCATAGTGACAACACTATTCCGATGGAAAGCTGCACGCTGGCAGGCTTGGTTGGGGATTGTAACGAACAACTAAACTTCACGTGACTGCAGTCTAACTTGCAATCAAATGTGACTCCGAGCAGTGTGTGGGAAAAGTGTGCCTCAGCTTAGCCTTGAGCCGGTTGCAAAATCAAAGAAGCCGATTAAGGGGAGGACAAGAAGGAGAAAATTCCGCTTAAAATACATGGAAAATAGTGTAATTTTGTAACAATACTGGCCAGTATTGTAAAATTTCCGGTTAAGATTTGTCTTGGAGGGATTTTTGTATGTTTGTGAAAATGATTTTTCCCGAACACTAAATGTGAGAGGACTGGGCATGTAAAAACTAAACAACAAGAAATCTTATGACGACTTGCGCAAAAAATGACGTGCACATAGAGACATATACACACATCCCCATCGAGGAGGTGAGTAGTGCCTATGCAAAAGGTTCACCTATATTATTTTTTTGCAAACCAAAAGGACGATTTAATACTGAGAGAAACTAAATAACAAAACTCGAGTTTGTAAAAATACATGCACCACATCTGCAAATTTTATTTTAGTAGAAAATAGAAAGGTAAACACGAAAGGAAATTTTACAAACTTGAATTTTTAATGATTGTCTAGTCTCACCGTTATTAAAGCATCAACTTCCAAGTGGCAAGTATATTTTAACTTTTAGAAAAGGACCAAGTGGGAAGTATTCCACTTTTCGAAAAAGGACATCTAAAGTAAGGAAAAATGTAGGCCATTGTGAGCAGGGCTAGAAAAAAATATTATTCCTAATAACCGAAGAAAATAAGGGCAAACTTGAAATACTCTCTGTTTCTAGGTTGAAATTTAAAGCTTTTGCCGGTAATTACACTCTAACTTATGAAAATTGCCCAGTTTTCTTCAAGGCAAGCTCAAAATCTGGATATTTTAGGATTTCAGCCGGTTAAAATACACTGGACCCAGATTTTTTTCTGACACTGATTGTATCATTTTTATATAAGGACAAGGAAGAGCCGTTGAGTAGTCACGAGCCATTGAGTAGTCACAACGCACTAGTGGATCAATCATCATACACACTCTTTCTCCTCCTCTTATCATATATAGGCCATTGTGACTTCTCACCTTGCCTCTCAAAGTTGGAGCAGAGACACTATCCCCATTGATGTAAAGGGTATGGCTAAAGTCATTGTTATAAGGGTCTTTGAACGTCCTCCTGGCTAGACTCTTAAGGCAGACGGATGCAGTCGCATAAATTCATGGGCGAAAAGAAAATTCACACAACAACCACCTGAATCCATGTCGTCATTCTTAAAGAACCCACGTGGCATCGACTAGTGCCGTGGCCTGCCTTATATCTCACACGGGCATGGGAGGAGATGGGATCTACGGTGGGATGATTGAGCATCGTAGATCTCGAGCTTCCGTGGACAATGTAAACTCGGAAAAAATGTAAACTCGGGTACAATGTAAACTCGAGTACCCGAGTTTACTTATCCGAGTTTACTTCGCTCCTCCCCCCCGCCCCCAAGGATTGAACCCACAACCTAGGGTTTGAGGGCCATGTGGCCTATCCACCACGCCCGCGCATGTCAGTGTGGAATGTACATGTTTCCATGGAGTTTTGACGTGCAAAAGTATCAGGACGGGCAAAAGTAAACTCGGGTATTTTTGTAAACTCGGGTACCCGAGTTTACAAAAATACCCGAGTTTACTTTTGCGACAAGATCTACGGCGCGCGCCTAATGTCGGGGCCCAAAAGTGATGGGAGCCTTTGATCCCATCTCCCATGCCCGTGTTAGATATAGCTGAGGGTGCCGTGGTAAGCAAAGTGCAAACTGCTCGAGTCACTCTTACTTTGTCTGCCACTTTCGTCCCACCGTCCACAGCCAACACAGCTCCTGAGTCTCCAGGTATGAATATTGTACCCCGTCCCTAGTAACAGCCTAACAGGTCTTCAGTTCATGATTCGTCTGATAGACCTTGGAGCTCGCTTAAAGATTGTTCCCATGATGATACACCCTTGGTGGCCTCTCGCACTAAAGGGCACACAGAGTTTAATGAAGCCCCGGCCATGGGATCCACGGAACTGAACTAAGGCAAGTATCTCAAAGGCACAAAAAAATGAGAGGGCTCCTTGCACCCCCCGGCTTGAACCCACGACCTCCTTGTGAGGTTGGCGTTCTAATCACTTCGCCCGTAGCTTGAACCCACGACCTCCCTATCGCAAGGCTGGGATCCTAACCACTTCACCCGCACGCATGATATGGAATCAATGGCAAACAAACGCATCATAAATAAACTTGGACGTGTACGCCCCTATTTGAGTTTACAAAATTTATCCTAGTTTACTTTTTATGAAATCTTACGGGTCTGCACGTGTCATGACTCTCGGCTTGAGTTCAAGGCCGTGGTTCCCATGGCCGGCGCTCCATTGAAGACCCAGTGTCCTTTAGTGTGAGGTTCATGGCCCGTGTGTGTGTGTGTGTGTGTGTGTGTCAGGGCTCGAAAAAAGATAGGTTCGCTTTATCCAAAGCCTGTTCAAAATGAAAATGGCCGGCTCAAATTTGGGCAAGAAGGTTCTCAAGCTAATTCAAATTATGGAATTTTTAGTTATAATATGAAATCTCTAGTGTGATTTTCCCCCTCAAATTTAGAGTTAACCTGCTCATATGCGGGTGAAAAGATTCCAAAGCCGGGTCCACAAAAAAAATTCCCGAGCACTAGTGTGTGTGTGTGTGTGGGAAGAGAGAGAGAGAGAGAGAGAGAGAGAGAGAGAGAGAGAGAGAGAGAGAGGTGGCCCAGGGGGTGTTTGGGGTGGGGGGGGGGGAGTTTGTTTTCTTCAGAAAAACACAAATGAGCAACCATGATGGTGTAGGGAATGGTCATTAAATGACCATTTGCCATTATATTGATTTGCCATAATATTGACCACATGACGACAACACGACTGGTGAGAGCCATGGTGCAAGTCAATATTATGGGAATGGCCATCAAGGGTCAAGCGGAAGGGGCCAAAGAGCACTACAACACTGAGCCATGAGGCTCCTCAATACTATGAGCTGATATCGACAACCATGATTGGCTTGCATGCACCAACATTCCTGATGCTAAGGTGTCTTTAGTTCGAGCGGCATGGGTGGCTTGCAATGTGGGAGCCATCCACCGATTGCATGCTGAGATTCCGTTTTAGAGGGTACAACAAATAAGAGAGCTAGGATGCACTGCTCCCGACGCTCGATCTTCACAAGGAGTTAAAGTGCACATGTCGAGGGCTAGAAACGGTTTTAGAAAAAGCTCAAGTTGCTAACTAGTCTGTAGCAATACACAATTCCTACCTATGCTTTTTCAAAGAGGAAGAGGAGATTTTGGAAATGTGATCCCTTTTTTTTTTTTCTTTTTTAACCAAGTAAGCATTTGTATCAATTAGAGAGACAAAATGTTACAACTAAGGAAGGAGTAAATAGGGAGTATACAGCAGCTTTTGTATTTTACCCCGTTCCTGTGAATCAAGGGTATTAGAGGACCCCCACACGAGAGGGAGAAAGTGTATGTGTGTGTACATTCTTTCACTCAAACAAAAGGAAGGAAAGACAAGGACGCTCAAAAAGCTGCAAGCCAAATCTTCTTGTAAAGATTTAAAATTGGAAAGAAAAGACAAGGCTTTTTTAAAGTTCAAGAATAAAAAATTAGTTTATTCATCTTCTTCCATGCTTTGGGTTTGAGGGAAATGAAAACCACACATAGGAAAGAGAGTCCACGACATGGAGTTGGAAAAACAAGAAGAAGCTCACATTTTACTATGCACTTTTAGAGACTCCCAAAAAGATTCATAAATTTTTATGGAAGTGGGGTGAGCCAACTCCGCTAGACTTTTCAGACACTAGAGAGAGATGTTTTCGATGGCTATGGACCGATAAATATACATACATATGAAAATCCAAACTGTACTTTTGGCATTGTGGTACATCAATGACACTATTCAAGAAGTCCAAAAATCTGTACCGACTGCCGATCCCACCGACTGTTCCTTTCAAAGGGCAGCGGGGAACTCACGTCCAGCAGAAAAACTCGGCCCACAAAAAGATGGAGGCTGCTGGCTAGGCAGCTGTGCGTGCAGCCACTCATCGTCATACATTGCCCTATATTGGCATTAACACTGCCCACCTCTGCTCTCTCACAAACACGTCAAAAATATACATAATCAAGTGACCCGAATCAACACGAGCAAATAAAAAAAATTACACATTTGTTTCAGCAGGCTGCACTCTGGGTGGTGATTTGTGATGGTGACTACTGGTTTTTTCATCATTGGTTACCATCTGCTCGTCGTCAGCAGCAGACGACTTCTTATGATGCCCCAAATGGATGACGTCGAGACAGGGCTTCTTAGGCACCGGAATAAGCTTCACTACAAGAGCAACCGGCCAACAGATGAATGCTATGCCAAAGCATATGAGCCAAAGCTTTACACTAAGCTGTTTGGTCGATGCAAACTTGCCTAGAAACTCAACAATAATGAACTGTAGACCAAGAGTGACTGCAATTATTGTTAAGAAAAGTGGGCTGAGATGCAAGTTCACAAAGACGTTCAGCCTTTCCGGCTGCCTGGAGTTCACCTCATTGAAAAGCTGGCATAGCACAAATGCATTGAAAATCACTGTATTTCTAACAGCAGTTGAGTCGGGGCCCTTTAGACCCAATATTTGCTTCCCTCCAAACTGCAAGGTCAAAAGAATAGAAACTTGGTAAATTGCTTGTGCCAACAAGTTTCGCCACATGACATTGCTGACTATCGGAGCCGTCCGACCAGCAGGCGGCAACGTCATCAAGTGGTCAGATGGTTTCTCCGTTGCGAGTGCCAATGCCCCCAATGTATCCATGATCAAATTTACCCACAATAGTTGCACCGCTGTTAATGGTACATTTCCTGCCGATACTGCTGCCACAAAGTTAATGATAAGAGCTGTTACATTCACTGTCAGTTGAAATTGTATGAATTTCTGGACATTGAAAAATACAGACCGCCCCCATCTTAACACCTTAACCACTGTCTCAAAATTATCATCCAAAATGATAATGTCTGAGCTTTCCTTGGCCACCTCTGTTCCAGCAATGCCCATTGAAAGCCCAATATCTGCTTCATGCAAGGCAGGTGCATCATTAGTCCCATCACCGGTGACAGCCACTACCTCACCCATATCCTTCAACGTCCTGACTAGTATAAGCTTGTCTTGTGGACTAGACCTTGCCATTACAGAAAGCTTTGGCAAAATCTCCACTCTTTTGTCATGCTCATAGGCCCGGAATGTTGCACCCTCCAAAGCAATATCACCCTCTTTCAAAATTCCACATTCAGTTGCAATTGCCTTGGCAGTCACTATGTTGTCGCCAGTTACCATGCGCACTTTCACCCCTGCCTGTTGGCATAAGCGAACTGCCCCTGGAACACCTGGTCTACATGGATCTTTTATGCCCACGATGGCAAGCAAGGCCAGACCATCCTCTGGTATCGTCCACTCTTCCCATCCTGACTCTTCTGGGATCTCATCATCCACTAGGGGGCGATAAGCGAATGCAACACAGCGCAAGCTTTGTGCTGCCATTGCCTCTATAACCTGCTTCAGCTCTGTACGCTTCCCCTCGTCCAAATCTTGTGAGACACCACCAACCACCAGCTTATCACAGTGTTGGAGCACAATCTCCGCAGCTCCTTTCCAGTGCACCCTCTTCTCATTCAAGTCCTTCTCCTTCACCGCAACCCCTGCCCTTTTTTTCTCCGAATTGAATGTCTCCACTTGCATGATTGTAGATGATGCTCTTATCTTCTCAAAATCCATCCCCATGGACAGCCCCCACATTAGTGCAGCCTTCTCTGTAGGACTACCAGAAAACTCTGGCTGCCCATCCCCCTTTTCCTTATCAACAAACACACTCCCACTACTGTTTTGAGCAATACCTTCCAGAACCACCCTATGCATGTCATCCCCTCCGAGTTCTTCTTTCACCATCGCTGGTTCATCCTTCACAACACCACCGATCCATACCTTTACCACATTCATCTGATTAAGAGTCAAAGTTCCCGTCTTGTCACTACATATAGCAGTTGCTGACCCCATAGTTTCACAAGCAGCAAGCCTCCTGACCAAGGCCTTGTCTGCCATCATCTTCTTCATCGAGTATGCTAAAGTCAAAGTGACAGCTAACGGTAGCCCTTCTGGCACTGCCACCACAATTATTGTCACTGCAATCGCTATCACACTGATAACCCTGTCCACAGCCTCATTTGCACTAGTTCGCCCCGCCTTGAACTTCTGGGCATCAGCTTTGGTTGAGGCTGTTATGCGGCCAGTGAAGTAGTAGACAAGAAGAATTATGAGAACAAGTGTGGCAACACTGATGCCAATTTTGCCTATGAATGAAGCAACCCAGGTAAGCCTTGTCTGCAAGGGGGTTTCCTCATCTCTGTCATCACTGATAGATGCCATTAATTCACCCCACTCGGTATCAGTGCCCACTGCCGTGACGATCATAGTTCCGTAGCCATCTGCAATTTTGCAACCAGAGATAAGGAAAGGGTTTTTCTGGTCAATGGTGATTAATTTATTTTCTCCAGTCATGCTACTCTCATCCACTTTCACAGAGTGCCCAGATATGAGTAATCCATCTGCCGGTATCTGATCACCAATATTCAGAGGCACAACATCACCAACCACAACATCGAAGATCGAGACTGGAAACCGTCTCCCTCCTCTTATAACCTGAATCTGTATGTTCTCCTTCTCTTCATTCAGCTTCCTGAACTGCAATGACTGCCTGTAGTCGCTAGCGGCCGTCACAAAGATGACAATTAACACAGCTGCACCAATGCTAACTCCCTCATACCAACCTTCTTTGGCTCCTTCACTTTTGATCCCAGAGCCTAGAGCAAGGGCCGCACACAGCATCAAGATATTAAGGGTTCTATCATGGCAAGCTTCCCATACGAAAGTCCAAAACCGCTTTGGAGCCTTCCTAGGATAAGTGTTCTCCCCATAGGTCTGCTTCCTATTTTGCACCTCTTCTGGACTATCGGGAATGCCCTTGTGTAGAGAAGTTGACAGCTTTCCTGCAACGCCTGCCACTCCCTGGAGTGCCTCAAGGGCTTCAAAATTCTTGTCGCGCACGACGACCTTCCGGAGAGCATCAACGTCTGTTGGCTGCACACGGCCATGGTGTCGCATACGAAGGGCCGCAACAATGACATGAGTAGGGATTCGCACAGAGCTAAAGCGGAAGCGGCGAGAAGGATTGAGAACAGGCCAGAACCTCTTGGAATCTGGTTGAAGACGGGCAGCCTCAATTGCTCGTAGTTCATCCTCATGCGAGCTCAACGAGCTCTTCCGTGAAGAACCCCTCCGGATGGAGCTCTTTCTGAACTTGCTGCTGCCGGAGTTGCTGCTAGGATCAGAAGCCATGCGGGAAGCAGCTTGGTTGGAAGAATCTGAGGAGACAGGAATGATGTCAATGAGCTGCGGTCTTTTTTGTTGCTCGTGTGCGAACTGTCCTGCATAAACGGACAGCTATGAAGAAGATGAAAATGCTGGTAATCGGTTCTTGCGCATGCAGATTCAAAGTTCAGAGGCTCGGAGCGCTGGCAAAATTTGTGTGTGTGTGTGTGTGTGTGTGAGTGAGAGAGAGAGAGAGAGAGAGAGAGAGAGAGAGAAAGAGAGTAAACGACAGTAATATTATGCGTGGCGCTGAAAAAATGCATTTTGGAGGTTTGTTGACACGAGCTGCTTGTGAAAGGATAACACGTATGCCTTTAGCCGCGAATCCGAGGTATTTTTAGGGCACTAGTACCCAGTGATAACTCACTAACAAAACATTTTCGCAAGAGACACGTAGGGATGAAAGATGGTCCAATGAATGCAACGGTACTTTCTCCTAGTCACAAATTGAATGTATTCAATTTTCGAGGGAGCCTGACTCCTGAGGCCTCCAAGGGAGGGGGTAATTGTAAGGGCGCCTGTGCACGCTAAGGTGGCACCCCCGCCGCTCGCACATGGCGCCATTGTGGCTCCAAAATTCGACATGGCATTAAAAGTGCAGCCGTTGCGGTTTTTGCGTACATAGTTAGTCATTGCGCCTTCAAATATTCCAAGTACTTTTTGACTTCCCACCAAGCAAGCCACCAGCCGACGTCTTTCTCCATCTGCAGCACCATCACAGGCGAGCGTATGCAGCAAACCACCTTGGTTACTAGCTACACCCTTAATCTAACGGAGGTAGTTACCTAATTCCAATCAAAAGGACAACGCGTTGCAATCGAGCAACTACCTCTACATCTACTAATAGGTGCAGCTCACGACGAGATATCTGTTGTCCTCAATTATTGCATGAAGTTGCACTAGCTTAGTGAGCATCAAATTCCTGCTTTGCCTTACCCAACAACCACCACCTGCAAGCTCGAGAAGTGCGCCACAAGTAAATGCTTGCATTTATGGTCATGCTTCACATTTTGTTTAGTTGTACATAATAGCCCCCACATTCTTTAGCCACTTGGCCCACGTTGGCCTTCAAGTGGGAGATTGTTAGGTTACAGGCCACTGGCCAGTGGCGTCATGTCAACTTGTAGTTGCCTCGTCCTTCAAGGCTCCACTATTTGTTGCCGCCAAACCCTATACACCACAGCGGAATGGTAGGCATTCCTGCACCGCTCCACTGAGATACATGCTAGTGTTCTTACCGACCATTTCGCCACTAGGACATTCATTGCCTCAAAGTGTCGATGGCTCCCTACCATCTAATCCTACTCTCCTACCTATCGTGGACGACAACAACCCTCTACTAGAGTTTCCAGCCGGCCGTCGAGAAACCCTCTCAGCAAGGCACTGGAGTAAGCTCAATCATGAATGCTTTGTCTTCAACAATGGTGGTGCAAAGAGACCCAAAGAGAAAGGCTAAAACGCCTTCCAACTTCAAGAAGGGTTTGGGGTGGTCAACCACATGGGTAGTGCGCTTGATTGACTTCTTTTAGGAGTAGTGGACAAGCCTAGGCAAAGGAAACTTCAAGCAAAAGCATTGGTCTGGCCTTACGCAATAGATGAATTCAAAGTTTTCGTTCACCTTCTTGGCCCAACAGTGCAAGAATAAATGGGATTCTCTTCACAAGGCCTACTAAAGAGAGTAAAGGGCCGAAGAAGGCACTGGCGCATCCCCATCTAGTTGAAAATATTTTGACAAAATGTCTAGAGTTCTTGGGAGAACGCCCTAGATGTGTCGGTTGGTCGGTGGCTTCAATGGGGAGGCCTTTCTGCCTGGGGCACTGGAGGAGAATGACGATGACGATGATAGTGATGCAAACAATGATGACATCACCATCACTAATGAGGGTGAAAAACAAAATTTAATTACCCCCTCCCAAGAGGGACCACCAACCACACCGATCAGTAGTATTCCAAGAAATACAGGCGTCGAAGAAAACTCTGGTGGTAGGGCTTCCGACTTTATTCGGGGCCAACGATGCAAGAAGATATGTCGTCTCTCAGAAGCTAGATCCTCATTCGGTGCTGAGTTGAAGGAAGGGCTCTCTAGCTTTGCAGAAACCATGAAGGAGGTCGAGCTTTGCAGGATCGAGACCGAAGTGCATCAAATTGATGCAAATGAAAGGCGTGCAAAGAAAGCTGTCGAGATAAATTTTGGCAGGTGGACAAGTGTTATAATAATAAATATCTAATTCTCCTAAATGATTTTCTCGTGTTAAACTGATCATTTAATATGGGGAAGTGCTAGGGGAGAAAAAGCTAGAAATTGGTTAAGCTAGCAAACAGGCCACATTAGGGATCCAAAGGAGGGAAAATAGGGATCCAAAGGGGGAGCCATCTGTAAAAGAGCCATGTGCAACAATGGGCTTAAAAGACCCTAAGGTTCAGCCCATTAAGACTTCCAAAATGCTAAGGTTCCAAAATTCAAAGGTTGTGTCCAAAGGTCAAACTTTAGGGAAATTGGATGCTTTGTATGTGCCCCAAAAGTCTTCATCCATCCCTACATAGGAGGGGGCGAGCCTTGCAAGTAGGGGATGAGAGAGAAAATCACGCACACACACACACACACACAAGCTCCCTTTACACAAAGGGAATGAGGGACACATGTCAGCTCCCTGGCCCAGATGCCCACAAGGTGTACTCAAATCCTATTGGATGGCCTTGGAGGTGTACCAATGAGAATTAGGCTAGAGTAAATCTAGTTTAATTAATTTAAAAACACTTAATAAAAGAACCAATGGGAATTATGCTCTCTAGAAGACTATTGGACAGTCTCCCAAGGGGTCCAATGAGCATTCAGCAGCCCAATGGCTTGCCTAATCCCTATTGGCCAGGAGGCAAAGGGCCCAGGGGTTCAATGAGAGTTTAGTTGCATTTATTAATTACCTGAAGCTCTCACAAAAGGGGAAAGGGGGACACATGCCAGAAGGCTATCACTTATGCTGCTTAATTACCATTGGCTAAGCCTGGGGAGGTCCAATAGGATGCTAGCAAGAGGGGTCGACCAAGAGAGAGAGAGGGTTGATTTTTCAAAGGCATTATCACCTACACACTCACACTAGCTCATGGTGAAGAAAAGAAGACTCTCTCTCCTTCTCAAGATTTAATGGAAAGCTTACCACCTACTCCAAGCTTGTGAGAAGGGAGGTCTACACCAACAAATCTTGGCTTTGTGATGCAAATCCAACCAAGAGCCAAGCTTCAATGCATGCTCATATCCTCTACCATGCTAATTACTAAGGTAAGCTATGCTAATATGAGTGATTACGTGAGGAAATGTACATCTTTCTCGTAAGAATACTCCTTCTTCCTCTCAATCTACTCTCATACCCCGCTAGCTCTCACCATCTTCGAAGGTGTGTGAGGTCTTGGGTCTGAGACCGTGAGGGAATTGCTGTTGTGTTTGATAAGTGTTTTGCTTAGTGCATGAAGTTTCCATCTTCATTGCACTAGCTAGTATTGAAGGAACACAAGGAATTGTATTGTAAAATGTTTCTCTTGATGGGAGAAACCATAATACAAAGCCTTTTGGAGGGGGGACCGGCTCCATGCAAATCCGGTCCTCAACTGTTGTCAATTGCTTAATTTCTCTCTTTTGAAGTATTGTTCATGCTATCTAACTAGGTGTTATGCTTTTTGTTGCTCTCTCCACCCAAGCACTCTTGTTATTCTCATTAGGAAGCTCTTCTAATGAAATGCTCACTACACTCATGCTATTTTTCGCTACACACAAGTTACTAGACCATTAAATGTTACAACAAGATCGAGGACAAGATGCTTGATGTCACAAGGCATCTTGTAAGGTCCTCTCTTGTAGTAATCAAGCAATAAAATAAATCAATGTCTATGCGTTTTCTTTTAATATGGTGTCTCCCTCTACGTCTCTCTCACACGACCCTACTCTCTCTCTCTCTCTCTCTCTCTCTCTCTCTCTCTCTCTCTCTCTCTCTCTCTCTCTCTCTCTCTCTCTCTCTCTCCCCCCCCCCCCAAAAAAAATATAATTGTTTTATTGGGATAGAGATAGGTTAAAGCTACAACACTGGTGCTTTAGAGCTAGAGATAGAGAGTCAAGCATATAGAGATAGAGAGTTGAGAGAGAGAGAGAGCTAGAGTGATAGTGCGTTATAGAGTTAGAGAGATTTTTGGAGGGAGCTCAAAGGAAGGGGTTAATAATAAGGGCACGTGCGCACATTGGGGTGGCACCCCCACCACTCGCACTGGCGCCAGTGTGGCTCCACAATTCAACGTTGCATGAAAAGTGCAGCCGTTGCGGTTTCTACGTACATACCAGGTACTTTTTGACTTCCCACCAAGCAAGCCACACCTCAGGACTATATAACACATAGCATTTAAAGAGGGGGGGTAAGGGGATCAATGGCAGGGAACTGGAATGGGGCTTATCGAGGGGATCTGGACCGTGCATACCTGTAAAAACTGAACCTGGACAGGGGGGGGGGCTGGGCAGACTGGCCAAATTCAAAACATGGGCCATGAGACGCGTGGCGACTGCTGATTGGTTGCATGGTGAGCCCGCAGGTGGGGGGATACGGGGGTTTGGTGGGGGGGGGGGGGGGGGGGGGGGGGGGTGGTCCTTACAGGATTTTGCGCTACTGGTGGATAATCCCGTCATCGCTATCCGGTCATCGGTCTAGCTCAACATCGTTTGAGGGCCAAGCAGAGGAGCAGCAAGTGGGGTGAGGGCATCTCCTTTTCTCACTGGCTGTGAAGGTTGGGATGCATGCGTTCTGTGTGGGCAGAGCATTGAAGGTGAGCACAAATTTTTTTCTCGCTGAAGGGTTGGATGCATGGGTTCCATGCATGCTTTCTGCAAGCATCTCAGGGCTCGACCATGGGGTTATGCATGAGCTTGGCCATGTGAAGAAAGGGAGTGCGTTGTGTGGCTGACTGTGTGTGTCTCTGTGTGTGTGGGTGTGAGAGAGAGAAATAGAGTGAATTATTGTCATGCTTTTCATGAGCTAATTTGGCTTGAGGTTGTGGCTAGGGGATGGCTCACTCACCTGCTAGAAAGGGGAAGAGAACATGGCAAAGGGGTGGTTGCTCTCGCTTCACAAGAGGAAAGGCCGATGTAGAAGGGGCTACTTCTCAACCAAGGAGAAGTCCACGGAAGCACACCTTGCATGAGATGGGCACACCCTCGAGCCTAAACATCCGTCCGCAAAAGAAGTTGGTGGGCTCAAGGGAATGTGGAGTTGAGACAGAGGATGTAGCAAAGGGAGAAGCACAGGAGGTATTTGAGGATCTTCCAAAGCAAGAAGAGGCAGCCAACATCCAAGAACCAAAAGTCTATTTAGAGATTGAGCTCCCTGATGGACGGCTAGCACGCCAATGCCACGCAAGTGCTGATTGCCCAAAGCGATCGGCCTTCATCTTGAAAAGACTACGGATGATGTCTCACCTCAAGACTTTCCATGGAATCACTGTAGAGATTGAAAAGCGCCCTGGAGGTCGCCCCCTCCACAAAGAAGCTGAGAGAAGAGAAAACCTCATGCCTAATCTGGAAGTGAAAGCTTGGCATTAAGCAGCTTTAAAGAGATTTGGCGACAAGGATAGGAAGTTTAGGCAAAATTGTAAAAGGTGTCAGCGCATCACGCGCATACGGGCTCACCAAGTATGGAAGGACCTCGGAAATCAGTACAAGCACATGTCAAAGGCCGCTTTTATTGAGGAATTTGTGGCTGGGAAGATGCGAGACTACATGGCAGTCAAGGCTCTCCGGCTGGCAAAAATTCAAAAGCGCATTGATGAAGGTTACAACACACATGTAAGTTTCCGATTTGTCTAATTTGATTTTCTTTTGTCATCAATTTTCATAGTATGTTTGCACACCATGTTTGATTAGTTCATTAATTTCTACTAATTCTCTAACTACCATGCTATGGACATTCACAGAAGAGGATGCATGATATTCCTCCTTGGCTTGAGGCAGCCTTGGAGGACACTGACAATGAGGACCCTTTCCAATATGCTCCCGAAGGAGAGGACGACAATGAGAATTATGAAGACAAGAGAGAAGAGGGCCCAGAACTTGCAGAGACATTAAGCAATCTTAAGCTCGATGAGGATGTATGTGTCTAGGATTTGTAACTTTTGCTTTTTTGTGCATAAGTAATTTTGTTTAGGTGTTGAGAGCGGTGAAAAAAAATCCAGCATGCTGATGTGTTCTAATAAATGTGCATTCATTTCTAGCCTACATTGCTTGCAACTCCAACAAAGAAAAAGCTTCTGATTCAAAGAGGGAAGACACAAGAGAAAGCTATTGAAATAGGCTCTCCTGATGATGCATCTTTGTCGGCTCTCCTATTTTATGTCAGTAATAACCAGCTGACAGTTGAAAAAATAGGCCATGAAATTAGCCCTGCCACTCCGACACGTAGTAATCGGGCCTTGTACAGGTGGCTTTTGTCAACCATCCCTATGTTCACAGTTTTCTAATTGTTTGATACTCACTATGTTCATGATTGTGGCATGTTGGATGTAGATTCTCTTCACATGTGCCTATGTCGCTCAACTCTCTTCGCTTTGGCCTACGAGTGGACATTGATGATCAGGCTCTATGCTTCATCTTATCAAATAAAGCATCCACGCGCACGATGAATCTATTTGCAATGTAATCACCGCCATGTTTTTGTTATTGAGTGGTATGCATTATGGTGAGCAAACATGTGCTTAACATACTCACTTTTACAGGTGGATGGAGTACACACTAGGCTCAGATGTCCTCATGCAAGTGATGCTTGTGGACTCTATGTGGTATTCTGTTGTGGATGCGACTTTGGGCAAGCAAGATTCCATGCGGGTCTTACATAACTTCTTCGGGGAGAGGGACTTTGGTGAATGCGTGCTTACATTTTTTCCAATCATTTACAGGTGGTTTGTAAGGAGAGAACAAAGGGCTGCTAGATATGCTACATTGTGGATTCTCATTGACATGCTGATGTTGTCTCTCTTTGCAACAGGGAGCATTGGACATGTTGTGTTATGTATCTTGCCACACATGCAAAGACTGCTGGGCTACGTAGGAGAAAGAACCACATTCTCTACTATGACCCACTTGGGTGGATGACCATGATGGATATTGTAGCTGTTTTGCACAGGTACATGGGTTGAATTTGTTCATCATAGCTTGGGGAGGTCGGTATATGAAACAAGTTGATATGACTATCAATGGTTTTTTATCTTGCTTGTTATGAATATGCAGTGCTATGGAGGCGATGGCCCAAGGAGTAAAAGCTCATGATGTCCAACATGCATTGCTTGAACCTGCCACCAAATTTGAGTTAAAAGTGTTGAAAGCATGTCTCCTTGTGCTCTCTCATGCTTGGAAAATTTAGGGCATGTTAGTCATGTTAATGGTTTGATGCTGCAGGGCCCAATTCAACCAAATGCGATTGACTGTGGGTTTTATGTCATGGCAGCCATTCGCTACATAATTCAGTCTTGCTTGCAGGAGAAGAGCAAAAGCTGGGTATGCTTAGAGTGTGTGTCGAGTGCTATCTTTCTACCATATGCATCTGGATATTAATCTCCTTTCTAATTTCCTTCAATCCTCTTGTGTTTGTCGATGTTGTGTAGGTGAAGAAGACATGGTTCATACACGATGATGTGTTGGCATTGAGGCAAAGCCTCCATAGTTGGTGCTTAGATATAGTGGGGGGGGAATGAGATTATGGCTGGTCACCATATGTGTTGCATTTTGCGCTAGAGGGAGCCAGGTCTATGGCCATTTTGTAAAACAACCAATGACACTTTATGTATGATCGGGTTTAGGGCGAGGTTTTGTGTCAGTCTATGCACAATGGTTTTGTATCAGCCTACATGTAATGTCCAGGGTTTGTGTCGATAAAGTATGTATGGCGAGTTTTATGCTGCAATATTCGTTCAAAGAAAGCAAATCATTGGCTACTGACTATGTTTATGTGGGCTTGTTTATGGCGGCTAGCCACATCCGAGATCCATATTTTGTCTATGTGCAGGTTCAGGACTATGTTTGATGTATGTGGGAAGTGGCCATGTTTATGTATACAAGCAGGTTTGTTACGGTTGGGTTTATTTATGTTTGCAGGTTTTTGGCTACGTCCGGGTTTAGTTCCATGTGGGGCTAGTGGCCATGTTTGTTTATGTTTGCAGGTTTATTTCCACGTCTGGGTTTAGGTGTGGCCAGTGTTTATGGTGTAAGCGGGCTGTATCAGAGTTTTATGCTTGAGCTCGATCGAACCCCGATTCCTCATCCATTTCTGGACATGCATCTAGTCCAGCTAAATTATTATTTATGGTGATGTTTGATTTTTATTTCCTGTTGAGTAAAATTTATGGCAAGGTCCGATTCTGTCTAAGGCGACTCCCCGATTATGTATGTCTATGGCGACTCTTTTCTTTATGGCGAGGTTTTGTAATGTGTTCCTAGTTTGTGGTGCATTGTCCTTTGTGACGAGCTTTTGGTGCAATGTTTCACGTTTATATCTGGATCTATAATAGGTGCTCGGTTTTGGGTTGGTTTATGGCTATGTCTGAGAGCCATGTATGTTTTAGGTGCTCAGTTCTGGGCTCAGTTTCTTTTTGTATGCAGGTTTATGGCGAGGTCCGGGTTTAGTGATCGGATGTGATCAACGGCCATGTTTATTTCTGTATGTAGGGTTATGGCTTCGTTCGGGTTTAGTGATCGGATGTATGGTTGTTGGGCCATTTTTATTTCTGTATGCAGGTTTATGGCTTCGTCCGGGTTTAGTGATCGGATGTATGGTCAACGGCCATGTTTATTTCTGTATGCAGGTTTATGGCTTCGTCCGGGTTTAGTTATTATATGTACTCTTTGATAAGCCAATGTTTATGTGTATATTAGTGGTCCAACAACCTTTTGTTATACTGATGCATTCTGACCACAATTTATCCTTTTTATCTGGTACTCATGTATATATGACTTATCGCGAGTTCCTACAATCAAGGTTTAGTCTTTTGTTTAATAAGGTTGCAGTCCATTTCGAGTCTCCTATAACTGTCATGTAACACAAATGGCTCGATCAATTTGATGTTATGGTTTGTACTGACTCTAGGTTTATGGCATTATGGTGAGTTTCGATGGTGTATGGTTGTTGGGCCATGTTTATTTTTGTATGCAAGTTTATGGCTTCGTCCGGGTTTAGTGATCGGATGTGGTTGTTGGGCCATGTTTATTTCTGTATGCAGGTTTATGGTTTCGTCTGGGTTTAGTGATCAGATGTATATTCAACGGCCGTGTTTATTTCTGTATGCAGGTTTAGGCTTCGTCCGGGTTTAGTTATTATATGTACTCTCTGATAAGCCAATGTTTATGTGTATATTAGTGATCATGTAATACAAATGGATCGATCAATTTGATGTTATGGTGACTCTAGGTTTATGGCATTATGGCGAGGTTCGATTGGTGTTTGTGCCGAGCGACTCTAGGTTTATGGCATTATGGCGAGGTCCGATTGGTGTTTGTGCCGTTGCAGTCCATTTCGAGTCTCCTATAACTGATCATTTAACCCTAAACCGGCTCGATCAATTTGATGTTATGGTTTGTGCTGACTCTACATTTATGGCATTATGGCGAGATTTGTTTTTGTGTGTGTCATGTCCCAGAGTATGGCGAGGTTTGAATGGTGTTTGTGCCGACCCTACATTTATGGCATTATGGCGAGGTTTGTTTTTAGTGTCATGCTGGGTGTGTGTGAGCTTTTTGCCAATCAATTTATGGTCATGTCCGAGATTATGGCGAGGTCCGATTGGTGGTGTTTGTGCCGACCCTACGTTTAGGGCATTATGGCAAGGTTTGTTTTTAGTGTCATGCTGAATGTGTGTGTTTATGGTGAAGTCATGCTGGGTGTGTGAGCTTTTGGCAATCAGTTTATGGTCATGTCCGAGATTATGGCAAGGTCCCATTGTGTATGGATGGAAACTATAAGGACCTTCTTCTAAGGCTGATCTGGAAGATGCAAGACCTAGCAAGAGCGAGAGCAAAAATCAGAATCCCAGAATTGGTAAAAGAATTTTTACATGGCTGATGTGCATGCATCCTAAACCTAGCAAAATCGCCATCAAGATTAGTTGAAGCATGACCCTTTTGGGCTCAACCTATAGCCCTATATAGAGATGCAAGACCTTGTGTTGATGCATTATGGTTTCATTTTACTGGTGATATCAAAGAGACAACACTTCATTGTTGCGACCACTTACGAGTGATAAAGAACAAACAACCAGATTAAGACAACCCAAATGAACTTTAGGATATCTACAAACTAGTCTAGCTTCTTGGGGACCACATCATATCAATCTAATTGTTCCAAAAACAAATATATTGCAATTGTCCAAGTCATGTTCACAAAACATACATAGCTTGCAAAGTTCCAATGAGGCATGACATATGAGGATGACCCTAAACCGCACGCAAGTCATATAAAAGTAATTCGTGTCCGCGAGGCATAGATCTTCTCATATATCCGTCCATCATCAAGCTTCACAGTGAGATGTCGTTCACAATCAATATGCGATACCTCGTGGTCACATGCTATGATAGAACCATTGGCCGGGTTCTCACCATCCCATAACTGTACAAGGTGGTTCATGATCTGGGAAGTTGAATTTGCATACATATGCTTCTGAGATAGAGGGAGCAAAGCATGGCATGTATGGCAACATACTATATTTGAGCCATCAACAAGAAGGGTTTTGCTACAACAATGCCGGCAATTAACACGTCGCCATTTCTCAAAACGCACTCGATTTCGCCCTCGCTGGTGCTTACGTTTCAAGGAACCTGTGTTTCTGGTTTTTTTTGCTGGTTCTGGACAACCTTCAACTGCCTCACCTATGCCATCAATGATACACGATAGCCTGCCATGCCCAAGCCGTATTTGTGTGACATTTGCCTGGATTTGTTTGATGCTACCCTTTCTTGGCAAGCTGATCTCCTCCGGCTCATGGAGATTCTCCAAGTTCTCCATAGAGATCTTTAATTTCTTCAGAGCAACCTCCTTTTACTGCAATGTCCACTGTGGTAATACATCAGCCAATTGTCGCAATAACTCCCTAGATTTGTCGATACAATTGACTATCTCCATGTCAACCTGCTGCAAGTATGGCCCAATGCCATTCATATCAGTATCCAGTGCTTTGTCATCACATCCACTCCCTGTTTCAAAGACTTGGGCACATTGTTGCATTCCATTGCTGGTTCCAAGGTCAGCCATTGCATGCACGCTATCCACAATAGGTAAAATTGCATGATGCATTGGAAAATAGCTTTGAAGTATTAAGCGAAGCCCATATAGATGCTTGCATTGGGAGGACCACTCTGGGCAATCACAGTACGAGGATTGCATGCTCACATGGTACCAAGAGTCTGATGTCATGCTTTGAATCTTGAAGAGTAATGTAGATTCGTTCACCACCTGAAGAGTTTCAGGATTAGTCTTGTATCGTTGACATAGCTTCTCCCCAGCAGCTAGTACCTTTGTTGCACTCTTGCTTGAACCATACACAGCAAATCGTCCAGAATCCGCTGTCAATGAACATGCCATGAACTTTACTAAGAGGTAGATCGAAGAGAAAGTCCAAGGAGTGGGACAATAGCTCACCTAGCTCTTGCTTTTGCTTGAAGAACTCCAAGAGAGTTCCTCCCATCCAACTTCCACTCCTCGCATTGCCAACAAGTGCATGTAGTAGATCCAAAGCTGGCGTATTTATCCTCGCATCCAAGAGAGTATACTTGACATATTGCCATAGTCTTTCTACCAAATTCGTTGTGTCCACATTGCCATGGGGAAAAAGACGTCCAAACTTCGGCCAGCGTTCACGCCATACGCATGACTTCGAGCACCATCCATTGGAGACATAACGATGAATATTTTCATGATTGGAGTAGTCCAGCAAGAGGCGCTGAAAGCGAGCTTCAAAGTCGTCCTCGGAGTTGGAGTGCATCAAGTTACACATTGAAGAATAAACATGGTCTTGCATGTGTCTTGGCACTTGCGGAAAAAGGTTCTCCACCCAAGCCTTTTTGACATGAAACCAACAGACCAGGACATGACATGCTACTTGGACTCGTTGTCCTTCACTGTGTTCAGCCCAACAAGCAGGATCATCTTTGACGGCACTCAAGATGGCATTCAATTCTTGGGGACATTTGTCTATCACAATTGCATTCGGTCGTATGCTGCCCATTCTCGAGAATATCATCCGGATGGTTAATTCAAGGGCAACGCTCTCCTGACATGTCCCAGGGTCACTTGTGCAGATCATCAACCACAAAGGAATCCCTGTACCATTTTGATTTGGCAAAACAGCTGCATAAAATGGCAACCCATAAACGTTTGTCTTGAATGTGTTGTCCACCGCCCATGCATTATGTTGTGAGAATCGAATACACATCTGAAGCATCCAATCATCTTGAATGATGACGACAAACGGCTTGTTGACGTCTTGCAAAGCATTTGGGTTGTATGGTTGCACATATGCGACCTTTCAAAAGCAATAAGCAACTAAATAAGGACATAAGTAAAAGGAAAACATAAAAATGAAGATAGGGCACTCCAAAGTACCTTCCCTGCGGCTTGTAACTTTAGAGCCTCCATGTACATTGCAGACCAATCATTCCCAGATGCACGACCTAGAGAAAACAAAATGGTTAAATAATTAAAGGGGTGATAGGAAAAGAAAATTATCTTGCTACCTTCATGCCGTAGGCTATATGCCAACTGTTGGACCTCCTTTGAGATCATGAAGAATCGAAAAGTTGTGCGATCTAACAAGGATGCTCGTTGCTTGTGGAAGTTTTCTTTTGAAACTGACATTTTGGCAACATGGCGACATGTTCCAACATCAAAATAATCCTCCATGCAACATTGAAGCACACTTGGATGAACAGGTAGATGATATAAGTCAGCCCGAGAGCCAGGAACATGGCCCTCATGCATAGCACGAAGCAAAATCGTGACCTCATGAACTCCCTCACTGAATTGAACCTGTGCCTTGAAAGGACAACCGCACTTCTTCGGTTTCCTCTCTCTACGCTTGTTTTCTCCATGATGCCTTCTTGAACCACCACGATGACAGACATAGTAGTCCTCTACCTTTCCTTCGCCTACCTTGGCTGATCTTATCTTAACAAGCCTGACTTTATGGTTTATCATAATACTCTCCAGCACATCACACACATGAAGTCTATCTGTAATAATTTTTTCACTTGGAGTTTTCTCACCGGCATTGCTCTTCCCTCCAACCTTCTGAAACATAAGCAATTCAGATTGGAGGATAGGATCCTTCTTACATACCTGACAATTTCTGACCGCATCTCTAATGAATGAAGTAGGTATGCCATGCCTTTTGATATCTGTGCACCATGCAGTTTTCATCTGATTCATAGTTTCCAACATGCTCAAATGAGCCCCTTGCTGGTCGACATGATATTGTTCTGTAATGGTTGTCCACTCCTCCTTTGGTGCAATGGCTCTGGGAGGGAGACCCTTCAAGAAGATCCTAACTGATCCATGCCGAGGGGATCCTCGGATCACAAGATTGTCTTTCATCTTGTTCCACCGTTTTACATCATGCATGCCGACATTGTGAAGCATACCCAATGTTGGCTTACAAATCCCTTGAAGATCTAATAGCATAAGGTCATAGCTCTCCCGAGAAAAGCTAAAGAAATGGTGAGAAGCATGCAACTCTGGGTCAAAAGATTGGGTCATGGGTTTCCTCCTATGGATTGAATCTGCAAGGAAGGTTGAAGGGAATTCGGTAAACTCCTTTACTTGGTCACCACCACTAGAATGGGATCCTGATTCCATGGAAGCACTACTTGAGCTTGTTGATGATGAGTTGCCTTCCTCCAACTCCTCATTCAAATCAAATATACGATATTGCTTTTGTTTCTCCCGATCCTTGAAAGCATCCAATCGTGCCTCCATCTTGCCCGGCATCCCTCGATCTCCCTCTAACTTCCAGGTTACGTTTAAGTCAATGGACTGCATAACTTGTTTTGCCTCCCAAGGTACATTGAGGTCCAGCATTTGTCTGCTCTCCATACCTGTTGTGGCTTCTTCCCTCTACCCTCCTGCCTCTCACAGATAATGCGTGGCCTCTCTGCCCAAACCCCAACAGCGTGGCCTCCCCGCCTGTCGACCCCCTGAAAAGCGTCCCAAATTCAAATTTCCACCCTGATGACATGGCACTTCCCTCAGCCTTATCCCGCTTGAATTTGGCCAGCCTGCCCAGCCCCCCCCGTTGTCCAGGTTTAGTTTTTACAGGTATGCACGGTCCAGATCCCCTCGATAAGCCCCATTCCAGTTCCCTGCCATTGATCCCCTTACCCCCCCTCTTTAAATGCTATGTGTTATATAGTCCTGAGGCAAGCCACATGTCGATGGCTTCCTCCATATATAGCGCCATCACATGCAATCGTATGCAGCAAACTACATTGGTTGCTAGCTACACCCTTAATCTGATGGTGGTAGTTACCTAATTCTAGCAGAAAAGAAGACGGGCTGCAATTGAGCAGCTACAACTCCATCTACCAATAGGTGCAGCTCAAGGGGCGAGATATTTGTTGTCCTCAATTACTGCATGAAGTTGCGCCATCTTAGTGAGCACCAAATTCCTGCTTTGACTTACCCAACAACCACCACCTGCAAGCTCGGGAAGTGCACCACAAGTAACAACCACTGCATGATGCATCAGTATGTTGTCAAATAGGCCTTGCCTGTTATTCCATAGGGCCAAGTGAAAAGTTCCTACACAGGCTCCAAGCATCAAAACCTACCTTGCACATTAAGGTGGAATCTACCTATGCTCTCTCTCTCTCTCTCTCTCTCTCTCTCTCTCTCTCTCTCTCTCTCTCTCTCTCTCTCTCTCTCTCTCTCTCTCTCTCTCTCTCTCTCTCTCTCTCTCTCTCTCTCTATGTGTGTGTGTGTGTGTGTGTGTGTGGAAGGCGGAGATCAGAGATGTGTCTCTCCCATTTTGTCAATGGAAAAACTTATTCCTCTGTTAAAGTTGCAACACCTCTCTCCTCGTATAGCTGTCACATTGGTGCTTATTGTAATTCTTGCAAAGATATAATAAGACGGAGCAGTAATGCCCTCATTTGTGCCCAGGCTCTCCACTTTTGAGTGCGTTCACAACATATCGACGTCCGGCACCAGCCACCGCCTCCAATTCAGCCACACATTCTAGCCACGAAGCCGATCTCCTCACCTCCACTACCTCGTGGTTTCCTTCAACTTTTGCAAGTCGGCGACTACATTATGCATAATCATGTCAACTTGTAACTGCCTCATCCTTCAAGGCTCCACTATTTGCCGCCAAACCCTATAGACCACAACAAAATGGTAGGCATTTTTGCAACCACTCCACCGAGATCCATGCTAGTGTTCTTACTGACCATTTTGCCACTTGGACATTCATTGCCTCAAAATGTCGATGGCTCCCTACCATCTAATCCTACTTTCCTACCTACTGTGGAGAAAAACTACCCTCTACTAGAGTTTCCAGCGGTCGATACACCCTCTCAGCAAGGCACTAGAGTAAGCTCAATCACAAATGCTTTGTCTTCAATAGTGGTGGTGCAAAGAGACCCAAAGACAAAGGATAAAAAGCCTTTCAACTTGAAGAAGGATTTGGAGTGGTCAACCACAAGGGTCGTGTGCTTGATTGACTTATTTTAGGAGAAGTGGACAAGCCTAGGCAAAGGAAACTTCAAGAAAAAGCATTGGTCGGGCCTCACAAAGCAGATGAACTCAAAGTTTTTGTCCACATTCTCGGCCCAACAGTGCAAGAATAAATGGGATTCTCTTCGCAAGGCCTGCCAAAGAGAGAAAAGGGTTGAAGAAGGCACTGGTGCATCCTCATCTACTTGGGAATATTTTGACAGAATGTCTCGGGTTCTTGGGAGAACACCCTATGTGTGTGGCTTGGCCGGTGGCTTCAATGTGGAGTCCTTTCTACCTGGGGCATTGGAGGAGGATGACGATGACGATGATAGTGATGCAAACAATGACGATGTCACTATCACTAACGAGAGTGAACAACAAAATTTAATAGCCGCCTTCCAAGAGGGACCACCAACCACACAGATCAGTAGTATTCCAAGAACATGCAGGTGCCGAAGAAAATTCTGGTGGTAAGACTTCCGGCTCCGTTGGGGCCATCGATGCAAGAAGATATGTTGTCTCTCGGAAGCTAGCTCCTCCTTGGGTGCTGAGCTGAAGGAAGGGCTCTCCAGTTTTGTAGAAACCATAAAGGAGTTTGAGCTTCATATGATCAAGGCCAAAGTGTATCAAATTGATGCAGATTAAAGGCGTGCAAAGAAAGCTATCGAGATTCAACTTCAGATCACACGAATTTTGGCAGGTGGACAAGATGCTTGATGTCACAAGGCATCTTGTGAGGTCCTCTCTTGTAGTAATCAAGCAACAAAATAAAGCAATGTCTATGTCGTTTCTTTTAATATGGTGTCGCCCTCTATATGTCTCTCTCACACGACCCTGCTCTCTCTCTCTCTCTCTCTCTCTCTAACTCTCTTTCTCTCGCTCTCTCTCCCATACTATAGTTTGATTGGGATAGAGATAGGTTAAAGCTACAACATTGGTGGCTTAGAGCTAGAGATAGAGAGGGCAAGAATATAGAGATAGAGAGTTAGAGAGCTAGAGTGACAGCGAGATATAATGGAAATGGCCTATGAACTTTGAGAGTAGAGAAATTAGGAAATTAGATAAAGCACTTTTGGGAGATTAATTTTTTAGCATTGCGGGTGAACTTAATTGATGGTAGCAAAATAAACATGGTACTTAGTTAACTTGGCATAAACAATACTTTTTGCAAGAGAGAGAGAGAGTTTAGAGAACATGACAACAGTTGAGGACTGGATTTATGTGGAGCCGGTCCCCCCCCCCAATAGGTATTTGTATTATAGTTTCTCCCATCAAGAGAGACTTGGTACAATACAATCTTTGTGCTCCTTGTGACCTAGGTGATGCAATGAAGATGGAAAGCTTCATGCATCGCGAGCATAACATAAACTTTATAGAAAGCATTAACTATCCCAAGCCTCAATCCCAAGGCCACCTTTGAAGGTGGAGAGAGCTAGCGGGGAATGAGGGTAGGGAAGAGGAAGAAGATACATTCCATAAGAGAAAGAAATAGTTCCTCACTTATCATCACTCTTCTCGCTAGCATACATAATAGCATAGTAATGAAGATGGATGATACAGAGGAGATCCTAGATGCAAGAGACAAGATCAAAAGATGGATAGCAGAGATACAAGATCCCTCTTATAAAGAATACATGCAACATGAGTTGAAGGTATTGGAATCAGTGGTCTTGCTTATGATCAAATTTGATGAAGTGATGCATAATTTTGGCCACAAAATGATTTATCTACCACTCATGAAGCAAGAAGCCATCCTTTGGAAAAGAAATAATTTGCCAGCCTTGGAACCAAACAAGAGAGGGGATTACAAAGATGTGCCTATGTCAATAGATCAAATGATGACTATCTTGGAAAATCAACCCCTCTAGCACAAGAAGTGGTTTGAGAAGCGACCAGGACAAGACTATTTACAAAAATGTGGCACAACATGGCAAGATCAACCCCACTTACTATCCAATTCCAAGATGACAATCTTGGGACAGCTACTTCAATTGTCAGAGCAAAATACCCTCAATGCTCAATTACCCATTCTTGTCCATGCCTATCAAAAACTTTCCACCAACAGAATCATAGATGGTTGTTGACCACTGGGTCAACAACATGACATAACTCAACAAAGCCTTATTTTTTGAGAGTTATGGAATGCTAAGGATTATGGTATAACATCATTTGTAATAAGTAGGTAGTCTAGTTGCAGAAGTCAAGGTGCAATGGCACTTCTAGATTGTAAATACCAAGCCATTTGACCCCTCAAACTCTATTTTTGGTTAACCTAAGGTAGCCTTAATATATAAGGTACCTAGGTCACTTTTGTAAAAAACACTCAATCATAATTAAAGTTGAGTAGCGCTGTCGTCTACTGTATGTGAGAGAGGAAGAGAGATAGTGTGAGCTTCATCCTGGCGCTACTCCCCGCTCATTCATCGCATTGTAGATCCGATTGCACCATCGGGCTAGCCTCGGCAAGAGCTACACAACAACGCCAAGCATTCCTCGCGGAACGGAGCTAACATGCTCGTGCATCTATGAGCTATTTGCAGCTGTAAGTATACCAAACAATGTCTGTTTTTTACTTGCAAGTAGTCATTAGAATGTGGCGACATAAGCTATGCATAGGTACTCATAGATTTCATTTTTGGGCACTTTCATAATTCGGCTCTGTCTTTATATACGTTTTTCGCAAATGGGTTTAGAGCAAGGATTTTGAGTGTGGAGGCTTTGGGACAGGTGTATCCTAGTGAGGGGATGGTGTTCCTTAAGTTTTGTACAATTCTGGCATTAATTAGTGAGTTTCCTTCCGTTTGTGTACATGTGGATTTGGTGGTGTAGTTGAGAGTAGTGAGATTCTAGATTGTGGTTTAGTTGTCCTTCTAGAGTGTTGTGTGTGTAGGATGGTCTCAGCTTGACAAGCTAAAGAGATTTCCTCTGTGTGCCTATCGTGTCATCTGTGTCCTTGATTGGCATTATGTTGATCTAGGTTGTGTTGCATGCACTTTATGGGTGGTGTGACTCACTCCCGCAACATTAGCAAATTGCCAGGGATACAAGGACTTAGGTAGGTATTCCTACTAACAATCGTGTGATGGTTGATTGCTTTAGTTTTGGCTAAAGAAAGCATTTTTCTTAAGTGGATCCGGAAGAGGTTATTCCGAGATCAAGTGGATAGCTAGGAAGTGAGTGTCTTGCCGAGGGTCTGCGACTAGGTAGTATTAGTTGTAGATTAGAGTAGTTGTTGGTGGTCGAGTGGTTTGTGAGCTCATAAAAGTGTTTGCTAGTCCGTGTGTGGCATTGAAGCGTTTTTCTATACATAGATGCAAAACCCCATATGATTTGTACAAGTAGCTTTAGGTAAGTGATCTGATTCTGATAAAGAGCTATTCATCATTGATCTATTTGCTAAGTGCTTGTTTGCATTTGAAATCATGAAAAAGATTGCTTTTGAGGGAAAAAATGCAATAAACAGCTTTCTGTTGATATTTTTGCATGGCTGATTGATGCTTAGCATATAAGAGGGCATGAGCAAGAGTTCTGTGTACAAAAACTGATATTCTGTAGACTTGGAGATTATACGCGTATAATGTCTCAAGGGGCATCTGGATACCTAATTTGAAAAATTTGACTACATTAGAGTGTTCAAAAGGGGGGTTTTTCCCTAAGTACACATTAAAACTAGAGTTTTGACCAACTCTTGACACCCAAAAGGCAAAATACAGAGTGTCTAAAACGGAACAAAGAGAAACTTGTGATTTAGAGCACATTTTTGCATGAAAAACGGTAGAAGTACTTGAAAACTAGTGCCTGTAAATGAATTTTGTCCAAAAATTCATCAGCAGGCATCATACGCGGATGATGTTTAAGTGGTGATTCTGGCAGCAAATTTTAACTTTTGACATTATACCCATCTTTTGCATGTTGTGCTAAGCACATACACCAAGTTTCATGTCATTTGGACATATAGATTAAAAACTGGGCGTATTTTACTCTTTCAAGGGATTTCCTTGTCAAAAAGTGGTGATTTTGAGCAATTTTGACATCCAAAATTTGTTGTAACACATATTCTTGTTGTACACACCAAGGAGCACCTAGGGTAGAAGTAGAAGTCCATTCTGACCACCTGGACATCATACGATATGATGTCTTAGAGGCCAGATATGAGGTCAAAAGTTACAACTGAGTTCACCCTTGCAATCTACAACATTTAGGAAGCATATAGGTCAAATTTCATCAAATTTGAAGCATTTTTGGGCTTGCAAAGACCATAAGACACATCTAGGCAAGTGAATGGTTGTATTGGCCATGCGTTGCTAAAAAAGTGTCCAAATTCAATCCTGAAACTTGCTGTGAGTTTCCAGTGTAGTGAGAAACCTTTGGAGTGAAATTCACTTCATTCTGACCACCCTAGACATCATATGCGTATGATGTCTAAAGGAAACTTTTAGAGACCAAAATTGAAATCTAAGCATACCATGGTGTTAAGCACCAGAAGACAAGCTCACAGATCATATTTTGTTAAAATCTGAGCACATAGACATTATACGCGTATAATGTCTCATGCAAAGATCTGAAAGTCAAATTTCACCTTTGACCACATAGGAGGGTTGGAAATGATGTTTTAAACCCGTTTGCAAAATTTTGAGCCAAAAGACTTTATACGCGTATAATGTCTTAGTGGCCAGATCTGGGTCAAAACAAACATTTGGGCATACCTCAATCTCCTAGAGCATAAAAGAAGTCCCTAGCCAAAATTTCATTCAATTTGGGGCTCATTTGAGCTTGTAAAGGCCAGAAGACAGATCTGGACAGATTCATGCTTGTATTGATCATAAGTTGCCCAAAAAAATGTCCAAATTGAATTCTGAAAGTTACTGAGAGTGGCTTGAGTGGTAAGGAATCATTGGGATAAAAGTCACCTCATTCTGCCACAAAAGACATTATACGCCTATAATGTCTATAATGTCAAAATAAAGGTCAGAATCACAAACTGAGACTTACAATGGGTAGAAGACATCAAGGGGAGTCTACAATTTAAGTTTGGAACAAATCTGAGTCAGGAGACATTATACACGTCTAAAGTCTTCAGGCATAGGTTGAGTTAAAAAAAACTATTTTGGCCATAACTTGAGCTTCCAGTATCAGATTCAAAAACCTTTTTTTTACAAAACGAAGCTCCAGAGTAGCTCTATGACTCTCAGTGTCCACCCTAAACAACAATCAAAGACCCCTGCAAGGTCAATCATTGTTGGTCAGCGCCCGAAAAAATGTTGTTTAAGGCCTCAAAAAGCATCCACAAGTTAGGGGTGTCAAAAAGTGAGAATTTTGAGAAAACGGTTATGGTTTTGGAAATAGTTTCAACTTTTCCCTAACCAAAGCACTTGAAAACTTTGGAATAAGCCTTCTTACATCAAGCTAAAGCTGTTAAGACCAAAGATCATATTCTCTTTAGAGTCAAACTCAGCTTACACAAGCTTCAGAATCCTAGGAATAGATGAGCATCTGCCCACAATGGATCTTCCAAACTTGCAGTTGATAAAGACCAATCTTGCTGAAAGATTTTGGATGGAAGGTCATGAGAGTGAAGGATTGTATAGATATATTGACGACAGTGAGGTCAACCTTTATAGGTGCTCAGAGCCATACCCAAAAGAGCTAACAGAAGCTCTTATATGTCTATACATATGGAGTCGACTATCAATGGGAGTCTATAGTTGTTGACAAGTATGGACAAGAATACAGAGCTATAGAAAGCACAAATCCATGGAATGCATTAGGAATGGGTGGATATTTGGTCAATGAAGGACCAAAAATATCTCCACCAAACGCGAGGATTCCTACGAGAATTTCAAAAAGCGAGCCACCTGGATTCCCTTCTAGAGTGATAACGAGAGAGGAAATGATCACAGAGATGGCATACATGCCTCCTTAAGTGAATATGCCTAGTGAACCAATCTCCAAGAGAACAATCAATCCCTTTGAAGAAGAACCTAGGCATAGTAGAAGAACTGAAACACGAGAAGGATTGGGAGAGTCTATGGTTAGACTTGTAGACAATCGGCACGTTAGACCATCCCAGATCCAGAAATGTGTAAATAGAAAATACTCCGGAGATAAAGATCCAAGAGATCACATAACGATTTTTAGAAGAGTAATTAGAGCAGAGGAAGTTTCAAAATTTGCGACACAGTTTGCGAGATTCAGACTGACTCTGAAAGATGACGTAGCTACATAGTTCGACTCAGTAGAAAGACGTGATTTTGAGACTCTTGACGAGCTGTTTGAGGAATTCATTGAAGAATTCTTGCAGAAAGGCATAGCTCACAATACGGTCTCACAAATCCACAGATTCAAACAAAAAGAAGGTGAGTCAGTGCGCAAAGCGGCATTAGGGCTCAAGAGATATATCAAGTTTTGTCTAAAAGTGGAACTTCCTACACAAGCATGGATAATGTTTATCTTTATCTAGGGAATGAGACATGCGGGTCTTCAAAAAGATCTGCACATAATAAGGACCAAGACACTAAATGCATTGATCAAGAAGGTCTTTATCTAGTGGATAATTGTGAGAAATATAAAGAAAACGATCATAAGAGTCAAGAGGATGCCACATCCTCTCAGCACATTGATTCACAAATGTATGAGTCCGTTGCAAAACTAGCGGCACCTATCAATCAAGAAAACTTTATCAACAAAATGGTCAAGAGGTTAGATCCTCTTGTAAATGTTGATCAGAGGGAGCTTAAGTGGTGCGAAATTGAGAGAAAATTGACAAACCATACGAGAGAACAGTGTTACTATGGCATAGAATATGCTAGGGAAAGGTATGTACAATCTATTCCAATAGCACCTACTCCATCTAGATACATTACAGGGAATGCTCCAGGTCTAGTAGGAGTTGCAAGGCTACAGCTTGTCTTAGGAGAACAACCTCTACTGCCAGGTGCTAGAATGCTTGTAGACATGAGATACATGCCGATGATGGAAGCATCTAATAAACAAGAGCTAGTACCAGCTACAATGTATTATAACAATCAAGGTGGGTACTGCCCTTCGAAGCGACAGAAGATGAGAGAAACACATGGAGTGATGAGGTCGGTACAACCTCCACGTCTTGTGTTTCAACCTGAAGAAAAAAGGTACGAGATGGACGAAAGGACATTATGGTTCATTGTGAATAGAGGCTTAGCTAGGCCAGAGCCTGTTTACATCCAAGAGGAATTGCAAGAAAAAGCTTCTTAACCAGGGATAGATTGTCACAAAAGCCGTGACAACCACTTGCTAAAACAATGTCCTCATACGCAAATCACTCAAGTGAATGCCTATTGTCTTGACTGTGGTGTCATTCACTTAATCCCCAATTGTCCAAAAACTCCAAACCAAGTCAGAAATATCACAACGAATATCTCAGAAATTGTTCAGCTACCCCGTAGCTCAAAAAATGAAAACGGCGTACCAGTTCAAGTAGTTACAAGAGAACAAGCTCGAAATGAAGCTGATAAGAATCCAGAGACAGAGAAAACGGAAATTGACGCGAGTCTAGAGACGGGTGAGCCAAAGATAGACGCACCTAGTCAAAAAACCAAGAGCAAAAGGAATACTTGGAAAGCTAGAAAATCTAAGTTGAAAGCACGTAGGGAACAAGAGCAGAAATCCCTGGTTGAGAAGCTTACCCAAGCTGAAGAATGGATAAGACAACATGAGGAAAGGGTTGCACCTTCTCTTGTGCAGATGTCTCAACCTCCAGAAGAACCATCCATATATGAGAAATTGAGAAGTGCTAATTCAGGAGGATCGGTGTTAGTCGAGAAGGTTAATGATCCATTAGACGCCCTCCTGAAAGCTTATGAAACACGGCTAAAAAACAACCAAACCCAAGAACACAACTGGATGACATATCCATACGTGGAACTAGAAAAGGACAGACTTGAAATGTGCAAAAAAAATGATTCAAACAGCCCAAGCTTTACTAGAACCACAAGTTGAAAAACCTGAGGGTGTGATCCTTGTCCCACCTACACCAGTAATCCCATCAAACAAGGAACGAAAAGAGCGAGATTCCAATTATAAGCATGGAAAAAATCTCAAGGACCCTGCATTAGAGCCAAGGGTAGTGTTGAATACCACATATAACTCTTTCGAGGGATTTCACATAGCTATAACTAACAGCTATAAGGAAATAGATGGTGTAACGAACCTTCAATGATGAAACCCAAGTTGCTCTTCCCTAGTTCACTACAATTGACGGTTTTATATGGTTTGACCAGTAGTACCACACCTTCAACACATTTTGTGGATCTTGTATCATCCCATAGGGTTAGTGGTCGCCACGACAGACATCTATAGCATATCTATTTGGCACTAACATAGGTCAATACTTAGGGAAGCGACTCAGGATGGGGCATGGAGACTCTTTGAGATTGTCAGTCTCAAGAAGTGAACCTACAGAACTATGTGATTTACTAATTTTAGAAAATCTACCACTCTCTAGTTTGGATATCTGCCTATGTCCAATCTCATCGCTCTAGGTCAACAGGCCTTTTTGACATCCAAACAATGTCCGATTGCAATGAAACTTAAGGAGGAATATTGCAACACCTAAAGGCACAATCCTACCAAATTTTGTGGTCATCTGTATGTGCCAAAATCACGATCCATCCCAAAAAATGTGCAAAGAATAGCAACACAATTATTCAAAAAGGTAGCTCTATAGAATAGAAACACTCTTCCAAGGTCAAAACATCAAAAAGTAACTATATTAGCACTCAAATCCAGGCAATTATTTCCAAACAAGTCAGAGAGCCCGATGAAGCAAGTGAGATAAGCAGACGAGTAAACCAAACAAGTGATGGAAGAAGAGTGTCTCTTCCACCAATAGAGGAATTTGAGGTTGGATTTCAAATGAATCTAGAAGTGGAATCATATTGGGGAGACAAAGGATCTGTACAGTCTATGGACAGTCAACCCCATTTGCTAAGAACACTACCATCCTATATGGGAGCGTACAAGACCAAGTCAAAGGTTGTTGCAGTCCCATCACAAAGACTGTCTCCCAACAAGGTCATCAATTTGAAAGGGCTAATAGGACATTTTCTCGACACTAGTCAACTATACGATAATGTTAGCCAAGTTACTTAGAATACAACCAAACATGTGGGCTACTGTGGAAAAATGCCTAGAGAAATTTGGTGTTAAAAAACCAATGACTCAAATCAAGGAAGGGATCAAAGAGCTCGAAATGCCTCAGTTAAACACTCGGCGAGTGCCACTAAACAAGATAGGAGAGTACTATGAGGGAGAAGATGGGAACACCACTTTTCTCGTGGAATTTCAAGGTGTAAAAACCATCCTTGATAGCGGAGCCGGTGTTGCCATCGCAACAAAAGAGGTTTAGAAAAATGGAGAAAACCAGCAATGAGGGCTACTAGGATGAAACCGCATCTTGTAGACAGACACATGGAAAGTCCCATAGGACTGCTAAAAAAAGCCATTGTTACTTCTCATGGAATTGAATATGATCAAACCTTTTCTATTGTTGAGTTTGGCAAGAAGAACAACTATGATATCATTCTAGGAAGACCATTCATACAACAATTGAAAATGGTCCAAGATTGGGGATATGACTATATCTACCTGAGACATATGGAAACCACAACAAGGATAAACTTGAAGGACCATAGTTACAGGGATGTGACGAGAACAGCTATGGAGGAGTTTGATTCTGCTATTGTAGCAGGATCAGAACTTCCAGCATGGTTGGGTAAGCCTAAAGAACTGTGGATGTGTGGAGCTTCGCAATGCGGAAGTTTGAATCTAGAGGAAGGCATCCTCGAAAGGACAATTGAAGATACGGATTACATCCTAAAACCCTTTCCTGAGGAAGCATTAGAGCCACTTGAATGGGAACACATCTTGGATACTCTAGATGTGTGCGCTATTCAAGACGATCCAACAACAAAGTTTTGTGATGAAAATGGTTATGATGTAGTTCCTTACTTTGCAGCAGTGAGTGTAATCCAAGAAAATGAAGACGAAGAAGAAGACGACTCTGTAGAACACTTAGAGCTTCAAGAAGCTAGGTTTGTGATGATGTTTTGTTGTCTTGATACATTGAGATCTTCTTTGTGGTTGTTATGGATGCATGTACATGCCTTAAGCTCTTTCTTTGCAGGTATTCCCATGCCCACCTGTGCACACCCGAATAGAGTTTCCTAAGGAGTTCACAGGATGATTACGAGAGTACTAGGCTACACAGAAAAGGGAACAAAGAGAGAGGCAAGGGCACACTCGCAGTACTGAAAAGAGAAAGGATGTCCAACATGATGAGAAGCAAAAAAGGAAGATTATTCATGCTGTGTCAAAGTGCTGGCAAGAGCAGACACAAGAATTGACAAACAAACTCCAAGGAGAGACATTTGATCAGCTATTCCAACAACTAGTGTATTGTAACCTACAGAACACGGCACATTGTGTAGAGAGAGTAGTGTTTTTAGACATTTGCAACACCTTTTTAGAAGTCAAGGTCCCGTACTCAGCTACATAAATACTTTTTAAGAGGGCAACAATGATGGCCTGCATTAACTCTAGGGATGAAGTACATGCAAGGCCCTTCACCAATAGAGCACTTGCAAAGTCACTGGTTATACATAAAAGAAACATCGGTTTTGCAAATGCACGACTACACTTTGAGGATGAGAACAATCCTTTTCCGGTTATAGCATGTCAACGACAGGCTCAACACATGCATCACATAGGAAATTAAGGATCTTGTGTTTGATTTCTGGACAATAGAGACCCAAGCTCTCCAAATAAGAAAGACATATAACAAAGGGGTGTCTGCAAAAATTTGTTGTTCAGCATCCATTTCATTTGCTAGACCAACCTTAGGTATTGTGAACCATGCAATAAAACTTTGTTTCCTTGCAAATTAAGGATAGGAACTAGGTAAAGTGTTGTCAACCACCAGTTCAAAGCCACTTTGAAGCAAAATGATAAGTGCTTTCAACCACTTTATGGGGCTATTGTTTGTATAAGCTGCTAGAAGACTATAATTTACACTTAAAAACCACTTTCAAGTAATTTTTTGATCGTTGTTAATCACTTTCTGGGGGTTGGATTCCTCAAAAACTTAAAAAAAACCAACTTAAAAAGATTTTTTCCCCTGTGCTTCCACCACCTGCCAATTCTTGCTCAAAGCTCTGATCATCGAGCTGCCAAGGCCACTTGATAAATTGGTTACCAACTCCAATCCGTACAAGTCCCACCCCATTTTGATCTTGTGGGGACCATCAATAGAGTCGTCCAAAATTGAGAAGATTCATCTGGCATCGCCTGACAGGCAACTGCAGTCAAGTCCATCCTGCTATAATTTTTCGATCTAGGCTCCATTTTACGTGGTGTCTCTTCTTGCTAGATCCACATAGGGTCTGATATCTTTGCAAACCCTATCAAGACTCGACCCTATCAAGATTCTTGGCCAAATAATTTCAGATGGATCATATCTCCAAAGCAATCAAACCGGCCAAGAATCGGTCCTTACCAAAACTTCATCTGATCATATCTGTCTCATTCTGGCTCCGATTGACAATCTAAAAGGATTGACATGCTCCATATCACAAGCACTACACATTCATCCTTTGAAACCCTGTTTGATCACTTGTCATCATTGTCCCTATGCGTCTTGGATCTGTAATCGCCTCAAGCTTCAAACTTTAATAATTCGCACACCATGAATTCGTTTGATGAGCCGTCTAGACCAACTCCCTCAGCACTTCAAGCTCTACACGTCCATGCCAAAAACCAACCTTGTGATCCTCCTTCACCTGCCACCCCATTACGCCCTTTCTAGAGCCCTTCTAGCCTTAAAAATCTCATCAAACATACACATCCGTTCCCACTTGCCTACCCATGCTCTTCACACCTGCTTCAGCACTCTGCCATGCACCTGTAGACATACACATCACTATGTGTGCCCTTTTCTATGGTCGACACACTTTGGCTGCACCAACGTGCAGGCTGTGTATATCAAAGAGGCTTTCAAAGAAAATGCGGCAAGGAAGGTATGGATTTTATGGAGGTTCTTGTTGATGTAGATGTGAGGTTTTTGACCTTGCACTCATTTGAGACCCTCACAGCACTATGGGAGTCCTTATTGTGTCGTAAACCAAAAAAATTCATGTTTCTTTTACACAACTGCTTGATAAGAGAATGTGATGAGTGCGATGCTAAACTACTCAGATGTTGTCCTCTCAAGGTACATAGCGACAACAAGTTCATGGTGGCTTCAAAGGTTTTTGTTGGTGTGGAGACACACAAACTGAACGAAGATGGTTAATGCCACAAAAGGAAAGATCTTATTATTCAGCAGATTAGGTGATCTGCATTCATTTATTTCATGAAAGAGAAGCTAACCAAGTTCACAAACATAACTACATCTACAAATGGTAGAAAAACCAATTTAGAGAGTGTCTACAAAATTTTCCAAGTGATGCCGTTGTCTTAAAATTTTCCAAGTGATGTCTTTTTTGCGGTGGACTTTGCTGAAAATTATAGTTTTAAAATTCAAAGTGAGATCCAATCCATGCATTGGTATTCTAGTCAGGTGAGCATTTTGGTCCACATATGCTATGTGCGTTCAAGAATGGGTGACATCCAAAAAATCTCTATTTCTATACATTTGATGACAATGTGCATGACACATTGTATGTGCAACATTGCTTTCTACTACATGACTAGTGGTTGAAGGACCAGGGTTTTTGTTTGAAGCGGCATTGGGTATGGTCAGATGATGCAACATCACAATTCAAATCACGACAACCTTTCTACCTTGTTACCAGGTTTTCTTAGCTTACTGAGCTCGAGATGATGCACAACTATTTTGGGTCAAGTCATGGAAAAGGTGAACATGACAGCGCTGGAGCAGTCATAAAGAGGGCATTGACCCATGAGTAGTTGAAGGTGGATGGACGCTCCCTGCATACTGCAACAACAACTGTGGTAAATTACCTCACCATAATCAACAATCAAAAAGGTTGTTGGTCATCCGGGAATAAAGTCAATAGGGTCTTCTTGGAAATCAAGGTTGGTGAGAGCTCGAGGGGTCACTATGTACAAATTGTGTATATCGTGCGTTCAATGATTATTTTTAAAACTCCTTATCTGTGAATTTTTGGACAAATAAAAGACAACTTTTTCTTATTCAATCTGTAAATTTTTTCCCCAATTCCATTTTATGGCGATATTATGGATTTTTTTTTTGTTTTTCTCAAGAAAATCTCAAAAAATAACTAAAGAAAACCAAAAATCAGCTCAACTTTAAGAAAAATCATTCTAATAGAATTTTAAATGCTATGTACATTGTACACATGTCCCTAGGGGCTCATATATGGCTTTTGTCCCCGTATTGCTCTTGTAACTCTACTATGAGCTCTGAATTTTGTCAAAAGAAAGGCACAATCAAATGGAAAAATTCAATACAACCCACAAAACATTGCCCCCTAATATTCATATATTAGGTCCGCATTTAGAATGCCTCCCCCTCGCCCCATTTGGAGTCCTCCTTGACGACAGGGTATCACCAAGGGTATGTGTTGTGCTTGGGCAATCAAAAATTGTGCCTATGCAGGCCTTGTAATGCATCCCTACTATGGATACACAATCAATGCACGGAAAATATTATGATGTGCAAGATGTGGGTATAAGAAATTTGCTTATTGGCATTTGCTGGCGAGGCTTCCTATTCTAAGCAATGTGATGTTCATTGATGCTAATGTGCCATTTTGCTTGATTTAAGGTCGTAGAGCTTTTTTGAAGGCTTATTTGTTTCTTTGGAATACACTTTAGCCTTGTGGTTGGTTTTCATATTTGGCATTGTTCCGCAGTAGTGGGTTCTTGCTTGAAGTGAGCTCTCTAGGAGGAATTGAAAGAATTGAAGTAGCGGTGCGTTGACAGTAGTTTTATTGGTTTCCTTTGGGACCCACTTCTTTGTGATTACTAGTTGTTTTCTTGATGCTGCTCGTTTGGGAACCCATACTTGTGCCTACTTCATTTGTGTTTGAAGAGACTTCCTTGGGATCCACCTTGTCTTTGTATGAGTCTGCATCGGTCTTTGCTTCAGCCCTTGTACGCTTGATTGAGGTTTGGATTCAGACTTTGGGAGTCGACAATTTAACCGTTTTGGAATCCAAATGAACTCCTAACCTCTTTGTGCTTGAGTCAACTTCTTTGAAACCCAAATCTGAGTTGCAAAAGCTTTGAAAATTTGTGCTTTTCTTAGATGTTTTTGCAAGCTTCGACTATTTTTCTACTGGCATTGGATCTTTTGATTTTTCATTGGAGATCATCTTCTTGATCCATACTAATTTTGACCAATCTGGCTCTTTGGTATCCAGATTTGTCAAACTTTTTGGTTCTGACTTGTTGTTCTTTTGTTTTGGCCTTCTATGGTTGTCACGGAAGCTGCTAATGATGGTGATGAACTGAGTTTCTAGTAAGGGATGTCATAAGAATCATCACTATCGCTGCTATCCTCAACAAGGTTGCATTCTAGCACTTTTCTTTTGTGGTTTGGCTTGTTATGGAAAGTTGCTGCCTGTTTGCTCTTGGATTGCTATTTCTGGGAGCGCTTTTCTATCCACTTGATTAGAGTGTTGGTAGCTTGTTGACATGGCAGTGTTCTTCTTGTTTGAGTCTTTTCTTCATGTATAGGAGCCACGTATGAGGATGCTTGTTGCAGTTTGCGTTTCCACTGAGGACTGTGTAATTCACTTTTGATGCACTTTATTCTTGTAGCGGTGACATTGGTTCTTGGGTTTTTGATCTGGAAAATCATAAAACCATGCATTTGTTAAAGTTTTGTTTATGTCACCTATTGTGTCATCCGGAAATATAAGAGAAACACGCATAGAGAAGGAGAGAAAGGGGATGCTTTGTGCAAAGCACAATCATCAAAGAAGGGGAGAGAGAGGGAGAGCCTAGCTTGGTGTCTCCAAACCACGTCCAAGAAGGAATGGGCATTCAAAAATGCAGCCCCCTCATTTTTTAATTCCCTGTTCATTAATGACTCAAATGAGTTCCCTCCCCCCAAATCCATAATTTACTCCATGAGTTCCCTCCCCCAAAATTACTTGAAAAAGGATGGTTCAAGACAACTCTTTTTGGACCACCAATACATGTTTTCACCCTTAGATTCTTATACACTTAACGTATAAGAACTTTTTTGTGAATTCAAAGACGAACAACCCAATCATGCATGCTACATCTAGGAAGTTTTGCATGCTCGATTTCCAAATGCCCCCAATGAGCATTTTTCAGCACAGTGCTTAGAGAGCTATATCAAAAAAAAATTGAAAAACAAGAAATCAAGTGTATGGCATATAACGGCCAACCAGGTTGCAAATCAAAATAGGAGCTATCGTGGTGGCAAAACGGCAAATGCGAAGTGGGAGTGGGCAATGCAATAAATGACAAACAAGCTACAACGGGCTCTTCCTATAGTAACAACGTGATGCTCGGGCTAGACAGACTCCCACACATTATGGTTCAGGAGGCAAAGCAGCTTGGAAGGACAAATATGTAAGTTTTTTTAAATTGGAGCCTAAACTGATTCAAAAAATGTTTTAGTTTATGAATTTCTTTTGTTATTGCTAACTTGAGAAAATATCACTCTAAGTCACTCGACGAAAGAGATGGTCAAGTATCAAGAGCGGCACGAAAAATTCGATACTTGGTGATGGTTGTTGGAGAACCATCACATCTCTTGCGAACAATTTGATTCAGCAGTCTTCGGATCTCTACAGACGGTAAGTGTGGACAAATAATATTTTATTAATTGATTTTAATTATTAATTTGTTTAATTTGGTTTTAGTTAATGTAGAATCAGGGCGATCAAACGTATGTACCTTTGAACAAGGACGAGGATGAGGAAGAGGACGAGGACTTGGATAGATAGATAATTTTAAGTAGTCATCTTTTACAAGTGCAAATGTGGCACAAAAAAACTCCACGATCACATGCATATAAAACTCAATTAGAATTTTGATATTATTGTAATTTTTTAAATTATTTCTCTTTTGTACTTTAAATTATCAAGGTAAGGTGTAACTTGGAATTTCAAAGTCTATTGTTTATTTTTTTTATGTACACTTTTCAAAATGCAATTGATGTTTCATATGTTTTATGCAGGTCAACAATAAAGGTGCTCATTTGGGCCACCCAATTTAGGTCAAAATATAAAGGTGCTCATTTGGGCCACCCATCCAAATGAGCACCTTTATTTTTGAGAAGCCGTCTAGCGGTAATATCTATGGCGGTACTAGGTGCAGTATTATATGCGATAATACTCATAGATATATATCCACGAGTATTACCGCCTATATTGCTGACAAACCATTGTCGTGCCTATTGTTGCCATTATTACTGCAAACGCAAAGTTTTCTCTCCTTTTTTATTTGTAAATATGCGGTAATGTTGACGGTTCTAAATTTTTCCTCTTATAGTGATGCTTTACATTATGATAAGCAAACTCCAAACTAGAGAGATATTCTCTTCAATTGGATTGCCTCAAGAGGAGATTTCCTACAACGCTTTCAAGAGCCAAATACCCATCAAACGTATTTGAAATGCTACGGAACTTGAGGGAAACCCTATTAACACCAATAGGTTGCTCTCCCTAAGGTCCGTGAACCAAAACTCCAACCCTAAACACCCGGTGCAGAATCACGTAGGATGTCTGGTCGAAATTTACAGGTCATTGTTTCCAAAAACTAAGTGCCTAATGTGTAACTCTACTCATTGCGAACACGTGGATATGCTGAAAAGCAAAAACAGACAACGTATGCTCACCGAATCACCAGATATAGCTCGTGGGTCGATCTCGCAAAACCAGACTGTACACCTGCAAGGTAGGTGTTGGCGCGTAGCTCTCTTCGGGGCAACACACTGCACTTCTCTGCACTCAATTCCGACCACCAACGTGTGCGTAGCGTCAAGATAAACTCTCACTCTCTCTCTCGTACACAGAGTACGCTCAACTCACACAAACAAAACTTATAAAAAATGACAAAGGTTTTTTGCATTAAGGTCAAAAGTGGTATAAATACCTTACAATCTCAAGGGCCTAATGTTCCAATTTAACCATTTACTCAGTCTAAATGTCAAAAATGGGATACAATTTGGAAGCTTCTGCAAGCCCCACTATTTACAAAGGTGAAATGACGGTTTCTTCTTAATTAAGGAATGATTACAAAGGAAATTAGTATCCCGCCGGGAAATCATCCTTCATTGAGTGTGTCCAGCCGCTAACACTCCCCCCCTCCTAGAACATGTTGTCCCCGACATGACAGTAGAGCTGCTTCTTCAGTGGAGGCTTTCACACATCTTCAGAACAGACTCATACCGTGCATGCTGGGCCAGTAATGTAGGGCCGAATATATTTGTATCAATGGTGAAGAAACCGGTGTAGAAGGCTTCTTAAAAGGCATGGAGATGGTACGAGGGCAAAAATTTTATTCGCTGATAGAGGGCATGTATTACCTCATGAGAAGGTTGAGCAAACAATCCATACGCACATCTATATGTGTCTTGGAAGAAGAATATGCTGTCTGTTCCCTGTCCAGGTTTAAAGATCTCAAAAACTGCCAGAAAGGTTTTACATATTTTCCTGAGCATGATGCAAGAGAGGTCAGGCGAGCCAGTGAACAATTTAATGGCGCCCGTTAGGGTTTTCACCATGTGTTGCTCACTCATTCTCTCACCTGCCTTCAAGCCTGGTTGCTTTGGGTAGTTGAGCCATGTGGGGTGGCTTTTCTTCAGCAGCTCTTGTTCTTTCCAGTTCCGCATGCTTGGTAGAGGGAAAAAGCTAAGGTTGTCTCTGATTATTTTAGGCGCCTCTACCAGATGTACTAAATACTGTGGGTATTTAGTTAGCCATGCCTTTCTCCATTTCGGCTGAGAGTCCACAATAAGCTTAACACCTTCTGGTTTGGTGATATCTTCTTCGTATAGTGGCACTATCGGCTCCTCTTTAATCATTTTGTTTATGGTAGCAACTTCATACTTGAGAAGAGGATATGGGAGAGAGGGTTGTAGCCATTCATGTCGAACGACATTTGCATCTAATTTCTGAATGGTCATAGACTTCAATACCCTTTGCTCCCACTCCATTGCTTCTTTGGCGGTGTCTTTTATTGCCGCTTCTATTGCCTTTTGTAGATTGTCTTCTTCTTCTTGTGTCAGATCTCGGGGCTCTTGGGATGGTCCCACAAGGATGTCCTCTTGCTTGTTGTGTCCACTAGATTTGACACATTGTCTATGTCAATTCCTTCCATTGTTGCTGGCCCTATGCTCAAGTGTGGCTCTTCAGTCTACTGTTGGCCTTTTAGCTTTTGATATGCTTTCTTTTCCTGTTCAACTTTATCCCCCATGGTCACTAAAAGGTCGTTCAATTCAGCATTGGCTTTCTCAACCTCTTCTAGCTTCTTCTTGGTGTCTTCATTTTCAGTTTGCATCATCTTTAGATCCTCGTCCATCTTCTTTTTCAAGGCTGCTAGCTCATCTTTCATGGCCTTGTTCTCATCCTCCAAATGGCTTTGCATCACTAGGGAGCCCTCGGCCAGCATCAATCTTTGTCTCTTCTCTACTGTCAACTCCTTTTGGAGTTCCTTCATATGTTCTTCATATATATCCTTCTCTGAAGTAGTGCTAGTTGAGGTAGTGGCTCTGACTCTGCCCAGAGATGCCCTTAGCCTCTGGATTGTCTGCTCTTTCACTTTTATTTGATCTTTCAGCTCTATAACTTTGTCCTGGATGGCCTCATGTTCTAGCTCAGCTTTTTCCTTATCATTCCTCAAAGTTTCCACTTCTTTGGACTCATCAGCAAGCTGGAGTGTCAAGTTGTCCCTTTCTTTCTCCGCATCCGTCAGTGATTTGCTGATTTTCTTATACTCCCCATCTTCTCTTTGAAGCTTTTGGTCTGCTGCCTGACTCTGACTTTCCAGCTCTTGGCATCTTTTTAGTGCCGCGTCCAGATCAGCTTGCAGCTTGGCTTGCTTCTGTGTGTTCTCTTGGTCTTGCTTTTGCAGCAAGTCCACCTCGACTTTGATTTGAACTTCATTTTCTTTGAGATTATCACACTCAATCTCTGTGGACATAGACCTTGCTCTGAGCCCAGTGAGTCTTTGCATCACTTCATCCCAATCATTGGGTTGTGGCTGTAAATCCATTGTATCTATGGCCATTTCCTTCAACTCCACCAATCGAGGGCTCAACATATATTCTTTGGGCCTAGTGCTAGACAACTCAAAAGCTTCATTAACTGCCTCTTCTCAAGAGTATCCGGCAGCTAGTAGATCAAGGAATATTCTATAGTTTTTTTTCTTTTGGATCTGGCTTCTCATATTTTGGTTCAATTTCTGTCTTCTGCTCTTCCTCTTTGTTCTCCTCTTCCTTGGAGTCTTTCTCTTTGTTCTCCTCTTCCTTCTGCTCTTGTTGCCCATCAGATTTGTTCAACTCCCCAGTTTGTCGGGGTTGAGGAGGACTAGGAGGAGGTGGTGATGGTGGAGGGCTGGATTCTCTGCTTGATGGTGGGGTTGGTTGCTTTTCTTGAAGTCCCGATCAGCCTTTGTTTTCCTCTCTCTTTCTTGCCTTTCCTGTTCTTCTAGCAGCTGCCATCTCACATCATCAACTTCTTCTTCAATAAAAGGTATGTTTGGGATATTCTCAGCTGTAGCACCTAAGATCTCAAAATTCTTTATATAATCTTCAAAGTGGTCCCTTTGAGTTCTTCGAGAAGATCCAGACATAGCCTCAAATGAGGGCTTCCATAATTTTCTCAGATCCCCTTTTAGCATCCTCTCAGCTCTGAAACTCTCCATTAGTCTTTCTAGCCTTGCTGCTTTCTGTGACTTTGTTTCCTTTACTGGCACCTGTAGAGTTTCTTTCTTCCCCTTCTTGGGCTGTGGCGGCTCTTCTGGCACTGTCTCTAAATGGTGCTTCAACCTCGTGGCTACCCTTGGAGCCTTAGGAGGCTCTTCTTCTTTGTCTTCCTTCAGCTTGAGCCAATCATTTTGGGAGGGAGGTAGAGGCCAATTTCCCTTGGCATGCAATGTTCCATAAATGACTTTGGTTATCAACTCACCTGGCACAATATAAGTGGGATTTTTGGTCCCCATTTTCACAAGGTTGGTGTGAATGTAAGCGGCATAGTTTATTTCCCTCGGGCGGCTCTTCTGCATCGCGCAAGTGAAAGTGGTGGCAATAGCTCCAGGTGGCATCCTGTGGAAGTACTGATTGTATAATTGGCTCATGATGGCCACCTTTGGGTTTGCAATATCTTCAAATGTATAGTTACTTTTCTTCTCTGAGTAGACCTTAATGTCATCCGGCCTCTTAGTTACACTGTCTCCTTTGTTAGAGAGGTCAAGTGCTGCTGCCACCACCTTCTTTGTGATGAAAACCATCATATTAGGCTTGCCTTGCAGATCTGTAACTCTGGCTATGCCGTCCTCTTTGATTGTGGTGACAAATTCCCACACTCTTTTAACATCAATCCCTGCTGGCAAGGCTTCAAAGTAATTGTGGAGATCCAGTTTCTCCAAGTAGTCCCCCATCTTGCTCCTGGAAAATTCATGAGCTCTTGAGGGATCATGGGTAGCTCCACTGCATTTCCCTCTGGATCTTTAAACACTCCTTGCTAAATTCTCAGATCATTGGTTTCTAGTAGGTCATCTTGAATCCAAGTGCTTGTGGGCTTCAGGGTTCCCTCTGGGATAACAAAAGGCTCCACTTCTTCTAAGTAGTCGTTGATAGTCATCCTCTTCTTCTTTGCAAGCGACTTTGTGGCTGCCATGGATCCTGTTGCACTCAGTAGTCCAAAGTTAGCGTTTTGTACAGATTAGCTGATAAACTGAGTTCTGACTACCCAAATGACTTGAAAATTGAAATAAGAACTCAAAAGGGACTAGGGAAACCATGCATGTGCCCACGGTAGGTTTTTGGCCGAAAAATAAGCATGTAGACATCCTACGCGTAGGATGTCTACATTCTCAGATTTTGATGAAACTTGACATGCTTGTGGCCCTTGACCTATGCAACATGGCTATGTACTTGGAAGTTGGTTTGGACATCAAAAAGTGCAAATTTGAGCAGATTTGGGCTTTTGACTCACCATATGAGTAGGATGTCGTATATGGATGGGCAAATGATATCCAATTGGATTGAATTTTGATATATAGGCTTCTTATACCATGTAAAAGACTCCCATGATGTCAACTCCTGCACAAAAGGTCAATATGACCCTAGAGACATCCTACGCATAGGATGTCTACTTTTTCAGAATGACTTAATTTTGGTTCTGTGGGTAGCCCTTAGCATGTAGAACATGGCCCTGTTCTTAGATTTTGATTTGGATAAGTATTGGTGTTGTTAGGAGCATGTGTAGTGTTTTTAGGCTCAGAAAAGTGCATCTTTGAGTTTTTGGGGGCCAAATGTGATGGGTCTCGCTTGAAATTTGATATATGAGCTTGTGAAGATGCTATAAAGATATCTGGAACTCAAAAACACCAGCTAGAGGTCAAATAGGGCATTTAGACATCCTATGCGTAGGATGTCTATTTCATTATTTTTCATATCTGACTCCACAGTTAGCTTGGCAATGTGATAATGAGTATATTGTGCAAGTTTCATGTGATTTGGACTAGTTTTGGTAGGTCTATGTCCCTTTATTGCCTCTATGCTCTGACTTTCCGTTTTTTGATGCATATGAGGTCAACTCTTGTCCAAATGTGATGAAACTTGATGGCTAGCATGTATAAGCTATGTAGAAGCTTTGTATGAGGTGAGATATTGAGTTGGGTGCCCAAACATGGCCTTGAGACATCCTACGTGTAGGATGTCTCCTGATGAATTCTTTTGGATAAGTGCTACTAGTATATGCCCTTAGTCCCCCTGAATCCCCTTTAAGCCTTATTTCAATAAAAAAGTCAAAAAGATAGATAGAAACTCCCTGTTTGGCTTTCAGAGCCTCTGAGTCGTTTTCTGACTCTTGGAGTGCTTTTCGGCAATGAATTTTTTTTGATATTAGTCTCCATAGCTTCATGGTTCCTTGGGGATCCTTGCCATATGGTTTTTGTTGGCTTTGGCTTCACCGGAGCTCCCTTTGGCGATTTGTCGCTCTGGAAGCGCCCATGATTGAGTTTGCATGCCGTTGATGACTTGTGGTGGTCTATCACCATAGGACTTGGTTGTTGATGGTCTAGGCAAGCTGCTCGTGAAGTTTGGTGGCAAACGGACATCCGGTTTGGCCGTGAGAGCCAGTTGACGCTTTGTGTGTCCCATGCCGTTTCTAAAGCTTAGTCCCGTTACGGGTTGCCTTCTGGCCATGTGGGCTATATAGCCTTGTAGAGCATGTCGAGATGCTCCTACCCATAAGTTTTGGTAGCATTTGGGCGACTTTCCACCGATTTACCACTTGGTGGCCTCTTGCAGGGCTCTAGAAGTTAGGGTTTTTCCCGTTGGTTTTTTTCCGCCTTTGTGCATTCAAGAGTGGTCTCCTATGCTAGGGTAAACCCCCTATGAATCCTTATTGCTATTGGGTTAGCCGTTAGGTGGCTACCTCTACCTGTAGGTCTCTACTATCCTTTCCCCGTGTGAACCCTACACTAGTTTTCGCGATAAAACATCAAACATACGCGAAAAGCTCAAGGTGTTGAGCCTACCTCTCATATCTGGATCCTGTCGGATGGTCGTGCGCGTTGTAGAAGCAGCTGGAAGTCCGGTTCGTTCTAGGTGGCAAGAGCTCTCTCTCAAGAAGGAAATAGTAGAAATGAGCTCTAAGTGAAGTGAAAAAATCTTATAATGGGGGTCCCCAGACCACTTTCTATGAAATTTGACATGTGCTCCTGACTTCTTGCGAGATGCGGTTTAGGCTCAAAAAGTTCTTGATTTGAACTCCGTTTGCCGAGTTTTCGAGAAATTTGACGTTTCGGTCAAAATCTGGCCAAAACACACCTCCCGCTCCATTCACATAATTGCACCCCCATTGTACCATAGGTTGTCCTCTAGTCACTGATTATCCCCATATTTTTTTTTTCATTACGATCGTATTTCACCTGCTTTTTGTATTTTTGAAGTTTTTTTTGCCGATAATTAGTAAAATTAAAAAGAAAATAGCAAAATAAACCCAAAAAATCCCCAAAAATCACAATAACTCAAAAACATCACCACAAAACACTATGTACACTCACATGCAATTTTTATGGCCGGATTTCTTTGTTTTACCAATATTTTGCCCGAAAAATGGCTGTTTGTACATATATATATACCTAGAGGCCTAATTTGGCGTTTGGCCCCATATACTTGTAGATTCATGTTGTATAAGGGCATCTGTACTTAAGTTAGTCCGGAAAATTTTGCAATCAAACGAAAAACCTTCAAAATAGTCAAAAAACATGCCCTTTTTTGCTCTTTTCATCTTCATTGGGTCCGCATTGAGAATGCCTCCCCCCCTCCTAGTCGGAGTCCTCCCAGACGACAAGGTATCACCTCGGGGTATGTGTAGTGCATGGGTTAAAAATTGTGCTAATGCGCGGCCTTGTAATGTGGCCCTATCTGATGCATACTCAGTCAATGCATGGAAAAATTAATGCTGTGCAAGAGGAGGGAATAAGCAAGATGCTTATTGGCATTCAATGTCGAGGTTTCCTGTTTGTTGTTGATTTGGTTGGCGGATTTTCTTTGCAAGTAAAAGTTGTAACTCTACAGCTCTTTGTTTGATCGTCTTTTTTGCAAAAGCTGCTTGGTTTGCCGCTACTGTCGATATCGCCGTGGTTGTTTCTGTGGATGGAAGTGTCATTTTCGTTGTAGCTATAATCTTGTTCTCTGTTAATTTCCCTTTGGAGTTTTGTTGTGGGCTTTTGTAGGTTTATTGCCTCATCCTTGGTCGTCATTGTTGTTCTGCTGATCGGCACCCATATAGATCGGTTTGCCGGTTTCATATGTAGTGAGTGTCTGCATGCTGGTGTTGCTTGTACTGAAGGGAGTTCCTGTTGCTTTGTTTTGGGGATCCAAATGCGACTTGCATTTAATTGGTTACTGAGCATTCTCTTCGGGATCCATATCTTTTTTATTCCCTTGGTTGTTGATTTAACTGTGTTCTTCTGTTGACTTTTGCTGTTGTATTGTGGTTTGTATGCCAGGTTGCCTCTATCCTTCCGTACCCATACTTGTTTTCCACGTGTTGCTAACCTTGATCTATTCCTTGTCGCCTGTGGTATATCATTTTTTGATTGAAGATAGTTGGTTGTTTCTTTTGTATCCTTCATGGGTATCGTGTTGTGCTTTATTGGCACCCCTCCTTTTTGTTCTTTATCCAGTGATGATAGTGCTATCATCTGGTTCTTTCGGGTTGGTTGAGCAAAGGCTACCACCTGTTGTTCTTGTGCATGCTGAATTTTGACTGTATTCGAATTCCAATCTATCTGCACATTATATTCTTTCTGCCAAGGTTGTCCCAACAACATGGGGTATGGTGTGCTCGCATCCTCAACCACATAAACCTTGTCGGGATAAACATATTGATGTATTTGTACATGCAATATTGTCCAACCCAATGTTCGTAGCGAATGTGATGTACTACTTTCCAGCACTTATTGAGTAGGATGTAGGTGATCTTCGAGCTTGAGCTGTTTATATAATGTCTAAGAGATCAGATTTGCTTGAGCTCCGGAATCAAGCAATGCCGTCGATTCAACTTGATTGCTACCCACCTTGACTGCAATTATTGGTTCCACTGTGTCTTCACCAAAATTCGTTAATCGAATAGCATTTATTTGCAACGGTGATCCACTTCATTGTTGTTGTCGTAGAAGCCTTCTTTTTGCAATGAGTTCTTTTGCTTCTGCTTGTGCTTCTTCTTGTGCCTTTTGTTTCTCCTTCATCCGTTGTTTTTCTTGATGGATTTGTTGAAGCATATCCTGTGTTAGTGGTAAATGATACTTTTTTAACCGACACCCACTAATCCAATTTGGCATTTCTTCTTCTGCCAATGTAGCAAGTTGATAGCTCCACTTTGTGATAAGTCACTGATCACAAAGGGTCCCATCCCTCGCTTTTTAAGTTTCTTGGCATGTTGCTTCAAAGTATAAACAAGTACATAATCACCTATTTTGAACTCTTTCATACGCACATGCTTGTCAAAAAACTCTTTTTGTCTTCTCTTTTTAGCATAGATCGAAGGTACATCTCTCATTCAAAGTTCATCTAGCTTTTCAAGATCATCTATTCTTGAAGAGAGCTCATGGCCTGTCCATTCTAAGTGTTTCGCTACTCATAGAGTTGGAACTAAAAACTCTATGGGTAATATAGCGTTTAGACCAGACACCATGTTGTACGGTGTTGTTCCAATAGATGTTTTATAAGCTACCCGCCGGTATACCCATAGTGTTGAGTGTAATTGTTGATCCCAGCCAGTCCTTGACTCTGATACAATTTTAGTCAAAACAGTGCATAGTGTTTTATTTGTGGCCTCAGCTTGTCCATTTTCCTGTGGATGATATGGAGCAGATTTTCTATGTATGACCATGAATTCCTCTAACAGGTATTCAATGACTTCATTAAGAAAATATGCTCCTCGATCACTGACAATTTGTATTGGTAATCCGTATCGTACAAAGATATTCTCATACAAAAATTGTGCAGTGGTTCTTGCGTCTGCTTTTTGTGTTGCTTTGGCTTCTGCCCATTTTGTGAGATAGTCCGTAGCCACAATGATATATTGGGTATGGGTGCGATATGAAGGGGGTGAAATAGGCCCCACAAAATCAATTCCCCATTTGGCAAATGCTCGTGCTCCCATCATGGGCCGTAGTGGCATCTCATCTCTCTTTATCGGCACCTTAGTGCGCTGACATGCGTCACAACGCTTTACAAACTCCTTAGCATCCATGTGCAATGTAGACCACCATATTCCTGCGGTTAAGACAATTTTTGCCGTCTTATCGCCTGAAAAATGTCCTCCACTTATTCCTCCATGTGCGTGTTCTAGAATTAGCAGGTATTCACTTTCACTTGCATAGATTGTAGGTTGATTGTCCTTTCCTCTCTTGTAGAGTTGATTTCCAATTAAATTAAAGTCTCGAGCTTCTGACTCTATAGCCCTTTTTTGTGCTTTTGTTATGTTTTCAGGAAATGTCCTTGTTGTTAAGAAATCAATGATATATTGACTCCATGCGGGTGCAATGGTTGCCTGAAACAATGTCGCGTGATCCACCCATCGTTTGGCACTACATATAGTACAATTGTTAACATAAGCATTTGTGTCAGCATACATAGTTGGCCAATAAACTCCTAAGTGTTTCAATCTTTGGTGTGTTTTCATTGTTGAACAATGAAATGCACAATCTTGGATGTGTGCTTCTTCAAGATAACACTCGAATTCCTCCGGATTTATACATAATCGTAGAATTTGGTCCGAGCCTAGATGGTAGAGCCGTCCTACAATCAATTGAATTTTTTTTGTTCGTCGAAATGTTTGTTGTTTGAATCTGTCTTCCTTGTTATCAAATCTACCTCCAAAGGAAAGAATGCTAACAATTTCTTGAGACCATTTGGGTATCATTTCAATATTGAAAAGATAAGCATTAGGTATGTAATCATCTACTCCTTCAGGAGCTTTCCCGTTTCGTAGCCTTGAAAGATGATCCGCCCGTAGATGAGTTTTACCCTTTTTTACTACCACTGTGAAGTCAAACTCTAGCAATATAATAAACCAGCGTACAATTTTCCCAGTATTGCATGGTTTATTTACTAGATACAAAAGAGCTTGATGATCTGTGAAGAACACAAATTTGTTTGCAAGCAAGCAATGCCAAAATTTCTTTACAACATAAATCATTCCTAATCCCTCTCTTTCAGCAGTGGTGTAGTTCTTTTTTGCACTATTTAGTTGTCAGCTCGCATAACAAACTGGGAAATCCATTGTTTCGTCTCCAGGTTCAGCCAGAATACTCCCAATTGCGTATGCAGATGCATCAATGTGAACATGGAATATCTTTTCCCAATCTGGTGCTTTAAGTATAGGTGATGATACAAGGTTTTCCTTAAGCTTTTGGAATGAAGTTTCACCCTCCTCAGTCCAGTCGAAATTGACTAATAATTGATATAGTGGTTGTGCTATGATCGCATACATATATATGAATCTTCGATAATATCCGGAGTGTCCCATGAAGGATTGTACTTGTTTGGCATTAGTAGGTTTGGGAAAGTCTGCTATGACTCTAATTTTGTCTAGGTCAGTGGGTGGTTATGCCATTTCTTGAGACAATATGTCCTAAGATGCGGCCTTGCCTTACCATAAAAATGCACTTTTCCGGGTTGAGACAGATTCGATATGTTTTGCACTTCTCAAATACCTTTTGTAAATGGTCAATATGTTCTTCTCGTATAAGAGAATGGACACAGAGATCATCCATATATATTTCTAAGAATATTCTCAGGTATTCTTTGAACGCATGAGTCATTAACCTTTGGAAGGTAGCTGGGGCATTGGTTAGGCCAAAAGGCATAACTCTATACGCATATATTCCCCACTCTGTGGCAAATGTTGTTTTGTGTTGATCCTCTATTGCAATTGCCAATTGGTTATACCCCGAAAACCCATCTAAAAAGGAATAAGCCCGTTTTCCTGCCACCCTCTCAAGCACATGTTCTGTGATCGACAAGGGATAATTATCCCTTATTGTGACTGCATTCACTTTTTTGAGGTTCTCACACACACACACACACACACACACACACACACACACACACACACACACACACACACACACACACACACACACACACACACACACACACACACACACACACACACACACACACACACACACACGCAGCTTTCCGTTCTTTTTGGGGACAACCACAATGGGTGACACCCAATCTGTATGCTCGATTTCATAGATGAATTCAACATCCATCAGCTTGTCAATCTCCTTTTTGATTCGTTTAGCGAATGTGTCATTATATGTGTAAGGACGTTGTTTGCTAGGTTTGGCATCTGATTTCAAAGGAATTGTATGTTGGCATATCGATGGATCAACTCCTTTAGGTCTTTGTAGGACCATGCAAACACATCTTTATACTTCTTGAGAAGTTGTGTTAGCCTTTCTTCTTCTTCAGGCTCTAAATCAGTTGCTATATAGACAGGCTGAGGCTCTTCGCCTTGCGCAGCGAGGTCTATCCATTTTTCATTTTCCGGCCCATCGTAAGATTCCTAGTTTATTCTTTCCCTTACTGGTGGTGTCATTATGTAAGGTCTCCGACCCCGAGCTAAAAGAGCACCATTGTACCATGAAAAGATCATAATGGATAAAGTTACTATTTTTAACAGTTTTCCAAATTCTGTTAGTGCCCTGATGTTTAGAATTTTATAAAGCTTCAAAATGTGAATTAAAATATTTTTTGTGGAAAAATTCCAAAAATAGTAAGTTTTTGGTCACCCGACCCGTCCAGTTTTAATCGTCTCGAAAAACTGCACCCGTATCCCGAATTTGAAAAAAATGCATTTTCGGACCCTGAGGACTACTAAATATGGCAGGTACTCGGACCAGTATGCTTTAGTTAGAGTTCAGTATAGAAATTTACGGCATTAAATTCCGACTCGTATGACCCGTTTTAGCCTAAAACCAAATTTTCCCAACATTGTCCGGGGAGGCACCGGGGGCCCGAGGCTGTGTGGGAGCGGAGCAGGCTCCATGCCACTCCGGGTCAGCCTTAGCAGCTAGGGGGCGCCTTTTGTCCTTGTGGGAGTCTTGGGAGAGTTTCCAAGCTTGCAACTAAGTGTGAGAGCCAATTAACCAAGCCAACTGGACACTTGGTGTAGGAGACTGGACTTGCCATGCTTAACTGGAGTAGCTCCTAGATGCAAATAGCAAGCAGGGTCGATTTTCAGCTTGAGGAGGCCTATTCAAAGGTGTGCTCACACACACACACACACACACACACACACACACACACACACACACACACACACACACACACACACACACACACACACACACACACACACACACACACACACACACACACACACACACACCTTGGGGAGGTGCTGCCGTCATACACATAGTTTTTGAAAGGAGAAGCAAGGAGGGAGGTGCTGCCGAAATTCTCATCTTGAGGATTCATTGGATCAGAAAAATCAAGAGGATTCTCAGCCCCTAATCACGGTAATCATGGTTTAATTCCTGCTCTTCTTAATTCTCATCACTATTCTCCAAATTCCTCGTCTACTATGCTTAATCTTAGCTATAATTCCCAATAGCTGCTCTCTAATTTTACATAGCTATACTCCATTACATAATCATCATCCAATTAGCTAATTTATGCATCCATTCATCATTCTTAATCAATGATTAATACATGATTAGGAGAGATTTCTCTCTCTAGGCAGCATAGTTAATAAATTGTCAGCCTGGTAATAATGTAGATTTGATGAAATTCATTCTTGTACCACTCAATAGTGTTGTAATTAAATTAGATTCAATTTTCTCACACATTAAAATGTGATTAAGGTAAAATTAATCCTTCATTAGGCCACTAAGAAGAAATTTCCTAACACCTATGCATGCGGTAACTCTGCATCTTTCTAAGTGTTGTAGGAAAGTGATTGAGCTTGCTTACTTCATCTCTCTTGTAATTTGATTAGTAAAATTCTGAAATTCTAAATCATCTAAGCCAAGTGATTAACTTTAGAGCCGGTTCCCATAGGATAAGTAAAGTATTACCCATAAAAATTACTAGGTCTCGAAGGAAAAATCTAACCTCTTGCATAAGGAGGATTGTCCAATGAATCTAATCTATCATTTTGGTTATTATGATGCTCTCGGACATTAGCTCTTTTCTCCAAGTTTATCATTTAAAGTAGTGAGTATATAATGGCCCCGGTTAAGAGAACTCGCTTCGGTGGTGCCCACGACCGCGAGGCGGGAACGAGCAATGTGAATGGGAAAGGAAAAGCTCCCATGGATGAGAAAGCACCGGCCATCTCACGGGCCATCGACAAAGAAATGGAAGAGGTAGGTCACAATTTTATTCAAGTTGTTTAATTAAACATTGCACACGTTTAGTTAGGAAAGGACATATCCCCAAACATGTTGGAGAAATCCGACGGAAACCTCGGCATTTGAATTCAATTGTATATTAAAGTTAAGTAGGAAAGAATGGTTGATGGATATACTGTTTGCAATAGGAAAGAATGTCTGCTAGGGAAAATTGAATCCACGTCTGCTGGTTAAGCGGTGGATACCCATGTCTGCTGGTTAAGCGGTAGGAACCCACGTCTGCTGGTTAAGAGGTGGGAATGTCCATGTCGTGCTTTCTATGCGGTGGACATACCTAGTTGTATGGGTAGCTAGGCGACAACGGGAGTAGTAAACTCTCGCTGGAGGGGGGATGTTGTACCTCCAGAACATTGGAATTTAATGAATAAGTTTGAGTAGAATTTTTACTAGAACACTGTCTTGGTGCCGCTTTGCAATACTGATTGAAGGGCTGTCTTAACGAACATTGTGATTCAGAATCTAATCAAGGAATGCTTATGTTGAACAACCATTGTGGTAGTAATTACGACACAATAGGAAGTGTGAGTGTGGGGATGGAAAGTGGGGGCTTGGCTCAGGTTGCCAATGCCTATGAGAAGGGTGGTCCCGATTGGTCGGGAACTCTCTGTCCCCATAGTGTTAAATCGATACTAGTAATACTCATTGCCCCTAGGGCGGCGAAGTTTCAAGTGTACGTGCCTCTGAAACATGGGGAAAAAGGCACTCGGGATTTCTCTCCTCTTGGAAGGTGGGTCTTAGGATAAGTACGCTTCCCCTGCGTGGTGGAGCTAGATCTCATTTCTAGTAGGCTCGAACTCGACTCACTTTGTGATGAGAGATCGTCCGCTAGCTGAACCCTGAACCACTTTGTTTGATTCCGCTATAGATCTAGTGGCCACCATGTTCACCATCAGATCCGCCGTTTGATACGGCGGGGTGGGGACCTCACACATTATGATTTTTCTGTCTTGGATGGTGAATTTTTGATAGTGGGATGGTACATTTATGTTTCCTTTTTCTGAATCCTTCTTACCGTCACTTTCTCCCTCAGTAGTCCATACCTCTCGTAACGACCGTTTTAGTTCTTGGTATTTCTTTTTACGCTCCATTTTGGTCCACTCTGGATCTTTTGTCTTTTCTTGTTTTGATTGTTGAGATTTTCTTGATTTGGTTTCTGTTTTGCTCTTCAGTGCTTGTTTTATTTCCTCATGTGTCCTTTCCCTTCGAACTCTTGAGAATCTTCCTGATATTTGGTCTTTTACACAATCCTCTGCCTTGACAAGCATTAGATAGTGAGTTTTATCTTTTATCTTGGGCATCAGGTTCTCTCTAATTTTGTTTATTTTTCTTTTTTTTTTTCTATAGCATTCCTGGCGTCTAGGGTGTTGATTTACAAAATCATAAAACTTGATATTCGCGGTTGTCTCTCCACGCTCACTTGAGCTGTTTGAACACTCGTTATCTGCATCGTTACTTAATTCCAAATGCTCAGAGGAGTCATAAAACTCTTCTTGTTCTGGTGAGTCTACATTCTCATCTCCTGTTGGTATAAGGCTTACCATATAATAGGGTAGCACATCATAGCCATCCTTATTGCAAAATTTTGTCATTGGGCTATCTGTAATGGTACATACATCAAATGTTGCTAGTATGTGTTCCCATTCCAAAGGCTCTAAGGCATCTTCGGGAAAAGGTTCCAGAATGAAATCCTTGTCCTCAACAGCTCTTTCTAAGATGCATTCCTCTCTTTTTAAGCTCCCACAATGTGAAGCTCCGCATATCCATAGCTCTTTTTTCTGCCCTAACCATGCTGGGAGTTCGGACCCTGCCAATGTAGCTGAATCAAACTCTTCGACTGGTGTGTGGTTCACATCCTTGTAACTATGGTCTTTTAGGTATATTTTGGTTGTAGTCTCCCCACGTCTGAGGTATATGTGGTCGTAACCCCAATCCTAGACCATCTTTAATTGTCTCTGAATGGTCTTCCCAAGATGATCTCGTAATTGTTCTTTTTGTCAAAATCAACTATTGCAAATGTATGCTCATACTCGATTCCGCAAGAGGTGACAATTACTTTTTCTAAAAGTCCTAGAGGATTTTCCATGAACCCATCTGCCAGTTGCAATTTCATTCTGGTAGCTCTCAAAGCCGGTTTTCCCTATTTTCTCTAGATTTCTTTGGTGGCGATAGCGACTCCCGCTCCACTGTCAAGAATAGCTTTGGAAACTACTCCATGGAATTCTACTGGTAGTGTGGTATTTCCATCTTCTCCCTCGCAATACTCTCCAACCTTGTTTAAAGGTACTGGCCTAGTATTTAGTTGAGGCTTGTCTAATTCTCTGATCCCTTCTTGAAGCTTCAAGGTAGGGTCTTTTACTCCAAATTTTTCTAAGCATTTGCCTACGGTTGTCCACATGTTTGGTCGTAACCTCAGGAGTTCGGCTAACGTGATTGTGCATGCCACAGGGGTGGACAATAACTCAATCAACCCTTGTGAATCCATCACTCTGCTGGAAGAAAGTCTTTGAGATGGGATTGCTCTCACCTCAGACTTAGCTTCATACTCCCCTAAGTAAGAGGGTAGAGTTTTTAGGGAGTCTGGTTGGCTGTTCCCTGAACTAATTGAACCCTGGTCGCCCCCTTGTGAATGCATTTCAAAGTTCATTTGTGATCTTCCTCAAACTCTTCAATGGGAGGTAAGATCTCATTTTCCTCCTTTCTCGTGCTATTTATTTGGTGGTTCACCGTGTTAGCTTCATTTGCTTCCCGGATTTGCTTCCACAAATAATCTAGACTGTTACAATCCTTACCCATTTCTACTAATGTTTTAGGCTAGAAACCATCAATTGTCTCATCTGTTGTATTTGGCACTATGATAGGTTCTCTCCTAGACTCAGAGGGCAGTCGCGAGTCTCTCCTTCGTGTCTCCTTGTTTCTCTAGAGTTGGTTTGATAGGGGTTGGAGCTGGTACCTCGTGCCAACTTACAGGTTTACCAAGCGGATTTTCTATCAAGGATTGGGCCGTTTCAATAATCTTTGGACACATTTCCAACCCCTGTTTTTCTATTTCTGCATATGGATAAGTCTGATGAGCGTGTGTAGCGCGTACGAAGTGTGTGCAAGAGAGGGGAAGAAGAGATATGGGGAAGGGGGAGATGCACAGGCACCCACTGTGTGGGTTAGTGGAGAAGAAAGAGAAGAGTCAACTCTACCTCTTTTTCTCCCTATATTGATTAGGTGAGATAAAGTGTACAAGGGTGGTTTCCCACGGCCACCTGGCCTACACCCCAACAACCTCCCACTTGAAGGTCATGGTGGCCAATAGTGGCATTAGTATAGTTAGTCTATACAAAATTGATGAAGCATTTTCGAGGCTTCATCCTACACCCATAAGTTCTATACAATGTGTAAATCGCTCCGAGGCTAGGCTCTTTGTGAGAGCATCTGCAGGGTTGTCGTCAGTGTGAACCTTGACAAGCTCGATACGCTTGCCAGCCAATGCATCTCGTATGACATGGTATCTGACCTCTATGTGTTTCGACTTTGAGTGAAACACTGGATTCTTTGCCAAAGCAATGGCACTCTGACTATCACAATGTAGTACTAGAACCTCGTGAATGCCCAAATCTCCCACTAGACGAGCCAACCATATGGCTTCCTTGCTGGCGTCAGACGCAGCAACATATTCTGCCTCAGTGGTAGATGAAGACGTGCAATCTTGGAGACACGATCTCCAAGAGATAGCTGCTCCAGCAAACATGAACACATAGCCAGATGTGGATCTTCTACGATCCATGCAACCCGCATAATCCGCATCCGTGTAACCTACAATAGATGCATCACTGTTTCCGAAGCGTAAACACTTGCTAGCTGTACCTTTCAAATATCTGAGGATTTTCTTCACTGCTTCCCAATGCGTCTTGCCAGGGTTTGCCATGTACCTACTAACCACTCCCACTGCATGTGCAATGTCTGGTCTTGTGGCTACCACAGTGTACATCAAACTGCCAACTGCTGAAGAATATGGTACTTTCGCCATTTTCTCTTTCTCAGCCACTGTCTTGGGAGAGTCTTCCTTGCTAAGTTTGGAGTATGCTTGCATTGGGGTACTCGATGACTTCCCCCCCTACATACTAAAACGGTGCAAGACTTTGTGAATGTACTTTTCTTGAGATAATTCAAGAAGTCCACGTTGCCTGTCTCTCTTGATGTGCATACCAAGAAAGTGATTGGCATCTCCCAAATCCTTCATGAAAAACTGAGTGCTTAGCATATTTTTCAACTGATTGATTTCATCAATGGATTTTCCTGCGATAAGCATATCATCTACATACAAGATCAAGATGATTAAAGAACCATCGTTCAACCTTTTTGTGTATAAGCAGTGATCCTCTTGACTTCTTATGTAACCCTGAGACTGCATGAATTTGTCGAATTTTTGATACCATTACCTTGAACCTTGCTTGAGGCCATAGAGTGCCTTTTTAAGTCTACAAACCAATTCTGTCCTCGTTGGTTTTTGGGTTTCACATTGGAATCCCTCTGGTTGTTTCATGTAGACATCTTCATCTAGATCCCCGTGAAGAAATGTTGTGTTCACATCCATTTGGACAAGTTCCATGTCCTAGATAGCAACCAAGCCAAGCACGGTGCGAAGTGTAGTCATCTTGACTACTAGAGATAAAATCTCATCAAAATCCACACCTTTTTGCTGCTTGAAACCCTTGGCAACTAGACGAGCCTTGTATCTAGGCTCGGGATCTTCCGTTGTATACTTCTTTTTGTATACCCACTTGCAAGGTAAAGAATTTTTGCTTTTTGGTAATTCAACTAAATCCCATGTCTCATTAGCCACAATCGAATTGTATTCTGATTGCATAGCCTGCTCCCACTTAACGCTATCCTCCATTTGTATAGCTTCTTTGTAGCAGGTTGGCTCTCCACTGTCAGTGACCAAAATGTGGTGTATACCCGGCTCAAATCACTCGGACGCACGTGATACTCTCTCAGAGCGTCTCAGTGCTTGACTGCTGGACTCCGCTCTCTCCGGAGCAATAGTAGTATCTTGCACTTGAGGAGTGGGTGCAGCACTACTGAACTGAGTTGGTTCGGAGGCTACATCCTAAAAACGAACACGTCTGTACTCAACATCTTTGATGGGCTTCTTGTGCATTTTTGATTCATTGAAAATCACATGTGAGCTACGAATGACTTTGTTTGATTCTGGGTGCCAGAGACGATATCCCATCCCTCCGTTTGCACCATAGCCAATAAAGATGCATTTGTGTGATCTGGGATCTAACTTCCGACGAAGTTCTTTGGGCACATGTGCATATGCTTCACATCCAAATACACGTAAATGCTCATAGCTTGGCCTTTTGCTAGTCCATAATTCCTCTGGAATTTTGAAATTCAAAGGAGAACTAGGTGACCCGTTGATGATGTGCACTGCTATCAGAACAGCTTCCCCCCAAAACTCTGGAGTAAGCTTCACCATAGACATCATAGAGACAACTGGTTCTTGAATCGTACGATTCATTCTTTCAGTTATCCCATTTTGTGCAGGTGTGTATGGAGCAGTAAACTGCCGCCGAATGCCTCTTCTATTGCAAAAATCCTTGAACTCTGTGGAGACGTATTATCCACCATTGTCCGTGCGAAAAGCTTTGAGCTTTGTTCCTGATTGGTTCTCAACCATGGCGAGGAATTTTTGGAATGTCAAAAAAACTTCTTTCTTACGCTTAAGGAGATCCACCCACACCTTTCTGGTAGAATCATCTATGAATGTGAGAAATTAGTTCGCCCCCCCTAGAGTTTTATGTGGCATCGGACCACACAAATCACTATGCACCAAGTCTAGAGGTTCGCCCGTTTCTTATTCAATGGCGAAGATGTCAATCTAGTCTGTTTGCCATATAGACAATGGAAAGTCCGTGTAATCTAACACAGGTAAGTAGCCAAAACGCTGAAGTGTTTTCATTCCCTTTTGGCTAATATGCCGTAGCCGGCTATGCCACAACTCAGGAGACGGCAGCTCGGCAACATAGATAGAGTGTTTGTCGACACTCGAAACAAACAAAGAGTACAGGGATCTGTTTTTATTGACTTTCATCATGATAAGGTTGTTCTTGCGGATCATCCAAGAAAGATTACCAAAAACTGTAGTGTAGCCAAGATCATCCAATTTCCCTATAGAAAGTAAGCTTTTTGTAAGCTTGGGCACATGTCTGACATTCTGCAGCACAAAAGTAGTGCCATTATGCATCTGAAGTTTCACGTCACCAATTCCAATAATGTCAAGCTCATAGGAATCACCAAGCTTGACTATTCCATGCGTGGATGCATAAGAGGAAAACCACTCTCTATGCGGTGTGACATGAAAACTTGCACCAGAATCAAGGATCCAATTCTATGCATAACCCTCATCCAGTGCAACCAAAGCATCTGGGGTGAGATCTGAAGTGAAAATGAGAACATCTAAGGCATCGATTGTCACCTCGGCATGAATCTCTGTGGGCATAATGAGCATCACTGGAGGAGGAGCATCCTCTACTGCAGTGGTAGGCATGGGAGACTCGACAATGTTGAGCTCCTCAATTTTTACTGTACTTTTGCCTTTGCCAGAATTATCCTTTTGCATGTTTTTCTGATCTCTTAGGAAAGTGCGACAATCCTTTTTGTAATGACCCTTCTTGTGGCAATAGTAACACTCGACATTTTTGGCATTGCGGTCTTTACTTTGGTTCCTGTGTCTGCTAGGACTACCAGGATTCCGCTCTCTACTTTTGCTTTTGTATTTGTTCCTGTCACGGCCTCTTGGCTTTGTTGAACTGCCAGCCATATATGCATCTCCATGACTAGCATTATCGAGAGATTTACAACGAATCTCTTCAGTGAGCAACGCATCTGTGACAGCATTGAACTCTAACTTGCCATTCGGAGCTGAATTGCTAATGGCTGTGCAAAAGATATCCCATGAACTGGGTAGAGAGCATAACAAGAAGATAGACTTGAGTTCATCGTCAAACTCCTTAAAGCCGTGAGATGTCAGCTGACTGAACAAGGAGTTGAACTCATTTAAATGACTGGAAACTGTGCTACCTTCTTTCATGTTGAGCTTCATAAGCTTTTTCATGAGAAAAACTTTGTTGGATGCACTTTTGCTCTCCCATGCTGAACATAAGCTATCCCAAAGTTCCTTGGTTGTTTTCTTCCCTATGATAGTGAAGAAGACTGACTCGGCTAGGTGTAGACGTATCGTAGCCATGGCTTTTGCATCCAAAAGCTTCCATTGAGCTTGTGTATAATTATCATCCTCACCGCGCTCTTTCAACGGTTCTGAGAGGCCTTTGTTTATCAAAACATCTTTCATGCGCTCTTTCCACATGGTGAAGTTGCTGCCATCGAACTTCCGAATGAAATACTCCTCCTTTTCTGAAGAAGAAGCCATCGATGATAAGAGGGTTTGAGAGGTGCCAAACTATGGCGAGACGCTGTAGAAATTTGGGCAGAGTAACCTTTGTGTCGGGAGTAAAATCTCAAGCGAAATAGACTCAAAAGTGCCAACTATGGAAGGCACGACTCGTGGGAAGTAAATCCGGCAGAGTCTCCTTTGTATGAGGAGTCAAAACTCAACTCAAAATGTATATAAATGTGCCAACTGCACTAACTGGGCATCTGTTGCACAAAACCACTGCTATGTGAGTGCCAACTCGGCGTCAAAAGCATAAATAACCGTCCAGATACATATCCTATGGCGAGGGTACCGTAAAGGGGAACTCCAGCTACCTGTATCACTGAAAGTGTCTCAACATTTGAGCACTATAAAGAATGAGGATGCAAGAGAGCTACACAAGACAAGCACAAAGCACACAGAGATGGAAAGCTTCTTCTTCTTCTTCACAGAAAAGAGAGTACAAAATGACTAAGTGCTAAAGCTGAAAAGTAGCACATATGTACATGCGGTCACTAAGTGTGAACTCGCTAGAAGCGCACTAGGCTGGCACTATAAGTGTAGTCCAACTGTAGAATCACTGGCAGAGATCCTCCGTGTCGGTCACCTAACGCGCCAGTGAGTAAATGCCGTAAGCGGCCAAGACCCGTAGTGGATGCCAGCTCAAGGTGTAGAGCTCGACATCTCAACACTCCCCCTCGAGCTCTGCATGTCGCAGAGTCCAAGCATAGTCCGAAAACGTCGAAGCTTCTCAGCTCCGAGGGCCTTGGTAAAGATATCCGCTATCTGCTCCTCTGTGCTGACGTAGACCAAGTCGATGTCGCCTGCCAACACTCGCTCTCGAACGTAGTGGTAATGGACCTCTATGTGTTTGGTCCTAGCATGGAACACTGGGTTCCTAGCCAACTGCATGCTGCTGAGGTTGTCACAATGAATGACAATCTGCTGGTCCACCTGCACTCCCAAGTCCTCAAGTAATGTGCGTAGCCAAGCTACCTCGCACGCCGCAACTGCTGCACCTCTGTACTCGGCCTCTGTGCTCAATAAAGCAACCGTAGGCTGCTTTTTGCTGCTCCAAGTAACAGCAGCACTCCCAAAAGAGAACATGAAGCCACTCGTAGATCTCCTATCAACAATGCTACCTGCCCAATCTGCATCTGTATACCCATACAATGCTAATGGTGCATCTGCTGCATAGAACAATGCGTAGTCAAGAGTCCCTTGCACATACCTAAGTGTGCGTCGTACTCCATCCAAATGTGGCTTCCTCGGAAGCTGCATGAACTGACTCTCCAAGCCTACTGTGTAGCTCAAGTCTGGCCTTGTGATAGTCAAGTAGATTAGACTACCCACCATCTTCCTGTACATATTGACATCCTCAACAACATCACCCTTCTCTGCACTCAGCTTTGCATTCACATCCAAGGGAATGGAAATCGGCTTACAATCAGCCATACCATACTTTGACAACATGTCCAAAGCATATTGTCTCTGTGACAGCCATACACCCTCTGGAGTCCTGATCACCTCAATGCCAAGAAAGTAGCGCAACTCGCCCAAATCTTTCATTTCAAACTCCTGTTTGAGAAGACCCTTCACATGGTCAATCTCCATAGCATTGTCACCAACAATAATAAGGTCATCTACATATATGGTAATGACCACAATCCCCACATCACTCTCACGTACATAGAGTGAATGATCAGCATGAGCTCTCCTAAAATCAATACTGACAAGATACTTGGCAATCCTGTCATACCATGCTCTAGAGCCCTGCTTCAAACCATACAAAGCTTTGAGAAGTCTGCATACATAATCTGGGTAACCTAGATCGACATAACTAGGTGGCTGATCCATATACACTTCCTCTTGCAACTCACCATTCAAGAAGGCATTCTTTACATCCATTTGATGCATAATCCATCCTCTAGATGCAGCCACTGCTATGGCAGCTCTCATAGTCGTCATCTTTGCCACTGGAGCAAAGGTCTCCTCATAGTCTATGCCATACGTCTGTGCATAACCCTTTGCGACCAGCCTTGCCTTGTGACGCTCAATGTTACCATCAGCCTTATGCTTGGTTTTATACACCCATTTACAGCTTATAGCTTTCTTGCCACTTGGCAATGGCACCAACTCCCATGTGTCATTTGCTTCCAATGCAGCCATCTCTTCATTCATTGCATCATCCCAATGCACATTTCCAACTGCATCCTCAAAACATGTGGGCTCCACATCCTGTATCACCTTAGCCATGTAGGCTTGGTGATGCGCTAGATACCCATCATAAGTCAATTTTTGAACTGGATTTCTGACTCTATTAGATCTGCGCGGTCCTTGGTCACTCCTTTGCCCTCTAGCATCTTCTTGTACTTTCCTTACACCAGGTGTCCTGACAGCCGGAATTCCAAATTCCTCATCAAGACTTTGTTCAGAACCATCTGAATCCATGTCTACATGTGAAAAACCTGATGATGCATCAACCATAAAGGGAGGTTCATATACCTTTTCCTTTCCTTTTCGTGATACATTCCCTGTACCTGTTGGTGGAGTAACCCGCGTACGTAGTCTACCATTCCATGGTTTCTCAACAGAGCCACGAGAAGAGGACTCTTGTGGTCCACTCAAAACCTGTGACTGTGGCCTCACATTTTGTACAACCACATCATCTTTTACATTAGCCCTAATAGTGCCATGTGCATTACTGTACCAGCTGCTCATCTCATCAAAGACTACATCTCTGCTCACTCGTAATTCTCGTGTAATAGGATTATAGCACCTGTACCCCTTTTGTTCAAGGGAATATCCCACAAGAATACATTTCTCTGCTTTAGGATCCAATTTCCTACGCAACTCATCTGGTACATGTACGTAAGCTATGCAGCCAAACACTTTCAAGTGTGCCAAATCAGGCTTTGTACCTGTAAACATTTCCTCAGGTGTTACATCATGCACCGCAGCTGTAGGTGTCCTGTTCATAATGTACACAGCTGTATTTACAGCTTCAGCCCAAAAATGATGAGGCATGTTCTTCTCATTCATCAATGCACGTGCAACCTCTGCAATGTGCCTGTTTTTCCTTTCTGCGACCCCATTCTGCTGTGGAGTATATCTGCATGTAAACTGCCTGTGTATACCATGCATTCGCAGAAAATCTGAAAAATCATTGGAGAAGTACTCTCCCCCTCCATCTGACCTCAATGTCTTGATTTGCATATCTGTCTCCTTCTCAATCATGACTTTGAAGTCTTGAAAGTGACCAAACACTTCACTTTTGTTACGCATGAAGTAGACCCATACTTTCCTTGTATGGTCATCAATGAAAGAGACATAATACCTGCAACCATGTATACTTGCAGTATCGGTTGGACCCCAAACATCTGTGTGCACCACCTCAAGTGGCCTTTTACATACATTGCACTCATGTGGAAATGAGCCCTTTGACTGTTTTCCAAACTGGCATGCTGCACACACTTTATGCATACCATCCACCTTGAATTTGGGCAAACCTTTTACAATCTGTTTTGATTGCATGCTGCGCAATCTCTGCTCATTGACATGGCCAATGCGTTTGTGCCAAATGTCAACATCAGCCACAACACCTGTGCCCTGTGCAAATAATGCAGCTTTTACCTCAGGCATGTCTACATTCAGCGTAAACATTCTGCCCACACATTTGCCCTCTGTGATCAGCTTACAGCCATTCTGGAAATCTTCTACATAACAGCCATTTGAATTGAAGCGAACCTGCAAACCATGCTCAACCATTTGTCCAACAGAAACAAGATTCTTTGTAATGTTTGGGACATGAAGTACATCTGCTAAGTACTTTGATTTCCCACTCTTTGTATTTAGAGGTATGTCCCCTACATGAGCAATGGGGTGAGCTGTGTCATCTCCTGTCTGCACATAGCCTGACACATCTGGTTTGCGCATATCTCTAAACCGCTCTCCACGAGACGTCATGTGATTAGAGGCACCTGAATCCACATACCAAACATCATCTTGGGTGGAATTCTCTGCAGTCATTGTATTCATTACATGCTGCATAACAAACATGCGCTCGTTTTTGCTGTCATCTGCATCTCTGCTAGTAGATGCATAGTTGCCCTATTCTCTCTTTCTACTTGCTTTTCCCTTTGGACAGTCACGTGACATGTGACCTCTTTCACCACAAGTCCAACATTCTCTACTATCTGGAGTATGTTGCTGCCTGCTTGATCCTGCACCACGACCTCTTTGACTCCCCCTGCCTTGAGAGTGGTTTCCCCTGCCACCTGTATTGTTTTGATTTGATTGACCTTCCAGAAATTGGCCCCTGCAACCCCTTGGGCCTCGACCACGACCTCTACCTCTACCTCTGTTGGAGTTAGAATAGAAGGCTTGTTCAGAATTATTTCTGCCATGAGAAGAAGATGTGTCAAGGTTCTTCTCCTCAAGAATAAGCATAGAAATCAAATCTTGGAACACGGGGATGTCGTCTCTTGTATTCATGGAAGACCTAAAATGTACATACTCATCTCCTAGACCATCCAAGCATGCACGGACAATGTCATCGTCTTCCACTAAGACTTTAATAGATCCAAGAGCCTCAATGATACTCTTGATCTTCAAGGCATAATCATTGATTGAGAGGTTGTTCCTCTTAACCTGATTTAGCTCCGACTTTAGTTGAAGCTTCCTGGCCATGGTGTTCACCTCGAACACTCTGCCTAAGTTTCTCCATGCAATGGCGGGGGTTTCAGCATCCTGTAGATAGCCCATCATGCCATCTGTGATGCTCATAGACAGCCAATACATCACTTTGCTCTGGCCTTGTTGCCAGTCCCTCAAAGCTTTCCTTTGTTCTGCTGTAGCATTTGCCTCGGGAATCTCTGGTTCCTTTTCATTGTCTCCTTCTACATAGTCCCAATAACCTTTTCCTTTTAGGAAATTTGTTATTCTGAACTTCCATGTAGGGTAGTTATTTTTCTCAAGCTTCTCAGTAACAATCTGACTGAAACCGTCAGACATCTTGAAGCACTAAGACAAAATAGCTGCAATCTGCAAAAACCTGCAAATCTGCTGAACCTGCTATCGTGGTTCCTGTAACGCTTTCTACACTCAACGAGTGTCCACAATCAAGCGTTTCACAACCACTGTACTTGTACAGTAAATCTCTGTATACTGCACTTTGGAGACCTGTTCAGAAACTTGTGCGAAAAACCTGGTCGTGGATTGCGAACGAAGGGATTGTGATGCTCTTGCTCTCTTAGACTCTCTTGCCTGCACCAGGCTCTGATACCATGTAAAGAATGAGGATGCAAGAGAGCTACACAAGACAAGCACAAAGCACACAGAGATGGAAAGCTTCTTCTTCTTCTTCACAGAAAAGAGAGTACAAAATGACTAAGTGCTAAAGCTGAAAAGTAGCACATATGTACATGTGGTCACTAAGTGTGAACTCGCTAGAAGCGTACTAGGCTGGCATTATAAGTGTAGTCCAGCTGTAGAATCACTGGCAGAGATCCTCCGTGTCGGTCACCTAACGCGCCAGTGAGTAAATGCCGTAAGCGGCCAAGACCCGTAGTGGATGCCAACTCAAGGTGTAGAGCTCGACATCTCAACAAGCACACCCCAGCTCAAAGAAAACCTCATGCTATCGACCCTCCAAAAGGCTAATGCAAACACAAATGGACTAGCCACAGTCTCAGAAAGGGCTCTTCCGGTCCGAGTCTCAGAAACGGCTGGGAAAAAACTGCCAAAAATGGCTCCACACGTAGTACAGTGGGCAGTGTTCGCAACTCAATGTACATGAGTAAAACCGCACTCAAAAAGGCGCCAAGAACTGCTGCATGTAGTGAAAGTGATCCCTGCGGGGATATCTGCTCTCAAAAGAGCTCAGTAGCACTATGTGTGCGCACAACCAAATGCATCTGTGAACGCATGTGTCCGCAGAGAATCTGCTGTCAAAATGACTTCCAAATCGTCAAAGCGCTGTGTCTGGTAACCTGGAGAATGTGTGAGTGAATGGGCTGAAAAACACCCCTGTAGCCTGTAACCTGCGTGTCGGTGTCGCTATGTGCCGATTTCTGCCGCCGGGCAAAAATATGCTAGTCGAATAGCCGCCAAAGGTGTCGTATCCATAAACTGTGTAGTATAGGGCGATCGGTGCACTCGGTGCCGATGCCGGGTGTCACTCCTTCATGATAGAGGTACCTCACCCGTGCATGTCGCAAGCACGGTCGTCGATCGCGGGAACGCGCTCGTGTGGGGAAGCGCCTAGTGTGGGTCGGATGTCGGAAATCCACCGCAATGAGGAGTGTCGAGCTGGTGCGCATGAGCGGTGTCGATGTCGATGTCGCTTTCCGCCGTCGGGCAGAAGTGGCTAGCCGAATAGCCGTAAAACGCCAATGCTCGAGCGGTCAATACTGAGTCGGATCGGTATCGATTGCAGATTTTGCTCGATCTACGAAGATTGCCTCAAATTTGTCGGACTCGGTCGCTTGTGCTCGCTCGCAAGCACGGTGTCAAGCTCTCTATCTGTCTCTCTCACTCTCTCTCAAGCTATTGTCTCCAAGGTGGCTGAAAAGAGTGCTTCTTGTGTTGTCAGCTGTGTTTCAAGCGGGATCAAGGAGTTCGGGCGGGGGGGGGGGGCTCGTGGACTTAACTACGAGGTGATTAAGGGAGGTTGGTTGAGGTCTCGCATGGGAGAGAGCCCTTGCACACAAAGAAGTTTTATGGATTTTTTTAAAAAATCGATTTCTCAGACAAATCTGACGAGCTGCAGGGGGTTATGGGTGTGTATGTGTGTGTGTGTGTTTGTACCACCACCATCACTAGCTCGCTGCCTTGTGGTACTGTGTGTGTGTGTGGACGTCTTGCTCGGCCCTGGTCAGGGCTGCCTAAATACACACACATAGGCTCCTCTGCTCACGGCATTACTGCCCAAATTACTGCATTGCTTGGCCTCGACTGCTTGCACAATGCCCGATTCCCCAAAGCTTCGCTACCAGCCTGAATTCTTGCTATGCATTCGATTTTCATCCAAGGCTATAATACCTCAAGCTACATTGCCTTAGCCAAGCTGTAGTTCACCACCTCATTCTCTTCCTGTCAGGGTCTTGGTTAAGTCTCTGGGCGATGTCTCCCTCTTCTTCCTTGCAGCCCCCAATGGCTTCTACTGTGGCTAGAATCAGCTCCTCAGCCACTGCTCTGCATGCGTCCAGTAGCAAGGGTGCTCAAGAGTATCGAAAGTCTAATGGCGTTTCTTCATTTGCCGGCGTCAAGAATGCAGCGAGCTTCCCCACTGCTTCCTTTTCTGCTGTTACTTCTCAGTGGTACAAGACCACGAGATGGGCTCACGTTCCCTCAGATAGAAGTGTTTCCAAAAGGGCTTCTGTGATTGCCATGGTAGTTGATGGTGAAAAGCGGGAAGTACCCTTGAAAAGACTACCGCAATATTGGTATCATGGAGCACATCGATGCTGGCAAAACTACAACAACAGAGCGCATTCTTTTCTACACAAGGAAAAGCTGCCGTGTGCTCGCAGCTCTTGAGCTATTCGATTATATTTGACCCTTATCAAGACTGCTCATGGCTCCTACTACCCGGTACAGGCTGCCCGAAATCCCCAAGCCAAGCTATGAGGCTCGATTGCTCCTCGATCTCTGTGATGCTCGACCTACTGGCTCTGATTTTCCAAGGCTTTCAACGCTCCCCAAATTCCGATGAGGGCCGCTGTGTGCACGGTGAGCCGGGGCTCTGAGCCGGGGCTCGGGGTCGGATGCCCTGAGCTCTGATACCAATTGATGAGCGTGTGTAGCGCGTACGGAGTGTGTGCAAGAGAGGGGAAGAAGAGATATGGGGAAGGGGGAGATGCACAGGCAGCCACTGTGTGGGTTAGTGGAGAAGAAAGAGAAGAGTCAACTCTACCTCATTTTCTCCCTATATTGATTAGGTGAGATAAAGTGTACAAGGGTGGTTTCCCACGGCCACCTACACCCCAACAAAGTCATCCATCTTTGCTCTTGGGTTTGGTTGTTTTTGAGTCTGGCTTCGTATGCTTTTAAAAGTGCGTCCAGCTGCTCATTCACTTTTTCTACTAGCACTGATCCTTCTGATCCTGCACTTTTGGGTTCTTTTACTTCCTTGGGCCCTATTGTTGCCATAGTGTGTGAGCTTAAACTAGTTAGATCCTCTAACTGCTCCAATATCCTTTGTGTGTTTTAACTCCTTGGATAGAGCCGTTTGCTCTCGTTCTCTCCTGGCTTTCATACGCGCCTTTCTAGATTTCCAAGTGCTTCTCTCATTTTTCATTTCTGCACTTGGGGCATAAGTCTTTGGCTCTTCAATTATGGGTTTGTTTGTCATTCGTTGAGCTTGTGCTCGTGTCACTGCCTGAATAGGTATTACTGTCTCGTTTTTTGACCCTCCACTGGAAGGCACTGCTTCTAGCATGTTCAAAGTAGTTTTTGCTCCTTTGCTAGGGTTCTTAGGGCAATCAAGAATTAAGTGAGTAATTCTACACTCTGTGCAATACGCGTTGACTCTAATGATTTCATCGTGGGGAGAATCCCTTAGCCAATGGTCTCCACCACACTTGTAGTAGGGTCCCTTAGGCTGTTGAGGTGCTCCTTGAGCTCCTCTCTGTTGGTATGCATGCCTCTACCCGCCCATGCCTCCGTTGGTTATGAACAACAATGTCCCTTCATCCAAGCTGTATCTTCCTTCTCCTGCTGCCTGTGCAGTTGTTGGTGGTCCTGTACTTCCAAGCATGCTCCAAGGTTCTGGCGTTGGGGGTTCTTCCGATGGATAATAGACAAGATTTGCTGCATATCCATTGGAATCTTCGTAATATGCATGCATAGGTACCAAAGCCTTCTCTTTTGGTTCATTTACCATTGGTGTGTATCTTGTGTCGATCGATCATAATCCTGATAGGGGTGGTTGTTGCCCCAATACTGGTTGTGGTCTTTCAACACCTACAGGTCCTGGTAGGTTGCCTGCTTGATACCTAGGCATCGGTGGAAGTTGAGGAGATGCTACTTGAGCTTGGGGAGCATAAGGTTGCTCTCACATATCCCTTGTTATAATAACATTCCTCCGTCACATGGTTTGTCCATTTTTTCTCAATAGCACACCACTTCGGCTGCTTAGCCTGAGACTTGGCATACATATTAATTTTTTTTAGCACTTCCTCCACAAGTTGCTCCTGGCTTACAGCTACTTCTCCTTTCGATGCTGTCTTAGCGAACTTGCTTCCACTTTGTTGTGAGGACGAATCGTCATCAAGATCCTTGAATTCACCCTCCTTGTAGACTGCACAATTGTCTACAAGGTAAAGAGCCTCCTTAGTTAACTCATGTAACGTTGTGCTCCTCTTCATATGTAAGTCCTTCTGGAGATCTGTGTTCCTTAGTCCTTGAATAAATATAAGCATAAGTCTGGACTGAGTTGGCAGTTCTTCCACAGGGCAGAACTTCACATATCTTTTTAGTCGTAGGGTTGCCTTTCGCACACATTCCCCTTCTTTTTGTTTGAATTTATGGATTTGTGAGACTGTATTATGATCTATTCCCCTTTGTGAGAATTCCTCAATAAACTCGTCAAACACCTCCTCGATAGACTCGAAATCTCTACGCTCCACAGAGTCAAACCAAGTAGCGACATCCTCTTCTAGGGTAAGTCCAAACCCTGCAAATTGAGTAGGGAAGTCCAAAACTTCTTCAGCTCTAATTACACGCACAAAGGTTGCTACATGATCCCTAGGATCTGTGTTTCCCATGTATTCTTGTCACCCATTTTTGCACCTGGGAAGGTCTAATTCTACGATGGTCTACAAATCTCATCATTGGTTCTCCTCGTCCTACTCAATATACCTCCTCTGGCCTTTGGTAGTGGGAGGGTTCCTCTCCCAGAGGTGCCCCTAAGCCATAATTTTTGATGGTTCTTGCAAGAGGTGGTTCATCTCTTCGAACTCGTTCTATGGGTTGTCTTCCAGACTCTGTCGACTCTTGAGTTTTTGGCTTACTCTTGCCTTGATATCGTGAATAGAGTGGTGGTTCTTGTAAATCTCTTAGCCCTCTTGCGGCTGGATAACCATCTCTGTTTCGGTCTTGTTCTAATGTCGCACTTTGTTGAAGCCATGCCTGCAATGATGGTTGGGTTGCTTGTTGGTTCTGGTAGTTGAACGTCTGTTGTAGGTTAGAATGTGATGTTGTCTCGTACTATTCTGAAAATGGATTTGTTGACTTGCTAGGGGTATAGGTGGACCTTGATACTTCTTTGGGGGCATATGTTGATGTTTCTGGAACTTTTGCCTTTTCTACCTCCTCTGGGAGAATTCGTTTGTATTCTCGCCTGTACCTGTCAACAAAAATGATATCCTTCCCCATAGCAATTTCATAAGAGAATAAGTAAAGAACCTTGTCTTTGTTTAATTCATTTGGGTAGGGTTCCTTGCATCGAAAATAAGAGACTACTCCCTCGCTCTCATGCTTGTAAATTCCCACATTCTCATTATAGGTAGAGACCCTGGTCGTTTTTTTATCATACATAAAAAGAGCTCCAGGTCGATCAATTTTTGGAGGCAACTCTTGAGCCTTTGAGACCATTTTTCCTTTTGCCACATTATCTCCATATCTGTTGTAATCCTCAGGGTTACTAACTATCAGATAGTGGTGCCCCTTTTCGTCTCGGATTCTATCTCCATCATCATAGACTCGAATTATCTCCAGTCTCTGAGAAGGTATTTCTTCTATACAAATACACTTGCGTCCCCGATTAGTCAGAATAAACTAGGGCACCCCTAGATTTTGTTCCTTCTAAGAAGATTATAGTGAACTTGGCATCGTTCAAAGGGTTTTGGGAGGTACTTCCTCCTAGCATTGGTCCTTCATCGGAGAAACCTCCTGGCTGTTGACTACCCACCATGAAGAAGGACTTATCTAATGAAGTGTTAGTATCACTACCCTCCTCAATGATTGGTGCTAATGGATCTAGCCTTGCCTGAGTTACACTCTCCTCAGTGGACACTAAGCTACCATGATCACCTCCCACTTTTTGGTCTCTAGGAATGTGTCTTCCTGATCTTAAATTCATCAAACTTAGCAATGTAATTTATCACAAATCCAACCACTCACCTGGCAAGGGATCGGTTTCTGCACAACTTCTTGCCTTGCCGCCGCTGAATATACCTATACACAAGCGTTTAATTTCGGCAATCGAATCAAAGCATTTAACCACTAGAGGTGGTCTTAGTATTGATTGGTATAACTGGAGGGTTAACCTCAACCACTACTGTACTTTATACACTTCGGATGTTCTTGATTAGGTTCACTAATCTGAACTGTACTTTACCCGAGTGTTTGTGTGTCTAGAAGTAAAGTCTTAATTCCATCTTTGCTCCGTCAAAAGGTCAAACAAGGTCCAATTTCACTTCTGAAAGAAGTCCTGGAACTCTTAAGTCAATTGGAACATCACTCTATGTCCACGGTCAGATTTTGACTTCAATAAGACCCGGTAGACATCCTACACGTAGCATGTCTGCCTGCTTTGTTTTGGCTGAAATTTGCACGATAGATTCCCCTTGATGTGCTGAGCCCACATCTGTTCTCACTTTTTGATTTGGACACCTATAAGCTGGTCAACTGATCAAAAATATATTCCAGCAGCTTGATGTTGATCTAACCAGTCAAATCAACTCCAATTTGGACCAAAATTGACTAGGAGGCTTGCCTAAGGCTATACAACACCCTGCTATGTCTACAGTCAGATTTTGACTTCAATAAGATGCCTTAGTCATACTGCACGTAGCATGTCTAACTACTCAAAATTTCTCCAAATTCAAACCACAGACTCCTCTTAAGGTACTGATCACTCTGATATGCTCACAATTGGAGTGCTAAATCATAGTGAACACATCCTATGTGTAGGATGTCTAAGTGCTCTGTTTCACTCCAAACTTGAGCCACAACTTCCCCTTGACGTCAGAAACCCAATGCTATGCTTAGATTTTAGTTTGGATTTGAAAAGACCCCAAATTTAGCTATTCTATCCTTTTTCAGTCAAAAATGCTAAAGTCTGCTAAAAACCCAATTTTCTCACCCAATTGAGATGAAAAATTTCTCATGCATTCAATAAATCATGTAGATCATGCTCATGAAGACATCCTATGGTTTTGGTCTTAAAATAATGCCTTGGGCCCAATTTGGGTAAGATGTCTGGCAATTTTCGTCTTTTGGCCTTATCCTGTCAAGATATGGTCAAATTTCCCTTTCCAAGTGAATATAGGGTAATTGCTCAACTCAGATTTTCAAAGTTCTCACCAGAACACCTTGTAGACATTCTACACGTAGGATGTCTACTGCTCCTTTTCTCATACTAAAGTGCTACTCTGCCTTCCCTATGCTTTCAACAAGTGCCAATATGCCTTACAAGTGCAAAAAAATACAAATTTCTCTCAATTTAAACCTTTTATGAACTTTTATGTTTTCTAAGTCCGCCTTTTAGCTTTTGGGCAATCCAATAAGGGAAAAACACTCAAGTCTATATGTTACTAGGGTGAAACCCACCCTCTGAAAACACATGTGACCTCAGTTTCCACAAATTCCCTGCTAAAATCCCCTTGGAGACATGCTACGCGTAGGATGTGTATTGTCTTAAAATTTAAATTTTTTCTGACAGAAGTACTCCCTATGCTCTGTAGCTCTCTCAAAATTACTCACAGAAACTTTTGAACTTCAACTCAGCTTCCAAACACTCTTTTCCGTCTTTTACAGCTCTTTGATGAGCCTTATAGCAAATATAACATGCATGAAGTGCTCCAGATCATAAATCATGATGTCCTACTTACCCTAGTCCCACTCATCATGTGAGATGGTGATTTTGGTGTCTCGGTTGCTTCCTGGGCTCTCCGAACTCTCAAGCTATCCTTTCACTGCCTTTACCACCCCAACTCCTACTCTCCTACCTAACACTACCTAAGTCGAACGATCTAGGCCAGACACACGCTCCCTAGACTCCTCCTAAGACCTAGAGAGTCCCCCACCCTCTGATCCTATCTAAATGTAAAATAAGACTCTGGTGGAAGCTTCTGCAAGCCCCACTATTTACAAAGGTGAAATGACGGTTTCTTTTTAATTAAGGAATGATTACAAAGGAAATTAGTATCCCGCCGGGTAATCATCTTTCATTGAGTGTGTCCAGCCGCTAACAATTGCTTTTAAAAGAAATTGTATGAGCCAATGGTTGGGAAACTTGAGTTGGTAAGACGTCTCATTCATAGGCTTCAAGATTTGGAAAGGACCATAGTATCTTTTTGCTAGCTTAGCATAATAATTTTGATGGCCCATAGGATTTTTGCCCATCGTTTGCCTCAATTGAGCCTTAGGAAACTTAAATAAGACCCAATCATCTTCTTTGAATGTTAAGGCCCTTCTATGCTTGTCAGCAGCATCTTTTTGCCTTTGTTGTGAGATGGATATAGCCTCCTTAATCTTTGGAAAAGATTCTTGTAGGTCACGACTATACTCATCGGCAACGAAGATCTTCCCATGTACTTTGAGTAGCAAGGGACTTTCAGTCAATGATCTCAAAAGGTGCTTCCCGTAGAAGTATGTACAAGAGGTAATTACTTTTCCCATTGTGAGCGTTGATCTACTTCGGTAACATAATTCTTGAGTAGATTGAGTATTGTAAGATTGGCTATCTCACTTTGGCCATCCGTTTGTGGTTGTTAGGCCAAAGAGAAATTCAATTTTGTTCCTATATTTTCAAAGAGACCTTTCCAAAAATTATTGGTCATTCTATGATCTCTATCTGGCACGATGGATGTTGGTAATCCATGGTGTTTGAAAATCTGAGTTATGAAGAGAGTTTCCATTTGGTGTGCCTTAATAGTCTTTTTGACAAGAATAAAGTGTGCTTGCTTGCTAAACATGTCGACTATTGTCCATATTCCCGTATTCCATAAGTATGTACAAGACGTAAGTAATTTTCCCATTGTGAGCATTGATCTACTTTGGTAACATAAGTCTTGAGTAGATCGAGTATCATAAGATTGACTATCTCACTTTGGCCATCCATGTGTGGGTGATAGGCCGAAGAGAAATTCAATCTTGTTCCTAGATTTTCAGAGAGACCTTTCTAGAAATTACTCGTCATTCTAGGATCTCTATCTGACACGATGGATGTTAATGTTCCATTGCACCTGGTCATGGAATTTGGTCAGCTGTATGCCTAGACCTATAGAGGTTAGATTTTCACTTATTTTTAATTTGGACACCAAAATGTTCAAAAGCCCCAAGTTTTGTCTACTTCCAAGACTTTTGGAGCCTTTGCCCAATTTTCTTGATTTGGTTGAGATTTTGTGTCAATTTTTCCACCAAAAGTATATATCCTTTTATCTGGAACCACTTTAGACCCAATGGTATCAGTTTCTGCTCAAAAAGTTACAGGGGGTCATGGATCGCGATCCATTTTCCTGCAACAATCTGCATGAAACTTTCCAAATTCACTCCTTGTAGGTTGGCTATGCCCTTTTTTGAATGATGGTCAGTTTTGACCATCAAATTTTCATTTTTTTAGAGTTTATGGCTGTTTTGCCCAAAATATGGTTTTTGCCTCTTCTTCTCGATCTTTTTGCCCAAATTTGATGGAGGTAGTTTTTGCTTACCCTACTCCTAAGTAATGAATTGAAACATGAAACAAAAACAGACAAAACGGTACAACGATCTAAAAGTAACAAGAAAATCAAAGAATGAAATGATTTGGCTAGCTCACTCACAATCCTACCTCTTCAGAATAGATATAGCAAGTCATCAACTTTTAAACTCTACCAAGCACTAAACCCCGTGTCTAGCTGCTCGCTCGACTTCTAAAGTGTGATGAAGTGAAAATAAAAATGAAGGTCTCAAAGTAAAAAATCTACAATCAGGTCACTCACCACCTAAGGATCACTATCCCCAACAACGACGCCAATGTTAGCGGGTCACCGCAACGGGCGTCCATAGCATAGCTTTTTGGCACTAGCATAATGTCAATACTCAAGGAAGTGATTTGGATGGGGCACAAAGACTCTTTGAGGGTGTCCACCTCAAGAAGTGACCTATGGAACGACATGCAAATCTATCGCTCTCAGATCTGGTAAATTGTCTATGTCTTATGTCACCGCACTCAATCATCAACCTATTTCAGCACTCAAATGGAATCCAAATGCTACAAAAATTTAGGATGATGTCCAAGACACTTAGGGTACTAACCTATCGGGTTTGGTTGCATTCCAAGGAGGTACAAAAATCATGATCCATCAAGATCAAGGTCCTAAAAACTACAATAGAACATACCAGAAAGATCGCCCTAGACTCTAGGAACACTCTCCTATGGTCGAAATGTCAAAAAAAACATTAACACACTCAATTCAACAAATTTAGTCTAGAAACGTGTAGTCACAAATAATAGCAGAATTGACAATGAACGTACTTGAATGAAAGAGCATCGAACAAGGAACACAATGCAAGTTTCATAATTAAAATATCATTACCAGAGCTCAAGATATGATGATGACAAGTTGCAAGAGAGTAGTCAGCCTCAGCCTCAGTCATACACTTCAATCTTCAAAACTTGATAATGATAAAGGTCCTTTTCCCTCTTTACAAAATAAGTTTTATACCTAGGGCTCTCTTGGCCAATGGCCGACTTAAAAAGAGTCAGACTCCCTTGCACACTTTACAACTTAGCTTCTCAGAGCTTGCCCATCCATAATCAGAGACTACAAATAATTACAAGGCTTTTTGGAAAATTAATGAAGATATATGGAATTTTTAGGGCTCATGGAAGAAGGTGTCAACTCGAAGGACACTGACCGCCAACACAATGTTCAAGCTTATAAAATCTTTTACTCATCATGGGGGTCAAAGCAGTACAAATACCTCACCAAAGATACAAAGTAGTTAGCAACGTACAAGGAAATATCATCCTTGACATTAAAAAAGGGCGTGTGGCAAATATAAGCACTGGGGAACTTCTCAGCTAGCCACCCATAGATCCATGGAAAAATGACCTTCATAAGATACTTTGACTTTTTCAAATCATAATACTTTGGCTCATATGATTGAATGCAGTAGCATGAGTCGTAATCATTCTTCAAGGACTTGTATCTGATGTCATTCACAAGGAGGGTGTTTGCTTCATTGAACTGCCAATGCTTACGCCCCACTCTTCTTAGGAGATTTAGAAAAATAGGCTTGTCGTGGAACTCCTCCAGAAGTGTTGGCAAATCTCTGAGTGTGGGAGCCCACATCTCACATTGAGACTGGTCAAAAATATCTATGACAGGTAAACTAAGTTGTTAGATAACTATATAAATAAGAGTATCAAAGCAACAAACAATACATAGTTGTGACACAAAACCAAACTTAGTACAACACAATACCAAAGTACAAAAATAGTATGAAATTGTGTACACGATACCAAATTACCATAGCACCAGAGCACCAAAGACCTAGACAGTACCCAATTGTGTACACAACAGTACCAAATTGTGCAAACAGTACCAAAAGTACCATAGTACCACATAGTACCAGAATGTGTACAAATCACTGATAAAGTGCGAAACAGTACCAAAATCAATCAAACCAGTTAGAAAGCTAAGGGATACCTAAAAAAAGGTTTTTCATCTTCATTAATTGACAAAATCAAGATTCATTATGGCCATCCAATTCTTCCTTTCGCTACATGACTAGAGCATCATGTAGCATCGTTGTGCACCCCATGACGGACATCTGTAGCATAGCTAACTAGCACTAACATTATGTCAATACTCAGGGAAGCAACTTAGATGGGGCATAGAGACTCTTTGAGGGTGTCAACGTTAAGAAGTGAACCTAAGGAACAAAGCCATCGCCAGCACTAGAAAATCTATCACTCTCAAATCTTGAAAACTCCCTATGTACTATGTCACCACTCTCAGTCGTCACATTATTTTGGCATTCAAACAAAATCCAAATGCAATGAAACTTTAGGAGGAGGTCTAAGACACCTAGGGCACTATCCTACCAAGTTTGGTTGTAATCTGACAAGGTACCAAAATCACAATCCATCATGATCAAGGTCCTAATAACAACAACAAAACATACCAAAAAGCTCTCCCTATGGTCAGAAACACTTCCTAATGGTCAAAACGTCAAAAAACAACCATTAAAGCACTCAAAATAGCCGATTTATCTCATTAATGTGTAGTCACGAACCACAACAAAATTGAAAATGGGTACACTTAAATTAAAGAGTAGTACACAAGGTACACAATGCAAGTGTTCAAATTGAATTTAGATTACTAGAACTCAAGAAAAATGGATTACAAAGCACGAGAGAGTAGTCGCTCTTAGCTGTATGCTCCAAAACTTTAGAACTTTGATAATGATAATGTCTGCTTTCCCACTTGCAAAAATTAGGCTTTAGACCTAGGGCTTCTCTTGGCCAATGGCCGGCTTTACAAGGCTCAGACTTGAAATCAGGCTTTATAACTCAGACTTTACATAAGCTGGCTCAAAGATCATTGGCTAAAATCAAAGATTCTCATATAATTACAAGGCTTCCCATAAAAATAATAATGAGACGTAGAAAATTTGTGGCTCCATGATAAAGGGGTTGACTAGGACGGCACTCGTCTGGTCTATTTGCTAGCATTCTCCCCTTCCTAGTATTTACATGCCCTCGTGCAAACTTTGTCTTTATCATGGACATCAGCTAGTCTTTAGGTTGATGTGCTAGAGTCTTTAGTAGTTTAAGCTCTTCTTTCTAGTGTCTTTGTGATACATTCAAATTTCTCTACTTGAGCATCTATCTATGATTGGACTGCGAGATCCTTAAATGGATTGTTCATTATTGTGCTCTGATAGGCAATGTGTCAAGCAAATAGATCCTTTGTCGTGGTATTGAAGATAATAGAATCCATCACAAAGAAACCTATCAAGAATGCATCTTTGAACGTTTGTAGATATTATGAGGGCAGAAACATGACTCTAGCAAACAACCCCATGATGACGTTGTGACTGGAAATTTTTGTCTCCATATTCTAGCATAGACCCTTTGTTCCCTCAAGAAACACTTGCCAAGGATGCTCCATTGTCTCAATGTCCTTGAATTATGTGATGCATGTGATAATCATCTCTACAATCTTTAACCGCATCTCACGTGTTAGATATGAGACATCAAGTATCTGTGTTATCGCCGTCTATAAGGTATGAACCACGTAGTAGTTTAAGGGCGGAAAATTGTTGACCGGCTTAGATATAACATGGTAATTTAAGATCGATGGGCTTCTTCTTTTCCAATTAAAGTCGTTGTCCCAAGATTGCCTTCTGGGAATCGAACAGTATGTTCGGTTGATCCTAAGATGTTCGGTGCATTCCTGTACATGGTATTATCCAGTGGTCTCTTTTCAAACCACTCCTTGCACCAAAGGGGTTGATTCTCTTAAATGGTTAGCTTGCTCTGTTGTCACACAGGAACATATTTATAGTACCCCTTTGTGTTTGTTTCATGAGCGGGCAATAGTTTCCTTCTCCACAAGATGGCCTCTTGCTTCATGAGCAATAATGGAATCATGAAATGGCCAAAATTTTGCACAACCTCGCCTAGCTTGATCATTGACAAGGCCATTGATTCCAATACCTTTAGCTTATATTCCATGTACTCCCTATGAGAGGGATCTTGCACTTCGAAGATCCATTTCCTGGCCTCCTCTTTGGCACTCGAAGTCTCCTCTATTGCTTCAAAATCATGGAGTATTCCCTCAGTAGATATGCTTGGAGATCTACTGGGGGTAAGTCTACCATTGTGGTTACTACTGCTGGTGTTGGTGTTTGTTGAGCTGGCACATCTTGTGCGTGTATGTTGCACTTGTCAATGCAAGGAACTTGCCGATACACTGTGTGCGAGCCACAAATGGCTCCAAGCACACAACTAGCCTAAACTAGTAAGCTCAAAGATGGCGATGGTGTGTCACTCAGCGCTCTACACTTGCTATCGTGGAGGATTCCTCGCCATGAAGAAGAGGGAGCTGTCGCTACACCGCACTCAACCGCTTCACCGCCGCCGTGCCATCATCGCAATGCTCGATCGCACTCTCTCTCTGTCTCTCACACACACACACACACACACACACTCTCTCTCTCTCTCTCTCACACGCATACACACACACACACACACAAGGAGATGAAGAAGAAGAAAATAGAGATGGAGCAAGAGCACTCTTCAATTGCACAAATGAGAGAATGAGTGAATTTTAAGTTTAGTTGACTTTTATATGAGCTCGCCCCATTCACACTTGGGCACCATGCTTAGCCAACTAATCCCTTGAATGTTCCAGTTAGAGTGCACCTCTCATCGGCGATCACTCTTACCCTTTTCCTATTGGACCGACAAGCTCGGTACCTGACTCTACCAAATACATAATACAGCATCCGTCGTAGGTGATAGGAATGTGCTCTCTCTCTCTCACACACACACACTCTCTCTCTCTCTCACACACACACGCATACACACACACACACAAGGAGATGAAGAAGAAGAAAATAGAGATGGAGCAAGAGCACTCTTCAATTGCACAAATGAGAGAAAGAGTGAATTTTAAGTTTAGTTGACTTTTATATGAGCTCGCCCCATTCACACTTGGGCACCATGCTTAGTCAACTAATCCCTTGAATGTTCTAGTTAGAGTGCACCTCTCATCGGCGATCACTCTTACCCTTTTCCTATTGGACCGACAAGCTCGTTACCTGACTCTACAAAATAAATAATACAGCATCCGTCGTAGGTGATAGGAATGTGCGTTGTGTGCGAGCCACAAATGGCTCCAAGCACACAACTAGCCTAAACTAGTAAGCTCAAAGATGGCGATGGTGTGTCACTCACCGCTCTACGCTTGCTGTCGTGGAGGATTCCTCACCGCAAAGAAGAAGGAGCCGCTGCTGCACCGTGCTCAACCGCTTCACCACTGCCGTGCCATTGTCTCAATGCTCCATCACACACACTCTTTCTCTCTCTCTCTCTCTCTCTCTCATGCATACACACACACACACACACACACACACACACACACACACACACACACAAGGAGATGAAGAAGAAGAAGATAGAGATGGAGCAAGAGCACTCTTCAATTGCACAAATGAGAGAATGAGTGAATTTTAGGTTTAGTTGACTTTTATGTGAGCTTGCCCCATTCACACTTGGGCACCCATGCTTAGCCAACTAATCCCTTCAAGTTCCAGTTAGAGTGCACCTCCCATCTGCGATCACTCTTACCCTTTTCCTATTGGACCGACAAGCCCGGTACCTGACTCTACCAAATAAATAATACAACGTCCGTCGTAGGTGATAGGAATGTGCGTGAGGGTTAACATGTCCCCCTTCCTGATGTAGATTCCATCCTCGGAAGCTATTGAGTTGAAGCTTGTTCGTCGAGGTGGAAGAGCATTTGAGATGAATGTCCTTAGCCTTCTTCAATCACTGCAAAATCAAAAAACGTTGGCACAATAATTGCATTCTCAAATACATTTTAAAAGCATATGCAATTGTAGGCAGATAATTTGATAGGTAACAAAATTTTAAACCATTTTTCAACAATAAAAATTAAATTGCAATATAATCAAACACATAAACAGTTTGTAAGGGTAAAAATTTAAACAAGTCTGGGATCGCTAATTTAACGGTCGAAAGGCAATAAAGATCGACTATTAATACCATGGGTAAGCTTCTCAATTTTCTTTGGTCAATTAAGTTGTTTAATCGCGAGAGCCAAGTATTTCATGTCCGAGGACTGACTAGAGGCTATACCTAGAAGACCTTGTAGTTAAGCTACGATAAAAGGAATTTCTCATGAAATCATCGCCTGATTGATTACCTTTTCTTTGACCCCCCAAAGTCTTTTCAGAGTGATTCAATTTTGATGTGTGTGCTTATTTTGTATGCCTTGGGTTTTTTGCTTTTCAAGGAAAAGCGCCCACACTGGGAATCTCTAGGACTCTAGTACCATAGGCGATACATGTGAGTGAAGTACCAAATCAAAGCTGAGATTTCTCTTTCTGCTTTAGATTTTACATTGTGGCACTTTGATTTTTTTGTTTTTTCGTTTTCAGCATTTTAATTTTGTAACTTTGGGGGGTCATATAACACTATTACCCTCTCCAGGCTCATCACACTAGTAAACTCCCTTTATAATACTTAAGCTAAAGGTCAATAGGGACTAAGCCCACTAGAAAGCCCTAGTACATTTCACACAATGCTGCCTAAATCGGATTAAGAAACTCAGTAACCATTGATAATTAGGAAGGCATTTCCCATGGTATTAAGAGAAGATCTCTAACGCCTAGCTTGGTCAAACTAGCTTAGTCAAACTGCTTGATTTTTAAGCCTAGAAAAGTGATTATGACAAAAAATTACATTGAATTTAATGTTTGATACTAAGCAAATGTGTTGAATATTATGCTACCAATCACAATTAAAACAGACAAACATGGATGCAAAATGATAAGGGGCAATGCTAATGGACAAGAAACACCTGTTTGTGTTGATGATCTTTCTTGCTTGTATGGATATGTACAATGGTAGGTGGAGGTTGTGTTGAAGCTTTTATTTCTATATAGGAACTACACGAAGAGCAAGAAGCTTCATTTGATTTCGTTGTTCCTAAGCTAGTTGGAACAAATCGTTCTTTCTTTGGTACCCAAACTAGCTCTGGAGTAGGTGTGTAGCATTCCGTGATTTTTTCTTTTTCGCGATCTTCAATTTGTTTTGGAGCCACAAGATTGAGCTCACATGGGCCCGATGACAAGTAAGAGCACAATTTATGTTTTGGCACCCATATTGGATCATTTCCTTTATAGTAGCCTTGGGCTTCCAATAGTTTTTTAGGAATCCAGCGCAACGTTTCTTTACATTTCTTGGGGCGAATGGGACGTCTCTTACTAGGCTCCTATCTTTTAGCATTGGCTATGGTCGCTAAAGAAGCTTTAGGGACCCACTTGTATGTTTTCTTTGTTATATTGGGATGGGTCTTGTGTGTCTCAAGCTTCATTTCAACTACATTAGTTGAAGCTCTAGAGAGTTGGGCTATGGGGACATATGGTTCAACCTCTTGGACATGCAATGTTTTGGGTTTCATTTCCTTAAGAGGCAATATCTCAGGGACTATGGCTTGAGTGGCAGGGCTAAGAGTTGGTTTCTGTGTTGTGACACCCCCTGTCCTCCAATCAATAGTGCTTTGGTGGCTATCATCCCTGCGTCCTAGGTTTATATTACCCTCCATAGTTCCAACAGGCATGACCAAAAGGTCTTGAGCTACAACCCCATTGTCATAACTGACAGAAGTGTGCCAGATTTCAAAAACTGCAGTATTTTTCTTGTTGACACCCTTGACTTGGATAATACTCTCAGATAGAGGTGGCTTCCCTAACTGACACCACACCCCATATGATAGCAGATTATATTTAACACTCGTGTCCAATAAGGCGTTATATAGAACTTTTCCATAGGTGCTGTTTAGCTCAATAGGGTATCGTAGAGGTGTGTCAGAGTCCAACCAATCCTCGTCGATTTCAACGTGGAATGCATGTGTGACTCCAAGGTTAGCCTCTTGTTTTTATCTTATGCGTTGTTGTCGCTCCTTAGCCTCAGCTTGAGCTTGTATCTTATTTAATCCTGTTTGTGCCTTGGCTGCCTTTTTTATATGGATGGCATGTAGCTCCTCTTGGCTTAAAGGATCATAGTATCTTTTAAATTTGCTCCCATTGAGGAATCCAATGGTTTCAACTCCATCAAGAGTCTCCACACGAATGGTTTCTTGTGGGGTGATCTCACATACTCTATATGGTCCTTTTCCCGCATATTTCAACTTTTTCTTTTCGTTATGCACTCCATACATAAGGAGTTTATCACCAACATTTTTATCTTTGTTCTTTAGATGAAGGTCAAACCATTTCTTCCTCCTATCTTTCTCCACAAGTGCATTTTGCACAGCTAATTGCCTCTCTTCATCTAGCCTTTCAAGGATATATAATCGCTCAACTAAGGGGTTACCATCCCAACCTTCTTGAGAAGCTACTCGAAGACTAGGAATGACAAACTCCCATGGCATAACCGCTTCTTGGCCATACACCATCTTAAATAGTGTGCAGTTAATGGCAACTTTGTACGCAGTACGATAAGCCCATAGAGCTGATGTAAGCTTTAAATCCCAATCTGTGTGATGAGCTTCCACTGTTTTGGTCAAGATAGAGATTAAGGTCTTGCTGGTGCTCTCAGCTTTGCCATTTGCTTGTGGATAATAAGATGTGGACTTATGGTGAGCTATCATAAAGTTGGTAGTGAGTTATTTTATTACTCCATTTATAAAATGAGTACCATTGTCACTCACAATCTCAAAGGGACAACCAACTCTTGTAATAATGTTCTCAAAGAGAAACTTGGAAATTGACCTCGCATCGTCTTTACGTGTCGCCTGGATTCCGCCCACTTTGTCACATAGTCAGTGGCAACGATAATATATCGAGATTGAGTGCTACGAGTTGTCGAACTAATTGGGCCTACAAAGTCCAAGCCCCATCTTTCAAATGGTCGAGTCATTTTAACAGGATGTAAGGGCATCCTATCCTTTCGTTGTGTGATCTTGTAACGTTGGCATTCATCACATCCTTTTGCAAAAAGTGATGCATCGTTGAATAAGGTAGGCTACCAATAGCCTGATTACAACACCTTTCTACCTGTTAGTTCGCCTGAGAAATGTCCTCCGACTATACCCATGTGGGATTCTTGTAGTATGTATAAGTACTCATCCTCACGGGCACAACGTCTAAGAATATCATCCTTCCCTAGCCTGTAGAGAGTTCCTGCAATGAGAGAGTAAGGTTCACATTCTTTTAACAGTTTTTGAGCTATGTCGTTACGAAGCTCTTTGGGTGGAAAACCATTAACTAGAAAGTTCACAATCTTCTCACTCCATTCAGGTATGGTTTCGACTAGGAATAGAGAAGTATCGGAAAACTCATCATCGACTCCGATAGGGGCTTCACCATTTGGTATGCGAGACAATGATCCGCTATGACATGTCTTTTACCAGGTCTCACCACAACGGTAAAATCAAACTCAAGGAGAATTAACAACCATCGTGTAATTCTTCCTGTGGAACAAGGTTTATTTACTAGATACAATAAGGCTTGATGATCAACATAGAACACAAACTTGTTGGCCAGAAGGTAGTAGCGAAATTTCTTCACTGCATAAATCATACCTAATCCTTCTCGCTCTGTAGTGGTGTAGTTTCTCTTGGCATCATTCAATTGACAACTTGCAAAGCTAATGGGGTAGTCCGGTTTATGTTCTCCTGGTTGAGCTAGAACACACCCAATAGCAAAGTTTGATGCATCAATATGCACATGAAAAATTACATTCCAATCGAGCACTCGTAGAATAGGAGCGCTAGTCAAGGACTTTTTCAATGACTCATAAGCATGATCACACTCCGCAGTCCATTGGAACTCAATAAGAAGCTTGTACAAAGGACAAGCTATCTCGACAAAGTTTAAAATAAACCGTCGGTAATAACCAACATGGCCCATGAACCTTTAAACTCCTTTATAATTTGTAGGTGGTGGCAATTCAGCAATGGCTTTAATTTTGCTCTCATCTGTGAAAATCCCATTTTTGGACACTATATGCCCTAAAATGACTCCATGTTTAACCCAAAATTGGCATTTGAAAGGGTTTAAGGAGATGTGATACAATCTACACTTCTCAAACACTTTTCATAAGCATGATAGATGTTCTTTCCAAGAGGAAAGAACACAAAGGTCATCTAAGAAAGCTTCACAAAACTCCCTCAAATATTCTCTAAAAGCAGTGTTTATTAATCTTTGAAAGGTAGCAGGGGCATTGGCTAAGCCAAAAGCCATAACACGAAATGCGAACACTCCAAATTCGGTTATAAAGGTTGTTTTAGCTTGGTCCTCTAGCGCAATTGTGATTTGATTGTAGCCAGAGTATCCATCTAAAAAGCTATAAGCTTCCTTCCCTGCAACTCTTTCAAGCACATGTTCTGAATATGGCAAGGGGTAATGGTCCCTCCTAGTGGCGGCATTGACCTTCTTGAGATCCACGCACACTCTGAGTTTCCCATTCTTTTTTGGCACAATCACTATTGGAGACACCCATTCGGAGTGCTCAATAGAGTATATGAATCCGCATTCCACAAGATTTTCAATCTCTTCTTGAACGATTTTTGCATATTTAGGATTCATTGGGTAGGGTTGTTGCTGAACTGGTTTAGCCATGCTATTCATGGGGATTGTGTGTTGCACCATGGAAGGTGGAACACCTTTCATATCATGATATGTCCAGGAAAATATATCTCTGAATTCCTTGATAAGTTCTTTAAGTACACACTCCTCAATCTTTGTCAGATCTTGGGCAATGAAAACAGGTTTGGACTCTTCTCTTGCGTCTGCTAACTCTATTTCCTTAACTATCGCTGGACCGTCATAGAATCCATTGCTCCCATCGATAGGCCTTCTTTGAGCCTTTGTATACACAACCTTACGTTCCTCTGTGATATAGGATTTGAAATGTTCAGGTGCAGGGTGTAAGTCTGTGGGGTCTTATTGTTCTGTGGACTGTGATTTCACTTCCGATTCCTTTTGTTGTTGAGCTAACTCTCGATTTTGTCGTCTTCTTATAGTACGGCTCAACTTTGGCTTCTCTGTAGCCTCTAGTTGTGTGATTTCAATGGGTCGTGGACTACACCACATAACGCTTTGAAGATATTCACCCTAGTTATCTACCAACTTCCGATGAGCATCACATGCCCCTATATAATTAAGCCATTCTACGGTAGATTTTTTTTCATTTATTCTAGCACGCATATTTTCTCGATATTTTTGCCTCTTATATTTCTTATTCTTCTTGTCTAATTTTTTATTACAACAGATCTCAAGTGCAGAGTCACTAGATGAATCGCTTCTTGTGTCTTTTGCTCCCTTGGATAGATTGTCATCCAGGGTACCAATGGGCCCTGAATGGTTTGTCCCCACATTTGCACTAAGATTTAACACAGATTCTTCATCCTCAGAGTCAATTTCAATTGATGATTGTGACCTTAAATCGTGTGGGCTATAGTCTTGTGAGGCGCTACTGGTTCCAATGCTAGTTAAACTTTCATCTTGTAGGTCATCAGAAGCTAGAGGCATTGCTTCTAGCATATTTAAGGGTACGAATGGTGGCATTTCATCCCCCTCAGGTGTTACCCATGTCGTTCCCCTATTTCCCCAAGTGTCAATGGTTGCTGCTAGGTGGACCCAGTCCACATTGTTCGACTCAGTCATCCCAAGTAGTACATCCATACAAGGAGAATCTTCCCCAACATCAGTGTCCTCTTTACACGTGTAACGATACTGCAATGGGGCCGAGTGAACTGTTGTGTCAGATCTATGATCAATTATAAACCTGTTTCCTAGAGGATGTGCTCGACCAGTAACAAGATCCACTCGGATGACAGAATCTTGGAACTGCAAGTAGACATGGTTTTTAGACCACTCATGCACCATTTTTGCTTCCCTCATGAAAGGAAATCCTAAGATCATCTCCGATGCCATAGTGTGTTTGGAGAAATACGTAACAATGAAGGTAATCCTTATTTTATGTTCAAAGACCTTGATCTTGAGATCTTCTAGAATCCCAATAGGTTTAACAATAGACCCATTGTCCATCTTCACTACTATGGTTGTGGTCGCAAGGTGAGGTCTTCCCATAGTTTCCCAGCAATTTTTAGTGACAATGCTAACCCCAGCGCCACCATCAAGGATTCCCTTCACAGTTAATCCCTTAGTAGTGATTGGTATGGTCGCATTGGATTCATCACCCTCAAAGTATTGTCCTAACTTGTTAACAGGTATTTCCATAACAAGGTTCTCATCTACGTTGGGTTGTGGATCTAAGTGTTCCTCCTCTATTGGCATCTCCCCAGCTCCCTCCATCTGTGCAAATTGTGGTAGCCCAAACTTCAGTTCTCCATTGAGGAAGGCTCGAAGAGCTGAGACTAACTCAGGGTCTTTATATAGTTTGGACATGATGGTGGTTCTGACTTCTAAAGACATGAAATCCATCAATTTGGCAATGTTTAATGGCACCTTTTCAATTCCCTTGATGTGGGGAAGATGGGATCTCCATTTCTTCAATAGGATCAATTAGTACCTCTGTAAACATTCTTTCCATCAAGAAGTGAGTACGTCCACTTTCCCATGACTTTAAGTCACTTTCTTCTTGGATGACACTAGGTATGGCTAAGGGTCTATGGAATTGGTGAGGTTGTTTTTGCGTAGGGAACACAGTGTCTGTAATCTGGATCTGCCTAGGTGCTGATTCTAGATCCCTTTGGGTATCTTCTACCAAACTCCTTGATTGCCTGACTCGCTCAATCTCCTCTATAGGGTTTGAATAAGTTCCTATCTTCTTCTTGGATCCTGGCCATTGTGGCTCATGAAGATCTTCCTTGTTGGTTTCTATCTTAGTGGTCGTTTTGGTCTCCATGGTTTCACATGAATCAGAATCCTCTTCAGCATCTATCATATACACGGGTCGTCACCAGTCCCTATGTTGGTCTTTGAACTGGGGTCGGACTTCGCTGCTTTTTGTGATCCCTTCCTTCATGTTTTCTTCTTTTTCTGAGATTGGGTAATTGATGTTGTGTCTCTTTTCTCAAGAATATAATTTTGTTTTTGGAGCATCGATCGTGTGAGTACGTTTACTGGTACCATAGGTGTTCTTTGTGATGGCTCCTCGGTAACTTCAATCAAGTTTAATGGCATGATCTTCGGTGCATTTGGATTATTTGGACATTGGGCAATCAAATGATCTATGCCACATCGATTACACATGCGTATCGGCATTGTAGACGTGCTGGCTTGATTGGTTTGCATTAGTGTGGCCTTCTTTTGTAGCCTAATAGGACACTCGGCTACACGATGTGGATCTCCACACTCTTAGCATTGAAGAGGTGGTCTCTTAGCAGTGTAATTGATATTTTGGCCTCTTGCCACAAGAGAAGCTACTTGATATACAGGTTTGACTTGTCCCCAATAGTCCTCCATGTAGTATTGTGGACTTTATTCAAGCACATCCATCCCATAGGAAATAAGGGTCTTTATCTTCCTCACAGCCTTCCAAATAAGCAATAGATGACTCACAACCCACTTGATTCACAGAAGTGATTCTCAGATGTGGTGGTTGTGGTCCTAGCACTGGAGGCGGTAACGGTGTTGTTTGGACAACATTTTGGACCCTAGGGACCATGTGTTGTGCTGTTTGTTTAAGAGGTGGGGCCGCCATCAATGCACGCACTCGAGGTGTGTCTGTCCATTCTAAGGTTGGTCTATTGACCATCGCGCGCTTAAATACTATGCAATCCTTAGCTTGATGACCATACCTTCCACATGCATTGCAATTCCCATTGAATTTTACCCTAAAAGTAGGGCATTCACTGGTACTATGCGGTCCATAGCATACTGAGCACCATTGTTGCTCCCTTCTTGGATACATATGATTGTGTTGCGGAGCACGATTGTCTCTAAGAATCTCTTGAATAGCCTTGGTGAGATCTGCTAAAGTCATCTCTGATATCTTTGGCTCCTTAGCAATAGGTTTAGGGTCATTGGTTGATGCCCTGATGCTTGCGAGCTAATAGATTTAGGCTCAACAGACACTCTTTCTCCTTGAATCATTAAATTATCCTCCAATTGGATCGCATTGGTAGTGACTGCTTCCCAAGTGGTGATACTTCTAATGACTAGGCCATTGTAGATATCCTCATGTCGTAATCTCCTAATGAATCTATCAAGAAATTGATTATTATTGAAGCGCTCATTTGGATTACAAGGAGAACTCAAATGCTTCAAGCGACTAATAAAGTCTCTCACCGACTCTCCTTCCTCTCATTGGGCTTTGTGGAGCTGAGAGGCTAGACCCCAAAGCACTCCCTCTCGTATGTATTCTTTCAAGAACAGTCTCCTAAGAGTAGGGTAAATCGTTTTTTCTTCCACCCTTAGGGTTCTATACCAATCCCCTGCCTTCCCACTTAAGGTTAGGCTTAAAGAATTACTCTTATGTAGGTCATTGTGTTCTCTTAGAGAATCGCATATTTGTTCAACACTTCGATATGCTTTCTCACATCCCCATCTCCACTAAATTTTTGTGTGAGCTTGGCTATTTGTACTGCCTTACTTCTAGGGTCTCTATCAGGATTGTTACACATATTCTCAGAAATAGATCGACCAATAGCTTGAGCAAATGTTGCCAAGTCACCTAAGTGAGCAGGCACCGTGGGTGGAGGTGCTCCAGAGACTACATGTGGAGTAGGTATTGGCATTGGGCTTGGCGCATAGGAAGCCCTTGGGTTCCACGTTTGGTACGGTGTTGTGCCATGTGGCGGCCCAAAGTTCATATGTGTGGCCCTAGGCATAGCAGACGTCGGAGGTGACATGCTAATGCTAGCCGGTATCGTCCCATGGAAATAAGAGCTTGGGTGTTGTGGTTGTGGAGCATAGGTTCTTGAAACAATGGGAGGAGTAGGGACTATATGAGTACGAGGACCCATGGGTGTATACGATTGGTACACACTTGTAGGTACTGTTGCAGGCATTGAGCTACCATGGACGGGTGCTTTACTGACGAATGAGGTTCATGGTGTGTTTCTTGGAATGCCCATCATTGGGGTAGGCATGGTAGCCGTGGTGTCATCAAGGGAAAGATGAGCTAGACTTGGAAAGGTAAAGCTATCACTTGTGGGCTCAGATTGCACCGAGACCCCTGGCAAAACAACATATGGGGGATCCATCGGACTTACCGAGGGAGTCTCCATTTGCGATAAGGTCGGTTGTTTAGCCTTTCCTGTATCCAAGAATCTCATGAGACCCGTTGAAGGCATGTTGATCCCCTTGTTTTGTCTCTCTAACTCAATGACCCTATGGATGACCTCACAAACTCTTTGTTGTTGATCCTCCATACTAGTAGCACCCATTGTGGATTGTAGGACATCTAACCAACCCACATGATAGGTGTGATCTGTGTATAGATTGGTAAGAGTTTTCATTTGTAGTTCGTACTCCCAGTTCTCATTTAAGAACGCTCCATCTAGGATTGAGGTGTTAGGGGTGTCCTTTGAGCTAGATGCAATGTTGCTTTCTAGGGGTTGGCCCTTAGCGGTTGCTAAGTCAGGAGCACTCGATTGCTCTCCTAGCAAAGATATTGACATAGGAGCTTTCGATTTTAACTCTCTTTGTTGCTCCGCCTTGCGTAAGCTCTCAATTTCCTTTTCCCTTGCTGCAAGGATGTACCGCTCAACCTCTTGCACTTCGGCAAGGCTTCTACCATCGGATAATATGACCTTGGAGAGGAATAGCTCTGAAGAGTCAGGAGGTGCAGTGAATGAAGTATTCACGTGTACATTCTCTAAGGGCATAGGATCTATGTTGGTCATGAATGGAGAATTTACTTCCCCACCCCCCTCATTTACATCATTAGCTCCATGTTCGGAGCGAGTGGCTCTACTAAAGGTTTACTTCAAGCGGATAAGCACGCTCGGCTTAGATCGTGGGACCATGGCATGCATGTCTTGGCTTGAGCTATTGGGATTAGGCATTGGGAAACCCTCCATGACATCGTAGTTAGAGGAAGAGTCACTAGCCGCTATGTTCGGATCTTGGTTTGTACTACCTTGGGTCCCCGCCAAGGGCCCGAAACCTAAGGTAGGTGGATATGAGAACTCGTGTAAGTCAAAATTCTCTCTAGTTGCTTCATCTCTAGCACACGACCAGAGCGCAGATGCATGTGCCTTTGGCACCCTACAAGCGTCGGCGAATAACCTCAAAGGTTAACCGCTTACTTTTTTAGGCGTCCGTTTTCACTCTTTTTTTTATGTTTTTTAATGATCGATATTTTGATTAAAGTGTGTGATAGCTCAAAAGAAGCATATCTGTCAGAGGGTCGTGGTGTGCTTTACAGCATAACATTTGGTCACCTGAAGCTCCGTTGGTCCTCAAAAAAGGTCGATTTTTAGCTATGTGTGAAGCTAAAATACGTAATTTTAAAGGGCGACTGAGGCCTGAGTCTGAGCGTGAGCCTGGGCTTGGATCTGGGAGATATTCGCGATCCCAGTCCTACCTTTATTTTTTTTTTGGTTTTTTTTTTTTGTTTTTGCGATAAGGTCGCCGCGGCCTGCGTGCGAGCACACACACACTCTACCTACCTACTTACAACTAATACACCTACTGTTACACACTAACACACTTCATTAGCTCTCACAGATCTACTTTCTACTTACTGTACTTTGCATTACATAGAACAAACAACCTTAATACTAAGACCTTAGCACAGAGAAAACACAGTAACCTTTTAAAACTTCATTAGCAACACAAAATACACAGAAAGAAATAACAAATAAATACAAAGTAGCAACACAAAATCCTTCTTCTCAACACACACACCCTCCTTCCCTACCTTTCCTACAATTGAAATTGCACCACAAAAGAAGCACAGAGTGCCATTCAAGCTTAGTGTATGGCATTCCCCGGAAACGGCGCCAAAAATGTGCACGTATGTAGCATGTGTCAATGCAAGGAACTTGCCGATACATTGTGTGCGAGCCACAAATGGCTCTAAGCATGTAACTAGCCTAAACTAGTAAGCTCAAATATGGCAATGGTGTCTCACTCACCGCTCTATGCTTGCTGTCGTGGAGGATTCCTCGCCCCGCGAAGAAGAAGGAGCCACTGCTGCGCCGCGCTCAACCGCTTTGCCACCGCCGTGCCGTTGTCGCAATGCTTGATCGCACTCTCTCTCTCTCTCTCTCTCACACACACGCACACACACACACACACACACACACACACACACACACACACACACACACACACACACACACACACACACACACACACACACAAGGAGATGAAGAAGAAGAAGATAGAGATGGAGCAAGAGAACTCTTCAATTGCACAAATGAGAGAATGAGTGAATTTTAGGTTTAGTTGATTTTCATATGAGCTCGCCCCATTCACACTTGGGCACCCATGCTTAGCCAACTAATCCCATGAATGTTCCAGTTAGAGTGCGCCTCTTCGGCGATCACTCTTACCCTTTTCCTATTGGACCGACAAGCCAGGTACTTGACTCTACCAAATAAATAATACAGCGTCCATCGTAGGTGATAGGAATGTGCGTGAGGGTTAACACATCTGCTTTGTCTTGAATGGCATTGATTTCCATATCCTTGTTCTAAAGCTCTAAAGCATATTTCTTTGCTTGAGCAACTATGTCTACATGTGCCTTTGCTAGTTGTTCCTTTAATTGTAGGTTCTCTTGATCCTTCTGAGATTGGATAGATCAATGACCCATCATCAAGATTTTTCCATCATATCTTTCCTATGCTAGCTCATCTTTGACTGCTTTTAGCTCTTCTAGCACTATAGCTGGAGCTTGTGATGTTGAAGCCGGGGTTGGTGTGTTTTGAATTGTTAGGAGCTTTGATAGAGTGTTCTTGACTATACCATAGGACTCACCGAGCTTCAAGTTCTTTTGTTTCTCCTTTTCTAACTTCTCTTCCAACCTTTGTTGATCTACCTACAATGGACTATTCACCGCATTGTATGCTTGAGCCTCTTTATAGTAGTAAGCTATGTCTTTCTTTTCTTTCTCTAGCTCTTCCTTTAACTAAATCTGGTTTTCTTGTAGATCTTAAACTTGTTGTTGGATCCTTTAATTCACTTCTTTGAGTGCCTGAGGTTCATCTTTAGCATTTCTCACATCCAACTCCCATAGGTTGGATATGGCTTGTTTATAGTGGAATTGCAGCCTTATGTGCTCTAGATGCTTGTCTAGGTTGAATACACGGATGATCCTATCACCATCTTCAATTATTGCTCTCGAGCACCATAGAGATATTGGTCCTCTTTCGGATGTGATTCGTTGTTGGAGAGGGGGCCAGTTTTCGGCCATTTCTTTTCTAGTAACTCCTTTCCTTTGTCTTGCTCTCTCTCTTTAGGTGGAGTCTGATTCGTCTTTGCAAGTTCTTTGTTTTATTGATCTTCTTGTAGCTTGTCAAAATCTTTGTGTTTTTTAGGAGAAACTTTCTATTGAGTGGTCTCTGTCTTTGGGGATTGCACTTCCTCTTTGTCCTTATCCTTTTCCATAAGATTTTACTGCTCCATAAGGGTTTGAACTTGAGTTGCGTCCATCTTTTCAAGAGCATTTGTGGTCTCTACAGGAGGTGGTGGTGTGGTCAGCTTAGGAGAGAGGGGTGGTACTATCTCCGTGTGGAACTCTAGAGGTTTAGCACTCGTCCCCAATCTTTTTGAGCCCTCTGTTTGGCCTTTCTCTTTAGGACGTTGTGGATATGCTGTCGCGACAAGCTCCATTTCATTTGACATTGTCCTCCTCTTGTATTGCTTGATCTTCTCGATTCGTTTAGTTTTTCTTTGTTCGAGGGTCTTGTCCAAGTTTTTCTTCCTCCTCTCTACATTAACATCCTCTATTTCTTCCTTCTTCTTTTCTTCTGTCAAATTTTGTCATCATTTCTCTCTAAGTCTTTAGGCCTCTTTCATTGATCTTTGAGTCTAGGAGATATGTATTTGCTATTTAGGTGTGCGCTTGACTTGCACCAGGGGAATCGTAATATCCTCCTCTTCATCCTCATGTATAGTGGTTTGGAACTTGACTAGTGTATCTCTATTTATGGGCTTTATTTCACCTTTGAGTTCAATATCTATTTTGATTTCCTCACTTTATGATGCCTTCTTCTTAGAAATTTGACCTCTTGTCTTTCTCATGCCAGGTGTAGATGAAGGACCTCCTACCGCTCGGACCGCATGTTTATATTTGTGCAAAAGATCAAATCGAGAATTGGGCAAAGGTAGTTGATCTATCATCCCAAGGGCTTGGTATGCTATTGTGGTAAGCACCGACCCCACATTCATATAGGTTTTGTTCCTCTCACTGCTCTTGAGATTGGCTTCAACTAGATTTTTGAGGATATAATTGCCTATGTTGAAGTGAACAACCCTTTGTTCAACAAGATCTATTGCCATGATGACTACAATGTACAAGTTGGGCCTGGTGTATCTTGGGGCTTCTGCACTTTTAGGTGTTATGATATCAGTTGCAATGGTACCTATGTCTCCAAGTACACCAATATGTGAACTTACGGCCTTGATGCTTGGTGAATGCATTGTCGTTGTCAATAGCCTTTGTCTTTAGCTGTAGATTGTGATTTCTCGGAGGTAGATGGAGGGCTTGGTTTATAAGGTCAATGGTGATTCAAGCCTTAATTGTTTCACCATCCTTGTCAATCAATGTAGCTTTGCCATTATAATGTATGGAGCTCGTTAGCTTGTGGGCTCTTTGGAAATTCGTGCCCTATGGAGGTAATATGAAAAAAGTGCCCATCTATAAGCACCTTGATCCCTCAAGCACTTTTCTTTGTTGGTGCAAGATCCATTTTTCTTTTGGACATATGGTTGTCTTGACTTTGGTACCATCGGCCTCTTGAAGCCTTCCAATGAAGATGTTGGCCGGTATTTTTGCAAGCTCATCCTCTAAAATGTGAGCTTTCTCGTTGGAGTGGATCTCGACCACTTGGTAGTAGGTAAGATCTTTCCACTACTTTCTAGGTCTTTTGCGAGGCATTCTAGAATTAAAAAATCACCCAATTAGCTCCTAAATTTGGCCAAAAAGTTATCAAGAAATTTTAGAAAATGCAAACTTGACTATGAAATAAAAAATGAGCATAACTTGAAAAACAAATCCAAGGACAACTGCAGGCACTATGTCATGTGGTTACAGGTCAGATCTGGCTCTGGGGGGTCATGGATCATAATCCATGTTGGAACACATATGAGAATCTTGGTGATACCATCTGCTAAAGCATGCTTTGGGGATGCTATGGTTCACTTCTTTTTGAATTTGGATCACTGGGAGGAAATTTATGCCACTTTTTGAAAATTTTATTGGACAAAGAAATCTGGCATTTTGATTAGGGTTTTTGCATTCAGTTGTCTTGAAAATTTAGGGTTAGGCTACTCTTGGCATTTGAAACCTGATGGCATGACTTTGGTCTGGAAATCTCATAGGGGTCATGGATCGCAATCCATGTTTGGCATCCTTTTTGGGTGAAACTTGGGGTACCCGTTCCTATAGCATATCCTAGCAGGATGGTGAAGATATTTGCAAATTTAGACAAGTTTTCCCGATTTTCCAAGTTATGGCCTAGTTTGGTTTGGCTTTTCCATATTTGGTTTTGGTTTGTATCTTTGATCTCTCATGGTGATCAATCTGCTTTACAATTTGCCCTTCTGATGATTTGGAGTTGAAGAAGTACCTAGTTCCCAGCTCTCTATTCAAATTTATTCCAATTGGAGTCTTTATGAACCCTCCAAGATCTCTGGCAAGTTTGATTCACTTTACAGGAATTTTTTGGCATCCTTGAGTTCTCACAAGTTCACAATCCTTTTTGTTACCAAAACTGTTAGGAAATAAGATGTAGCTAAATAGATATTTGAGTAGATTACTTAATGGAGAGAGATAGATTTCACACACAAGAGATAATAGAGTAGAGAGAGAGAGAGAGAGTACATACGATATACGTGGTTCACCCAATGTGGGCTACGTCCACGGGAAAGCAACCACTCAATGGCTTTAGTACTTCAAAACAAGAAGTAGTTTACAAAGGGATTATACCCTTAATGGAGCTCCCGCCTTGCTTCACTCTCACCACCTCACACTCACCTTGTTGCATCAACTTCACACTATGAAATGTGTGTAGAAATGGCCTCCTTTTATAGGCCAAAAGGGCTGCCCTCTCTTATGAGAGGCAGCCATGTGTAGCCGCCCTTGTGCGAATAAGTCCAAATCGGACCCTCCAATCCGCCCATGTGTGGCCGCCCTTGAGAAGACAAGTCCGCTTTTGAATTCGGCCACCGGCCATCGGCCATTGACTTCCGACCACCGGCCACCGGCCATTGACTACCGGCCACCGGGCAACCGACTGGTTGTTTTTCGACCACTTTCCGGCCGCCGTCCGGCCATAATATTCCGGCGAAAAAGAATATTCCGGCGAGGAGGAAAAAAAAAGTCTCGGGGGCGGAACCTAAAGTTGCCCCTGGTTTTTGATTGTGTGAAAATTTTGGTTTTCGATGAGTGATTTACCTTTATGCACGATGGCTTCTCTTCATAATGGGGGCCTTACAAATGTGCGCTTTTACCACAGAAAATTACAAGGGTAAATCAGGCTCCATACTTAACAATCTCCCACTTGGAGACCGATCTCCAAACCAAACCTGTGACTGCTTTTTATCTTGGCTTCTTATCCTTGAATGCCGATTGAACATGACCAAAAGCTCAACTTCTCCTTGTTGACCACCTTTGTAAACATGTCTGCAGGATTTTCACTTGTATGCACCTTTCCTAGCTTTAGCTGTCCCTCTTCCAAAAGAGTGCGTATGAAGTGATATCTCACCTCAATGTGCTTTTTCCTTGAATGAAAGGCTGAGTTCTTCACAAGATGGATAGCGCTTTGGCTATCACTGTACAAGACACAATTGTCTTGTTTGAATCCAAGCTCTTCTAAGAATCTGTGAAGCCACATAATTTCTTTGCTTGCCTCCGTCATTGCTACATACTCTGCTTCCGTGGTAGAAAGTGAAACCACTTTCTGCAGCTTTGAAGTCTAGCTTACTGCTGTGCCTCCAACTGTGAACACATAGCCGGTAGTGCTCCTTCGAGTATCTTTGTCACCTGCCATATCTGCATCAGCATACCCTTCTAGAAAAATATCAGTTCCTCCAAAACACAAAGCATTTGTTGTTGTCCCTTTTAGATACCTAAGTATCCACTTCACAGCTTGCCAATGCTCTTTACCTGGGTTGTCCATGAACCTACTCACAACTCCCATTGCATGTGCAATTTCTGGCCTTGTCCAGACCATAGCATACATTAGAGAACCTACCGCTGCAGCATATGGAACTTTAGACATATAGGCTATCTCCTCTTGTGTCTTTGGACACATATCCTTCGTTAGTTTAAAATGAATAGCCAAAGGTGTAGAAATTGGTTTTGCATTTTGCATTGCAAACCTTTCTAGTACCTTCTTGATGTAATCTTCTTGAGATAGCTTTATTGTCTTCTTCGTCCCATCCCTTGATATTTTCATACCAAGTATCCTCTTTGCAGCACCTAAATATTTCATTGAAAAAGATTTAGACAGCTCCTCTTTTAGGTCTTTGATGTCCTGCATGTTAGCACTTGCAATCAACATGTCATCAACATATAACATTAGGATGATGAATTTCCCATCTCCCAAATTCTTCGTGTAGACGCAGTGATCCGAGTTGCATCTTGTGAATCCATGATCCAACATCCATCGATCAAACTTCAAGTACCATTGTCTTGATGCTTGCTTTAAACCATACAAGATCTTCTTTAATCTGCAAACCATTTTCTCCTTACCTTTTACTTCATACCCCTTTGGTTGAAGCATGTAGATTTCCTCCTCTAAGTCACCGTGAGGGAATGCCGTATTTACATCCATTTGCTCGAGATTTAGATCATGAGCAGCCACAAGGCTTAAGACAAGCATAATTGAGTTCATTTTTACAACAGGAGAAAATATTTCATTGAAGTCAATACCTTTCTTTTGAGAAAACCCTTTTACCACAAGCCTAGACTTGTACCTTTTCTTCCCACCTTCTTCTTTCTTCACCTTGTACACCCATTTGTTTTGAAGTGCCCGCTTACCTTTAGGAAACTCAACCAACTCCCGTGTTTGGTTGCGATGTAGTGAGTCCATCTCCACTTGCATGCTCTTCGTCCATTCTTCTTTGGCTTCATGTTGCATAGCTTCTTCGTATGATTCCGGCTCTCCAGAATCTGAGATCAAGAGATGGTTGAAGGAAGGAACAAACCTTTCTAGAGGTCTACTTGCTCTTGTAGATCTTCAGGGAATAGGTTGAGGCTCCTCATTTGGTTGACGTTGTTGCACATTGTCACCGTTTGCAGTCCTTGAGTCTTCACCGTCCTCAAGCTCCATGTACTCATCACCTGTTTCTTTTGTTTGTTTTCTTTCCAAGTAATCTTTGTACATATTTTGTTCATTAAAAATTACATCCCTACTCCTTAAGATTTTACCATCTTCAGGATTCCATAGGCAATACCCAAAGTCACCTTCTACATAGCCAATGAAGAAACACTTTTTGGACGTTGCATCTAGCTTTGATCTTAGGCTTCTATCTATGTGCATGAAAGCCTCACACCCAAACACTTTGAGAAATGCATAATTCACCGGTTTACCTGTCCATGCCTCTTCTGGAACTCCCCCATCCAATGCCATTGAGGGTGACCGGTTGATTAAGTACACAGACGTACTTACAGCTTCCGCCCAAAGCTCAAGCGGTAGGCCTGCATGCATGCAGCCGCATGCTTCGTGCTCGCTCCATGATTGTCCTGTTCATCCTTTCTGAAATCCCATTTTGTTGAGGTGTCCTTGGGGTTGTCCTTTGCCTCTGAATTCCATTGCTAGCACAAAAGCTTTCAAAATCTTGGCTGCAATATTCGCCTCCATTGTCGGATCTGAGGCATTTAACCTTGGTACCTGTTTCATTCTCCACAAAGGCTTTCCACCTTTGAAATATGAAAAATACATCGGATTTATTCTTCATGACATAAAACCATGTTTTTCTAGTCGCATCGTCTATGAATGTTACATAGTACAATGAGCCACCAAGTGATGGTGTACTTACAGGACCCCAAACATCAAAATGAACCAACTCAAGTTTTTTATTTTTTCTTTCATTTCCTGATTTTTGAAATTTTACCCTCTTTTGTTTACCATAAACACAATCTTCACAGAACTCTAAGTCCACTTCTTTCAAACCTGGTAGAAGCTTCTTTGTTTGAAGGATTTGCATTCCTTTGGCACTCATATGCCCAAGTCGATAATGCCACACCGCACTGTCAACTTCTGTAGTTGCTGCACAAGCTGAAGGTTGCGTGCTCATAGTACACAAGTCAAGTGTACCAACCTTTTCTCCCTTGGCAACCACCAAAGATCCCTTTGAGATCTTCCACCGTTTGTTTCCGAATGCAATGTTGTAACCTTCATCGTCCAATTGTCCTGTAGAGATCAAATTTTTGCGAAGAGAAGGAACATGGATAACATCTTTAAGCTTCCATTCATCTCCGTTAGTAGTTTTGACAGAAACTGTACCTTTGCCGACAATCTCACAAGCTTCATCATCTCCCAAGTATACATACCCAAAATTACCTTTGGTGTAATCTTGGAAATGTTGCTTGTGTGGTGTAGCATGGAACGAAGCCCCGGAATCTACTATCCAGGAATTAGACACATTGTCTAATGAGAGAATTAGAGCATCTTGCTCTACTTTACTTGCCACATTGGCCTCCGATGTTGGCTTGTTGTCTTGAGACTCAGTCTCCTTCTTCTTCTTGGACCAGCAATCCTTCTTGACGTGGCCCTTCTTGCCGTAGTTCCAACATTCAAGAACTGACTTTGTGTGTGACTTGCTCTGCCTTGAGCGATCACGACCCTTTTGTTTTTTGAACCTCTCCTTAGGACTTCCTCTTGTTTCCACTGAAAATGTAGCACTTGATGATTCTCCTGTGCTTCTCCTTTGTATTTCCTAGCTTAGGAGAACACCCACAACATCATCAAACTTAAGAGTATTTGTACCAGAGATAGAATTACTTACAGCCATCACAAGGCTGTCCCAACTATCCGGTAGAGATGATAGTATAAGGAGAACTCGCACTTCGTCATCGAAATTGATTTTCACCGATCGAAGTTGACTAATGTTTGTGTTAAAGTCATTTAGGTGTTCTGCAATTGAACCATTCTCTGCCATCTTTAGATTGAACAAGCGCTTCATAAGAAATACCTTATTGGATGCCGATGGTTTCTCGTAGAAGTCGTCAAGTGACTTCATCAAGTCCTCCGTGGTCTTCATCTCTGAAACATTGAAGGCCACCGTTGACGCCAAGCTTAACCGGATTGTTCCCAGTGCCTTTCGATCAAGGACAATCCATGGTTCATCTGCCATTGGTGCGGGCTTCTTCGCAAGACCGCCTAGTGGCAAATAGAGGTCCTTCTGGTAGAGATAGTCTTCAATTTGCGTCTTCTACTGTTGGTAGTTTTTGCCGTTGAACTTCTCAATCTTGAGCTTCCCTTTCTCCGCCATAACTCCCACTCAATTCAAGGAATCCTTTCCTTGAGATAATTTAGCTACGAGCAAACCTTGCTCTGATACCAGTTGTTAGGAAATAAGACGTAGCTAAATAGATATTTGAGTAGATTACTTAATGGAGAGAGATAGATTTCACACACAAGAGATTATAGAGTAGAGAGAGAGAGAGAGTACACACAATATACGTGGTTCACCCAATGTGGGCTATGTCCATGGGAAAGCAGCCACTCAATGGCTTTAGTACTTCAAAACAAGAAGTAGTTTACAAAGGGATTATACCCTTAATGGAGCTCCCGCCTTGCTTCACTCTCACCACCTCACACTCACCTTGTTGCATCAACTTCACACTATGAAATGTGTGTACAAATGGCCTCCTTTTATAGGCCAAAAGGGCTGCCCTCTCTTATGAGAGGCAGCCATGTGTAGCTGCCCTTGTGCGAATAAGTCCAAATCGGACCCTCCAATCCGCCCATGTGTGGCCGCCTTGAGAAGACAAGTCGCTTTTGAATTCGGCCACCGGCCATTGACTTCCGACCACCGGCCACCGGCCAACCGACAGGTTGTTTTCCGACCACTTTTCGGCCGCCGTCCGGCCATAATATTCCGGCGAAAAAGAATATTCCGGCGAGGGGAAAAAAAAAAGTATCGGGGGCTTCCGCCCCCCGAGGCCCCTAAAGTTGCCCCTGGTTTTTGATTGTGTGAAAATTTTGGTTTCCGATGAGTGATTTACCTTTATGCACGATGGCTTCTCCTCATAATGGGGGCCTTACAAATGTGCGCTTTTACCACAAAAAATTACAAGGGTAAATCAGGCTCCATACTTAACAAAAACTTTATCCAAGACCACTATTTTTGCACTTAACACTCTAACAATGTTGAACTTGACACTTGAAGCACTTTACATGAACAATTACTAAAATTTTGCCACATTTCACATTCATTGACCTCTACATACAATCTACATCCAATTTTTGACAAATCTACTTCAAGGGTCATGATCCATGTTCAGACACCAATTTGGACCAACCTATGGGGCTAGCTTCCAGGCATGTTCATGAAGTAAGTTGTGCGCTTTTCTTATATTTGGGTCAAATTTTCCAACTGTGGGTGAAAATGACCATTCAATGACTGAAATCCCAATTTCCTTGGGTTTTGATGATTTTAATGGCGCGTTTATTGCAAAATTGTAGGGCACATTCCTTAAGGCATGGATAACTTGTTTGCACTGAATTTTCAATATTCTAATATGTTGTGGGTCATGGATCGCGATCCATGTCCAACAACATTTTATTTTTGTGATTACTGCAATGTTTAGATGCTTTCACTAGTAGTATTTGGCACCACTTATCTTTGCAAAATGAGGTGGTGGAACATGGACCACCCCAATGTGATCTTGGACTTTTATTATTGAGTCCTTTTCTAGCAGCTCAATCTCCTTTTGGACAATCAAGGTGGCAAGACTATTTCGTGAAAGAGTTAGTTGTGTCAATATGGTCGGCTTCAGCTTGTTATCACATTGCCCTATCTGCTCTTGAAGACTTTGCAAAATGGCCCTCATGTCATAAATGTAGTTTCCAATATCATCATCTATGTTGACCCCTTTGTGAGCTACCTCTAAAGTGTCAGGCACAAAATTTGTATTGTCTATCCACACTCCAGCTTTGGGATCTAGGTCCACATGGCTCAAATCTTGAATGCTATCTAAGACAAGGAGAATTTCTTGAAGATACAAAAAGGGATTAATTATTAGTCGAACTCCATATAAATGCTGGCATTATTATCCCCAGTCTACACAATTACGATAGTTGGATTGCATGCTCACATAATACCAGTTTAATTTCTAAGCCGTGCTGAGGACTTTGAATAGCAAGTTTTGTTCCACTATCACTTGAAGGGTACTTGGATCAACCCCAAATCGTTTAAGAATCTATTCACCTATTGCTAACCTTGTTGTATGTTGCTTGCTTGATCCATGACAATTAAAACGCCTAGAAGCAGTTGAATCATTGTCAAATTGAAAAATTCTAAGCTATATAGCCAGGAACATGCTTGCATACCCACAAGCAAAAGAGAACTTCCCTTACCAATCTCTTGCTTTTGATTGAAGAACTCCAAAAGCATTCCTCAAATAATTGTGCTCCACACGTGCATGCAACAGGTCCAAAAAGAACCTGTTTATCTTTGCATCTATCAGGGTATACTTAATATATTGCCATAATCTTTCAACCAATTTTTAGTGTCTACATTTCCATGTGAAAATAGACAATCAAATGCCGGCCAGTGGCTTTGCCACATACATGTGCTATGACACCAACCACATATCATCGGATATTCTCATGTGCCTGATACACTTGCAATAGCTCATTGTACCTTGCATCAAAGATATCCTCATTTGTTGCATGCATCAAATTTGACAAGCGATTGTACACATCATCACGCTTGTCCTTAGGGACCTACACAAAACATGACCATGCACATATAAATATCAACGTGTAGACACAAGATGACACCCTAAACACACCAAAGAATTGACATACTTGGGGCAAGAGGTTCTCAACCGATGCCTTCTTGACGTGAAACCAACATAGAAAACATTGGCAAGTGACTTGTTGCCGTCTCCCATCCTCTTCTTATCTCCAACAAAAGGGATCTTCATCCACAAACTTGAGAATTGCTTCGAGCTCTTGCTGGCAAGAAAAAGTTCTCAACCCATGCCTTCTTGACATGAAACCAATAGAGCAAAACTTGGCAAGCAACTTGTTGCTGCCTCTTATCCTCTTCTTCTCTCCAACAAAAGAATCTTCATCCATAACCTTGAGAATTTCTTTGATATTTTGCTGGCTCTTATCAATGACAATTGCTACAAGCAAAACCTCATAATGACCATCTTAAACATGAACTGAAGGGCTACCTTTTCTTGGCTAATTCCCACATCATTGCTGCATAGCATCAACCATGTTGGAATCCCTATGCCACTTTGGTTTGGCAAGACTACAACATAGAGTGGTAGACCAAAAATGTTTGTCTTGAAAGTGTTGTCCACGGTCCATGACTTATGACGAGAGGAGAAAAGAGCAACTTGAAACATCCACTCATCTTGAATGATGAGGACAAAGGGACGTTTGTTCTCAAGAAGGTTCTGGGGACTGTAAGGCTGCACAAAGATTATCTGTGCATATGAGCTGGTTACTTCAGTTGCATGCTCACAAAACTGCAATAAGAAGTTCAGATTGCAATCCTACCTTCTTCAATTCTTGCAAAAAAAGAGCCTCTTAAGGCATTGCACTCCATTCATTATCCCCATAGTTACCTACAATCAAATGGAACGTGGCAAAAACAAGCATTATCAAAAACTTGACAAAGGAGAGGCTTTTTAGACGATTCATGGCAACTTATGTACTACGAGTGCGCATGTGATAAAAACAACATTTTCACCTCTTTTGATATCATAAAAAATCTATAGTTCACGCGATCTAGCTCATATTCATTTGCCATGTGAAACAACCTTTCCTTGGAGACTAACATTTTGCCAACATGGTGGCACGTCCCAACATCAAGCAAATCATCCATACAACATGTGGTTACAATGGAATGCACTAGCAAGTGGTAAAGGTAAGCACATGATCCATATATGTGTCCCTTATGATTGTCATGGATTGTGATAGTCACCCTATCATTACCATGAAAGTGTTGAACCACTACCCTAAACGGACACCCACACTACTTAGACTTCCGTTGTTTTCACTTGTCTATAGCTCTCCAATCTATGCTTCTGCCTTGATGGAAAATGTATTCTTGTACCCTCCCAGCTACTCTATGCTTCCTTGTTGATATAACTCGAACCAACCTTGTGTGATGCTTTATCATGATGCTAGTCAACTGTTGACTTGTGACGCAGTTGTCTCGATTGATAAGCTTGGGAAATTAGACATTCTAATATAATAGGCCAAGCAGACACATCATGATCAATGATCTATTCTTTTAGCATGCATCCACATGCAATAATTGAATCTTTTATGTAATCAAGAGGCAAGCCATGTTGTCTCTTATTTGTACGCCATTTCTCCTTGATGGCCTTGATAGTGGTAGCCACTTCTAGATGATTTTCATGTGTCAAAAGGCAATGTGCTGCATGAACAATGCATGCCCAATCTTCAATGAAGGGAATTTTTAAGCCAGTAGATTTCAAGTGCAAGCAACCCATTTCCAACCCTATAGCAAGACAAAGTATGAAGCCATCTCTTATCCTTTTCCACTTCTTCAGATCAAACAATCCCCGCACATCATACACTTGAATTATTGCAAGTGACATAAGCATTGTCCCTCCCAAATCCGATTCCATTAAGGAGTATGTCCTCTGGTGGAAGGAGAAACATATTTTTGATGTGTATGGAAACAGGTCCAGGGCCAAGAGCATTGAGGCGATGGAAATGCACCAGAGTAGGGACTTATGTCAGACCCGACTTCATTGTTTTCTTGCCAGTTATCCATGTCAAAAGCATCATCAACTAGCCGGTCATTTGATGATTCCCCTTCAGTTGTTGTTTCAGTATTGACACATCCACCCAATGGGAGGTCGTTGAACACATTGATGGGTGACATCTGTAGATACACAACATTGCCCACACAAACAAGCACTCCCTCTACTTTCTCTCTCTCTCTCTCTCTCTCTCTCTCTCTCTCACACACACACACACACACACACACACACACACACACACACACACACACACACACACACACACACACACACACACACACACACACACACACACACACACACACACGCATACCGTGGTTCAAATCCATGGTGATTTTGAGCTTTTTGCTCAATCTAAGAGCCTGACTTGTGGCCTATTCCTATCTCTAATCACCTAGGACCTTGCAACATGCAGGACGTAGGCAGGCGGGCCAATGTTTTTTCTTTTCCTCAGTCACACAAAGCCTGACCTGCGATCGCGCCCACCCTATGCCCATCTTTTGACGTCCCAAAATGCAATTGGGTTGCCACGTTGGATGCCCCCTCCACATCAGCCCGGGTGTGTCCACGTGCTCTCCACCTCCCTCCCCACCCACATACACGTCAGCCACGCTATCCTAGTTTATGTTTTACGCCCAATTTTACCTTTTGTGCCACATGGGTGATCACAATCGCCTCGTCAAACTTGCCCCCACTTCCCCTCCAATGATCTCACCGCGAACCCTTCATTCAATAACCCATGGGATTTAGTGTTGAGGATCGCACCCACTCTATTTCCATATCTTCACGTGCCAAAATTCATTTGGGTTGCCATGCTGGACACCCTTCCACATACGTCCAGATTTGTCCATGTGCGCTCAACCTCCCTCCCCGTCCACGTTAGCCTCCCTGTCATAGTTTATGTTTTATGCCCAAGTTTACTTTTTGTGCCATGTGGGCAGCCATGATTGCCTCGCCAAACCCGCCCCGGCTTCCGCTCCATTGATCCCACCATGAGCCCTTCATTCAATAACCTGTGGGCTTTAGTGTTGAGGATCGCACCCATCCTATTCCCATCTCTTCACGTGCCAAGATTCAATTGTGTTGGATGCCCCTCTACGAGTACATCAGTAATGCGAGCATAATTTCATAAGCAACACGAGCAAGAGAATTACTCAAGCAACATATAAAAGTGAAAATTTATGTATGTTCTTATATGAAAATATATATACATGTGTGAGTGTAAGTGTGTTTGTGTGTGTGTGTGCACGCATATATGTGGATGTGTGCATGCGTATTTCTTAACTTGTAATGAGCTTAAACAATGTTTTTTTAATAAAGTTCTACATAATTTAGATTTCTATATCTTGCAAGGATCACTAGCATCAAATGCTCAATGATCAAATCATCAAGGGATCACCGCTCCACCTTGATGTGGATAATTATTTAGATACGCATAATTAGACATCTTTAGAAGTGGACTGACTAACTCATGGAGGGAATTGTAGAGTGAAATGATGAGACAAATCAACAATTTTTAGCAAACCTCATAGACATCACATGTACAACTAATCCAATATATATGCATGTGTATATGTCAGAACAAACTTTCATGCGTTCATATACTTACTAATCACTAGGATCAAGGGGTCACCACTCCACCTTGCATATGTGTGTGTAACCCTATCTAAGCACTATTTCAAGTTCATGTATTTTCATTTAAAAAATCGGCCAGGTTCTTGTTTGTATAACGGACTTAGACAATACTTCTAAGTTATTTGAAGTAGACCCTAATGTGATCCCAATTTTGAGCACTCAATAATGAGTGACAAGACAAAAGTACATTTTACAATAAACAATTAGCTAGTGTCATCTTAATATTGAGCAATCATCAATGAATGACAAGAAGATTGACAATAACGATATTGTTCACTAGTCTCGGCATTGTTATGTCCATATATGTAACATTTTTATGAGGCTTCAAAGAAAACATCGCTCTACACCAAATGAAAATAGCATATTGCAAGCCCATAATCAAGTGTTTGCATAGACAAAATAAGCTTAATGTAGTCCAAAATTCTAGGCAATGTTTTGCCCAAATACATATTTCTCAAAGTTTAGAAGTCAATAAAACTAAAAGACAATAGTAGTTGCATGACTAGAATCAAGTTTTTGCACACCCAAAAAGAAGCTAAGTGATCATGCAAAATAAGATCCACTCTAAAGAAGACTACTCCAAATCTGCATGGTCATCAATGAAGATACAACTTCGCCTTCGCCTCTCGCGCACGAGTGATTGGTCATATGAATAGGTGGTCTCCATGTGCCTTGCCATTGCCTCTGCATAGCAAGGTAGCTCACTATCAATCACAATGAGATAATAATGTCATGAAAAATTAAAATTAGGTGCTATAAAATAATGAATAAAGCAAACTCACTAGTCTGAAGGCACATCATTAACAACCAAATCATTCCCCACATCATCAATGCTATCATCACTGTCTCCAAGCTCGGAAACCTGCGGAGCACCATAGTACTCCTGTACAAAAGGAGACAAGTATCCCTCACATATCTCTAGATCACTCTCCACGACCAAGCAACCACGAGAAGTGTGCATAGCCGCCTTTAATAAAGGCCCTGTACCACCACCAAGCTCCAAACATGTACCTATTTTAGGGCACAAGGCCTCTACAAACAATAGCATATGGGAAACACTCCTCTCTAACATGCCTCTCCACCCACCACTCTTGCCATTACGTGTTGTGCGAGCAGACGATGGCAAGTAGTGACTAATAATATCCATTGATAGATCTTGTTGCAAGACTCTCCCCACCTACCATACAAGAAAATGAGGCAAGAAAATGATCTTTATGCATGAACATTTAAGAATTTTAGTGCAAAAACAATCACATTGAATAATAAACAATGACACACAAACCTTTTGAGCACTCTCATGATCAAATGAAGGATTACTTCCTGCCTTGTGAAATGCCAAAGCATAGAATACATTCATCAATCAAAACAACACATAAAAAAGTCAATTTTGCATGTATCAAATTTCTGTTAAAGAATTGTTCATGTTTTTTGAAGGATGCTTTATTACCTTTTGTGTATGCCCATTCTTTGTTCGTGATGAAAATGGCTCAGAGCTCTCCATGATCCACCTAAAACTCAGCTCTAGGCCTGTGCGTGTGGCCAAGCGCTCCACAAGACTAAGAGCGGTGCTAGGACAAAGAACAAGCACCCAACCCATGTCATCCATCACTGTAGATGCAACCACCAATGAAAACTTGACATGGTCATTTGTTAGCTCATTCCATGCAGGAATGCCATCAAAACCTTGAACAAGCCCACCTACAAGAAAAATTATTGTATTTGAGTGTTAGGAATTTGAGCTAAGTATATGCATGGTGTATACAAGATAGCATTGAAAACTCTCTTACCAGTAGGAGGATCAATAACAGTAAGATCAACACTCCATGCACTAGGTTTTCCATTTCTTATCTTCTCACGTTCACCCAAGCCAACAAAAAACTCTCGCATCACCACAAAACCATCCTTGAAGTTTCTTGCAGTGAACTCCTTTCCAAGCTCAATGTAATCATAAATCCAAACCTTTGAATTTTTTATGTCTCCTTTCTTTTGAATGGAATGGAAACTAGCCAAAGGTGCATGAATCAAGCTCCCTTTCCAACATTCTTTTGGGTATGAGAACTTCCTAAGTTTCTTGTATCTAACAATAGCCAAAAAAATTACACATTTTTCTTCAAATCAATCCATGCCATAATGATTAGCATAAGACATAACAAAAGAAAGAATAGCCAGAACATATTGTTCCCACCAGCAATTTAACTTACCCTTGATTGACATTCCACCCTTGCTTGATGGTGGACGGCCTCCACGATTCTTGCCTTGCTCTTGTCTTTCTTGATCTTCCTTTTCTTTGAGAGCTTTCAACTCTTCCTCCATCTTCTTCCTTTGCTCAACTGTCATCTCTCCTGATGACCCTGAGTCGGACTTACATTCACCCTTCAAATGACGAAGATAATTCTCCTTCTCCTCTTCTAGACACTCACCTTTCTTCATATCAATCCACCAAGGGCAGTGCTTACGCTCCCAATCCGTGAGAAGAAAGGCTCCAACAGAATCATTGTTCTCTCTAAAGATAGTGGAGGTGTACATACTATATGTAGGAGGACACATAATTGTCCATGCTTTACATATGTCAGGCATGCAAGTGATCTTCTTACTTCTTATGAGATACATCAAGAACCTACAACAATATGATTACATAAACCTTAAATAAAACGAACTTATATAGTACAACAATAGTCACTTAGCAAAATGCATAACATAGGAATTACCTATAGACCAATCGACGGGAAGAATTTTTCAAGTCCACATGCTTTGATGGTGGAGTAGCCACATTTATCTCCTTTTGAAATTTGTAAAAAAGTACTCCTCTATATCTACTAACAATGTCTTCAAAATATGACTCCAAGTGAACATCTAAAGGCAAAACCACCTTGTGAACTCCATGTGTGGAATCTACAACCTGTTGTAAAAGCCTTCTTGCATCATCCAAGACTTGATCCATCCATACTTCCTTGGCCAACCAAGGGATATAGAAATGATCTCCCAAAGGCATTCCAAAACTTTGGCGAAAGTTCTCATCTACTCCCAAAAGCTTTAGCATTTTTATCTTTAGCTCTTGAGAACATGTAGCACAAGATATAGAGTAGAGTTTCTCTATTGTAATCTTGAATTTTTCATCCTCAAAAGGAAGACTCCATAAAATTACAAACCATTCTTCTCCATTAGCAGGATTCACCACGTATAGATTCTACAATAACCAAACAAAATAAACAAAAAAAATCTTTTTATTATACTTTTAATAGAGTATAGTACTTACCCGAGTCATGCGTCTATTGTAAGCTTTAACAACATTCCTCTTTGCTTGAATCTCAGCCCTCTCACGCTCATCTTGTGACAAAGTAAGAGGTATCTTATTTAATGCTACCTGTAAATCAGACTTCCATTTATTCTGCATACACCATTTCAATAAAATGTATCAAGAACCAAAAAGATTATTAGAATCTTACCAAATCCTAACAAATTTAAGTACATACCCCATAAACCATGGGACCAAGGATAGACTGAGTAAGAGGATACCAAACCCTCTTTCCTGATTGTGCTTCTTGAGCCCTTGCTTTCTCCATGGACACTCGTTCAGCCTCAGTAAAATTTTCAGTGATTTGAGACCCATCTAAAGAACAAATGGTACTTGTATGATATAAGTAGTCTTTGAGATTGGTCTTAATGATTGCTTCTTCATTCATTCTACATAAACAATAAACCATAAAAAATTTACCTCAAGACGTATCATTAGAACAAAGACAAAGAAAAATTTAATGGACAAATGAAAGTAAGACTTACATGTTCAATCTTTGAAGAGCAGCAATTAATCTCAACTCCTCTTGCTAGGTAGGGACAATAAATTGTGCCAAAACCCTCACATGTTTCTTCTTGTCATTACGTGAGACCTCGCTTATGCTCTCCATCCAAGAGGCCGCTCGATGATTCCCTTCCCAGACAAAGAACATCTTTCCCTTCAACATGGACCATTGATCGTTGTTTTCAAGCTCATCCTCAAACTCTTTGTTAACCATATGCCAATACTTGTCCCAAGTTTTTGTAATGTCCTCATTAACATCTCTAGTTGAACCATCTGGAAGATTTATGGATAAGATGAACATACCTTTCATCTTAAGGTACCCTTCTTCTTCAAAAACCTTCTTAAGTAGAGAAAGGTCCCTTCTAAGCTCTTGTACTCTCTCATTTATCAAACACCTACAAAGAGGAATCATAGGGGGTATACATCCTTTATTCAGTGTTAAACTGTCTATAAACTCGGAGCCTTGAGGCCTGATAATAGCTTGTGGGATAACCTCCTGAACCTCTTTGTCATCTGTCATGTTCTCATTGTCCTTCATACCCCCATCTACATCCTTATCATTGGTGGCCTCTTTATCTCCTTGATCATCATGAATGTCTTCTACTTGTTGATTAGCCTGAGCATTTTCAGCTTTATCAAACTGATTTCTCACCATCCTTGCTGCTACTAGAAACCGATTTCCTCTTGTTGCGTATGACTCTGGGTGAACCTTTTGTCCTCTTTCCAAAGCTAGAAGCCTTTCATAAAGAACAAATAAACAAATATCAACAAAAAAAATTAAAGTTACATACATTTAAAATTTCTTCAAAACAAGATGCTTATTTATGGGCCAAATTTAAAATTCAAAACTTAAGAACATGCATTTCAGTCGAAAATCCGACATCACATGCATTGTGTGTGTGTGTGTGTGTGTATGTGCGCACACGCGCTCTCTTCCATACATCATTCTAAATTTCACAAGGGTTTCGCCGGCGAAACCCCTGGCATGGAGCAGTGTTGAAACGACCTTTGCTCATCTTATGGCTTGACTAAGATATATATGCCATATGAGATATGTATGCAATATGTGGTATACTTTGAAAGCATTTCGATGGGGTCTCGACGCAGACCTTTGTGTCACGCATTGGGCAGCTCATAACACAGTTGAAGGTCAAAGGGGTAATAAGTGTGGCATTTATAGCCCCTTTTGATGGTGTGGAAAGCCAATACACAGCTCTGTGATAGACCTTGTGAGCTTGTACAATATGGTAGCGGCAAAGTATGGGGGTGAGGCCAAGGTGCTGGCGAGCTTTAGCACATGTGGGGTTGGAAGACAGTAGCTCTTGGCTTGTCAACAACTCAAGGCCGCTGATGGCTCTTACGCATCCTCAAGTAACTTCCAATATGAGGAACAAGTGCTAGCGAGTCCCCTACATATGATTCCAAATCCTTCATGCTGGTCTAGAATCTATGTCTTCACAGGTATTTCGACGCGGCGAAACCCAATCTTTCTCAGTCAACATCCCAATAGCTCCCAGCCACCTGCTCAGCCATTGCCATGGCATCATCCCAATAGCTCTCAACCACGTGCTCATTTCAAGAGCGCAGGCAATTCATTCTCTCTCTAAGTGCCTCTTGTTGCTTCATTTTAAGCTTAAAGTTCTCATTGTTTATCTTGAAGCCTCAGTTGCAACAACTGAATGAACTTCCTAATTCGACTTCTTGAGCTTGGAATATGGCCAGGCTATCAATAGATTTGCAACAGAACCAAGATTATGCATGGCACAAGGAAGATGTCCCCATTAGCTTTGAAATGCTGGAACACGCTGAAATGCTGGTCACATTTTGATCAGACATTTCAAATGGCCCCAGAAGCTCTGCTCGCTGCCCTACTCCAAACTCGTTGTCGACCTTGCTTTGAATTCCTTGCTCACGGGCCAGCGCTGATTTGCTTTCAACTCAAGATCTCTCTTCCCTGCTGCTCGGGCTCTAACGTTCGATTTGCTTGGGTTCATCCCCTTACTCGCTTCAAGCTCATCGCTTCATGAGCTTATAATTGCACTCAATTTGCTTTGCAGCGCTGCAACCCATTGTGCTCTGTTCGACCTGCTCAATCCCTCAAGGCTTGTAGACTCCTTCAAGCTTGGCCTCGATTTGAGTGTCCAGGCTCACATGCCTTCAATTGCAAGCTAACTGCCCGACCTGCTACTAGTTGTGAGTCCCTTACTACTTGGGCTTTCTCACGCTACTGCTCACAAGCTCTTTGCACACAAGGCTTGCCTTTGCTTCCACTCTCACGAACTCGATGCCGACTTGCTCCTGTTGCTCGGATTCTTATAAATTTGAGTTCATCGGTTTAGTCACCGACCCTGCTGCCCGATAAATTGTGCACCGCTCAATTGTTCGACCTTACCTTCAATGGCTGAATTCGATGTTTCCCGCTACCTCTGTGCACATGCTTCTCAACATTCCTATAGGATTGGAATGCTCCTGCGGGTAGGGGGTAGCAGGATTGGAATGATCCTCCTGTGGAAAGCAAAAGGCAACTTTCAACTGCAAGAGTTTTGCCGCCAAAACTACCTAGTCACGCGTGCTGCACAGCCTGTTACTGTGTGCAAGGGTCAAGGATAGGGGCTGCCCCCGATTGTGTCAAGGATAGGGACTATGTGCGAGGGTCAAGTCGAGCTGCACAGCCTGCCTACTGTGAGCACCCAATTGCCCCAACCCTTGTCCTCTGCACCCGCTACTGTGTGCACCCGACTGCTACTATGTGCACCCGACTGCCCCAACCCTGTATCAGTACGTACTCCCGAAACCTATTTGCTAAGAAACAGAGGAGTTTCGCCACCGAAACCCCGCCGAAACAACAGAGAGAGAGGAGTACCTGTTCACGTTTTGGCTGGTTGCGTCGTTTCATTGTTTGCTGTAGGGATCGCACACAGAGCTACATTTTCAAGCGGTCCACACAGTCGAAGACCAGGACGTTTTAAATCTATTTTTTAATTTATTGAATATATGTAGTGTGGAAACTATAAAAATGATAATACAAGATCTATAATAAAAATGATAATAATGCCTGATTCATATCTAAAGTAAGATACTCCGCATTGAATACCGTCAATCATCACTTTAAAACAGAATAGCTTGTGCTTTATTGTTCACTCTCATACCGTCATATATATGAGTCTTGTTTTCTGTTTAACACTGTCTTATGCCACTTTCGCCTTTTGCCTTCTACTTTGTGCAAATATGAATACTGCAATTATACGAGATGAAAGCAGCACTAAATAGATAGAGCTTTCAACTCAAAACAGTGTTGTGGAGATCTCACGCCATGAGTTAAGTGCACATTTTAGACTAGTAGAGCATACAATAAGTTTGCATCAAATATTTGGTGAGTAGAATGAAGGTCTTTTTTTTGAGGTGCCAAATATTCACAGAGGAGAGAATACTGTGTTTCAATTGGATATTCAATTTGGAAGGACATTTGTTTTGCATGGCAAACAACTATCAAGACAAGCTCCTGTTATAGAAATTGAGGAAGAGTGTTCAATACAACAGGCAGTGGAGGAGAAAGGTGAGCCAAAAGCAACAAAGAATGCTAGCTTGGAAACTGCCACTGCACATAGCATAGTTGAGATGCTTAGAAATCTGCCACAAAAGAACTCTTTAAGAGCAAACTTTGAGCTAGTTCGCGAGATAAGAAATATTGATGATCTACCACAAAGATATGATGGAAACATCATGTTTGAGCTTCCATATGCAGACCCTAACAATAGGACAACATGAGCAAATGACAAATTTGATGGACATGTTTGGACAAATGCAGTAACAAGCAATATCGCTGGATTTGACGGGATTTTCAGATTCAAAAATGTGGTGGACACTTGATGTGCCTTAACAATATATTTTCATGAGTGCAAAGATCAAAAGAAATGAACGAAAAGTTTTGGACAGGGCGTTTGTCAAAAGTCTGTCCCACAGGATCCACGACAGGCAGCTATGGAAGCCTTAAATGCTTTTATTGTAATCTTCCCCCAACTTGCATCTCTGAATGCCCTTGTAAGCTCATTCTTTGCTTGCCCTCAGAGATCCCTGGTAAGAGAATAACGAGAGGGATTCTTCACATGGGTTGTCACTTACACCCAGTTTGCTGAGGGTGTTGCAAAACAAGCAATGGTGGATGTTAAAGTCAAAGTGAAGGACATGATATGTAAAGATTTTGTGGGTAGGCCAAGGTCTCTCCCAACAAAAATTGGAAAAGGAAATAGTACTGCAAGTAGCACTTTTTAAAGAAAACTCTGCTAAGGCAATGCTTTCTGACAAGGACTTAGGTGAGGTCCTTGCTAAACTTGCACCTACACTTGACAAAAGAAGATTGTCACGGTGGAGGAAGAAGCACAAGAGGAGGTCGGCCAACCCACTACTGGCTATGATTCCATTTTTAGTTTGAAGAAGCGCTTGCTTTTTGACTTTTTTCAAAGCATGGCCTTTCCTGGTCAAGTAGAGTTCTCTGGCTTTGATAGATGTCACATTTTTAAAATGTCAACCCAAGGACCTGGCAATGGTGTTGATTTGGTTAATAAAATGTGTCGTGGTGGTGAATTGGAAAGTTGTTGGGTTTTCTTTGATTTTGTTAAAAGAATGGACAACTATGGCATGCCATGTATATAACCCTTATGTTCAAGAAATGCAAACCATAGCTATTGGAGATTTTAAAGTGGAAGATACTGAAGCTCAAACTCTTTTTTGGATGCTACTGAATCGAGTGATGCAGAAGGAGGGTTACAAAAAGGCTGAATTCAAAGGATTTATGGCTGATGAAGCTCAGGCAAATTGGCGAGCTGTGAGGACAGTTTTTAATGGAGGCCCTAATAATGTTATGGTTGGACAGGAAAGATCATGCTCATTTCATTGGGAACAGAGTATGCAACAACATGCAATGTAATGGGAATGGCCTATGAACTTAGAGAATAGCGGAATTAAGAGAATTAGAGTGAGCAATTTTGAGATCATAGAGGGTGAACTTAATTGGTAGTAGGAACTCTATCATAACACTTAATTAACTAGGCATGAACAATACTTTTACAAGAGAGAGAGTGTAGAGAATATGACAACAGTTGAGGACCGGATTTATGTGGAGCCGGTCCCCCCTCCAAAGGGCATTTGTATTATATATTCTCTCATTAAGAGAGACTTGATACAATATAATCTTTGTGTTCCTTGAGACCTCCTTGGCAATATGGAGATGGAAGGTTCACACACCAAGCTTTTGCATAATTTCAACAATCAATCTTAGCTTGAAAACAATCAAGAACTTGTGAACATCATTAATCTTTGTGTTCCCTAAATCATTTGAGTGCATGAAGATGTATACTTTTATGCATCAACTTGTGCTTAAAGCAATAATTAATCTACCTTGCAATACAATTAATCTACTTGCATTAAGTAATTAATCTACTTGAAATAAACCATTAGCCTTCTTGCAATAAGCATAACATGCACTTGTAGAAAGCATTAAATATCCCAAGCCTCAATCCCAAGACCTCAAACACCTTCGAAGGTGAAGAGAGCTAGCAGGGAATGAGGGTAGGGAAGAGGAAGAAGAAACATTTCATAAGAGAAAGAATTAGTTCCTCAATTATGATACTCTTGTTGCTAGCATACATAATAGCATAGTAATGGAGAAGAAGAAGATGGCAAGATTAAGCATTGAAGCATAGCTCTTGGTTGGATTTGCATTCCATAGCCAAGAGAGTTGGTGTAGGCTCTCAACTTCTCAAGGAGCTTCCAGAAGGAGATGGAGCTCTTGCACTTTGCATAGCACACCATGAGAGTGTTTGCGAGTGTGTGTGGGTGAGTATACCCCCTAAGCAACCCCCTAGCTTGCTTGGGTCGACCCCCCCTTGTAGCTCATGCTTGAAGCTCATTGGACCCCTCCAGGCCTAGCCAATCACAAGCAGGAGCCATTACAAGCAACAGGGGTAGCCTTGGGACAAGTGTCCCCCTTTCCCCTTTGAGAGAGAGGACTTGATAAATGCAAAATCAATTAATTAAATATCCTAAATTATCATTGACCCCTTGGGTGGCCAACCAATAGGCTTCAGGCACACCATGAGGGCAACATGAGGAGGAACTTGACAAGTGTCCTTGCTGCCTCTTCAAGCTGGAGTTTCCCTTGTGTGTGTGTGTGTGTGTGTGTGTGTGTGTGTGTGTGTGTGTTCTCTCTCATCCCCCCCCTTGTAGGCTCGCCCCCCTCCTTGTAGGGATCATTTTGACTTTGGATGAGCAAGCCCCTTAGTCATCAAGCATGACAAAGCACTTGAACTAGGGGGTGTTCCCACAAGCATCTCAGGCAAGCATCTCAAGGCACCTCAAGCACCTTAATCATGTAGCAAGTCAAGCACCTCAAGCATGGAGCCAGTCAAGCACCTCAAGCATCTTAATCAAGCACCTCAAGCATGTCAAGCACCTCAAGAACGACAAGCACCTCAAGCAGGACAAGCACCTCGAGCTTAGGCTGGGTTCCCACCTGAAGCTCAGCACTAGCTTGCCTAAGGTCAAAGGACTTTTACACACATTATTGGAGGTCTTCAATGAATCTAACCCTAAGGTATTATGCTCCATTGGTTAGCCTTGCTCTTTGATAGACCATCTCTCATTTGGGCCCCTTAACCATTGGCCCCGTGTTGAGATAGATCTATAAGCACATGTCTATATCTTAACCCTTGTTCCCGTGTATTCTTCCACATTAAGTGATCAGTTTAATATGAGAAAATCATTTGGGTTGGATAGATATTAATTTTTATGACATTACCTTTCTCTTGAAATCATAGTCGTCCTCGACTATGAGGTAGAGATGGTAAAGTCTCACCCATTAGTCCATTGGTCTTAGCAGGTAGAGGATCCATTTTTACCCTACGACATCATTCCAGAGTGGATGACTAATCCACTTGGTGCTTGAGAGACATTGTCTGCCGCAAGCATGTCTGCTCTTTTTAGTCCATATCATACTTCCAAAGTAGAGTGACAAGTTCTACTTGGTGTTTGGGAGACGTAGTCACCACAAACATGATTCTAAGTATGCATACTTTAAAATTTGTGCACAAAACATAAAAAGAGAGTCTTATAAGACAAAAACATTGATCATTTAAAATGCATTTCTTTTACATTTGCTTACTCTTTTGTGTTATTGTAAGAATCATTAACAAGGTTCATATTATCCTTAAGCCATGTTCTTTGCATGCATTTAGCATCTTTGAAAGGATAATTAAATAAGATACTGTCAGTAATCTTACCATTTCTTAATACCTTGTCTTCTTGTTGAAGGATGAACTTGGGTTGGAGCTCCTCTGCTTCATCCTCGATCTGCGGCGGGTCTTCATTTGTGTGTAATTTGCCTTAGATGAGCCTTGGGAAAGTTTAGTAAGACCCAATTTTTTTTTTAATTTAAAAAAAGAAAAGAAAAGGATAAGGCTCTTTTGTGCCTAACGGCAGGAGCCTCTTTTGCCTAGCTAATAAATGGATATAGCCTGTTTAATCTTGTAAAAAGATTCTTTTTTATCTCGGCTATACTCCTTTGCAATGAAGATCTTCCCAGGTATCTTAAGCTACAAGGGACTTTTGGATCTTCCGTCTTTAGCCTTGAAAGGTAGTTTCTCCTTAGAAGTATGTTCACGTTATTAGAGACATATTGTTGTTAAGATAAGTACTTCTCTCATTTTGAGTATTGATCTACTTCGAATCACAGGCTTTTAGTAGATCAAGGATTATTAGTTTTGTATCTTTTGGCCATCCATTGGAATAGTAGGCCGACATAAGAGGGTTACTCTAGTTCTGATAGAGATTCTATCAAAAATTAATGGTCATGGTAGGATTTCTATCCAACACATTAGATGTTGGCAAGCCATGGTCCTTTTTTCATACTTCATCTTTTGGTATACCATACATTTTGAAACATTCTCTTGTATGTTATTGTTTCTTGGTAAGCCAATACAAGTATGCTTTTACTCGTAGCAGAGAAAATTCCAATTCCTCTTTGCCCCGCATATGGAAGGAGCATGGGAAGCAAGGAAGATATAGCCTATTGAGGTATGGAAGATAACCATCCTTTTACGTGAGTGGTTCTTTTTCTTCCATTTGTAAGGCTATTATCATATCCCTAAAGCCTGGGTTAGAAGCATATTTAACTATCATAAAACATAGCTCATTGTAAGTTGCTATTGGTATCCTATCTACCCTTGGCCATTGGGAAAGTGCATCGGCTACATGATTGTGCTTGCCAGCAATGTGAGCAAAGTAGAATTTAAATTGCAAAAAGAAATTTTCCTACCTCATTTGATTGTCCGAGAGCTTGGTTTGCATCAGGAATGGAGTCCGCAAGAAGTACTTCCATGTGTCTAGAGCATTTAAAACAGCTCATAGGTCTTTTTGTATATGACCAACATTCGCTCATTGGAGTTGAGTCTTTGAATCTCGTATGCTATGGTATTCCCTTCTTGAAGCAAAGTTTTGCTCAAAGGCAATCATCCAGGCATTACATTGGACCTCAAATAGCTTTGAGAGATCCCATAAGTTGAGAAATAAGTTTCTCTTTAAACTTTTTAGAAGTATTTTTCTCTCTTTGCAGTCCATGTATACTTAACGTTCTTTTTTGTTAAGTCATGTATTGGACCTGCTATAAGCATGGATTTTTCCTATGAAGCATCTTTAGTATGCACTCATACCTTTAGAGCTTTGCAACTTATGTAGATTCCTTGGATTAGGCCATCTTTTATTACCTCTACTTTTTGTGGATCCATAGAAATACCACCTTTAGAGATAATGTGACCTAATTATTGAACCTCTCTCGAAACTTACCAGTCCATGTTATTGCCTTTTTGAACTCCTCTTGTGGAGCTTGTAAAGCTCAATAAGGAGGCTTATTAGGCAATGAGCTTCATGGTAAAAGCTCCAGTGTATGGCCATTGTCCCCTCATTGTGGAGATAGCTCACGGGGGTATCATCATTAAAAACATTTTGGAATCCATTTAGGAATTTAGACAATTCTAATTCCTCTTGATTCCCGTTTTTTTTAATTTTAAATTTAATAATATTGTTATTGGTTGAAACATTAAATTCATTTATAGACTTTCTAACAGAAATCATATATATGAAAATATAAATTTTCATTAACTTGTGAAAGCATGCATATTTACAAGGGATAGGATACTACCCGACTCATAAACATGTATGTACATATCTTCTAGCATAGGAAAAACAAAAGCCCTTTTCTATAAGCATCCTCTTTTGGAGTTTCCAACATAGAAACTCAAGGTGGCTTGTTGCGTGCATTTCTTTGGGGACAAGCACGATAGACATGCCCTTGTTGTCCACACTTGTAGCATTTGTTATCCTTACGATAACACTCTAGCTCTATTGCAGAGAGTTTATTCTTACCTTTATAGACTCCTTTCTCCTTAACTTTGATACCGGTGTTGCTAGAGTTGCCTTTGGAGGAAGTTTGAGCATTAGTCCTCCCTCTATGCTCATTTTGATCCTTCACTTCCATGGGTTTAGAGTTTTTCTTAACCCCTTGTTGGGAATCAATTTGAGAGGCGACCATAGTATGGTGTATGACCGCCGATATGGTATTAGGCCTTTGTGAGTTAATATACTCGGCCTTCTCTTCAGAAATACCCGCACATAATTGTTGCTCTTGCTCCCCAAAGTCTATCTTTTTGTAGATAGTGGCTTTGAGAAATAAATCCCAAAACTTATCTACATACTTTTGGATAGACTCGTAGGGAGAGAGTTTCAAGTTTTGCCATTCTGTGAGGACATTTTCTTGAGCGTTGCTTGCCAGAAACTGTTTTATGATGGAGGCTCTTAAAGCCTTCCATGTCTTTGGAGCTTTTCTTTGGGCTTGTAGGCTATCCCACCATTGTCGAGCGGAACTTTGGTAATGCATAGATACTTGACGCAGTTTAGAGGACTCTATGAAGCCCTCATCACCAAAGGCCGCATCAAGCTGTTGGATGAAGGCCAAGACCTTGTCCATAGCACCAAAGGTGCCAGCATAGGCAAGGAAAGTGGTGTTATTCCCTCCCTCTTTGAACTTCTTTAGCTTCTTGGACCTTCTCCATACCGGATAGAACTTGCGATGGCCTTTCCTCTTGGGCTCTTTGAGAGAAGAGCCGCTACCTTCATTGGAATATGAGGAAGTTGATGAAGATGGAGAAGAGGGTGACCTCTTTCTCTCCTTTTCCTTTATTTGGTACCTCTCTTCCCTTTTGTGATAACGAGGAGGAGGACTTTGCAGTGATCTTTCCCTCTTGGGGGAAGTTGGAGATCGTTGAGGCTGCCGTCTTCTTGGAGCCATATCTTTGGAAGTATTGGAAGACTCACTTCCTTCTCCTCCTCTTGGTGAAGGCTCTAAAGTAGAGACTTTATCTTTCTTCTTGGATGGAGGTAAGCCCGCTAGTAAACATTTAAGCGCTTCGTATGGGTTCTCCTCTTCTCTCACCGTAGAGAGCCCTCTCTTGGAAATCTCATGAAGAGACTTCTCAGGTGCTCTCTCTTTTGGGGGAGTTTGGAGAATCCCATAACTATGAAGTTGTTGGAAAACTTCACCTTGTAGGAATGGGTTTTCCATAGCTTGTTGCAGCTTAGAAACAAGACATTTGATAAACATGGGAGCATCATCATTAGCACTTTCATGTGCAAAATCAAAGTTATCAATGTTCATTCTACTCTCTTGATTATTGTCAGCCATGTTAACAGAATTTATGTATGTACTTAGTGTATGCTTTGGCAATTCAAAACCTTAGTTGCCACTCCTCTTAGCCTTTGAAAATCGGCTCTTAAGTATCTACACCCACGGCTCAAAGTGGTTAATTATAGAGAGTAGAGGAGTAGGTCTAACATAGAAGAATTTCCAAGGGCTAGCTCCTTTTGGACTTCTTATGGCTCAATAATGGTAAATCCGTAGGCAAGTCTAAAAAGACTCCATTATTAAATCTGAAGCTCCCGAGGTGTGCACTATCTCCCACATAGTGGGCTTAACAAAATCGATATTAGATCCCAGTTCCACTTACCCTATTATAATTAACAACATCAACCATTTATAGGCTACTTAAGGACCCCTCTTCTTAAGCAAGAAAAGAGAAACCAAATGCTCTAATACCAATGTAATGGGAATGGCCTATGAACTTAGAGAATAGCGGAATTAAGAGAATTAGAGTGAGCAATTTTGAGAGCATAGAGGGTGAACTTAATTGGTAGTAGGAACTCTATCATAACACTTAATTAACTAGGCATGAACAATACTTTTACAAGAGAGAGAGTGTAGAGGATATGACAACAGTTGAGGACCGGATTTATGTGGAGCCGGTCCCCCCTCCAAAAGGCATTTGTATTATAGATTCTCTCATTAAGAGAGACTTGATACAATACAATCTTTGTGTTCCTTGAGACCTCCTTGGCAATATGGAGATGGAAGGTTCACACACCAAGCTTTTGCATAATTTCAACAATCAATCTTAGCTTGAAAACAATCAAGAACTTGTGAACATCATTAATCTTTGTGTTCCCTAAATCATTTGAGTGCATGAAGATGTATACTTTTATGCATCAACTTGTGCTTAAAGCAATAATTAATCTACCTTGCAATACAATTAATCTACTTGCATTAAGTAATTAATCTACTTGAAATAAACCATTAGCCTTCTTGCAATAAGCATAACATGCACTTGTAGAAAGCATTAAATATCCCAAGCCTCAATCCCAAGACCTCAAACACCTTCGAAGGTGAAGAGAGCTAGCAGGGAATGAGGGTAGGGAAGAGGAAGAAGAAACATTTCATAAGAGAAAGAATTAGTTCCTCAATTATGATACTCTTGTTGCTAGCATACATAATAGCATAGTAATGGAGAAGAAGAAGATGGCAAGATTAAGCATTGAAGCATAGCTCTTGGTTGGATTTGCATTCCATAGCCAAGAGAGTTGGTGTAGGCTCTCAACTTCTCAAGGAGCTTCCAGAAGGAGATGGAGCTCTTGCACTTTGCATAGCACACCATAAGAGTGTTTGTGAGTGTGTGTGGGTGAGTATACCCCCTAAGCAACCCCCTAGCTTGCTTGGGTCGACCCCCCCTTGTAGCTCATGCTTGAAGCTCATTGGACCCCTCCAGGCCTAGCCAATCACAAGCAGGAGCCATTACAAGCAACAGGGGTAGCCTTGGGACAAGTGTCCCCCTTTCCCCTTTGAGAGAGAGGACTTGATAAATGCAAAATCAATTAATTAAATATCCTAAATTATCATTGGACCCCTTGGGTGGCCAACCAATAGGCTTCAGGCACACCATGAGGGCAACATGAGGAGGAACTTGACAAGTGTCCTTGCTGCCTCTTCAAGTTGGGGTTTCTCTTGTGTGTGTGTGTGTGTGTGTGTGTGTGTGTGTGTGTGTGTGTGTGTGTGTTCTCTCTCATCCCCCCCCTTGTAGGCTTTCCCCCCTCCTTGTAGGGATCTTTTTGAATTTGGATGAGAAAGCCCCTTAGTCATCAAGCATGACAAAGCACTTGAACTAGGGGGTGTTCCCACAAGCATCTCAGGCAAGCATCTCAAGGCACCTCAAGCACCTTAATCATGTAGCAAGTCAAGCACCTCAAGCATGGAGCCATTCAAGCACCTCAAGCATCTTAATCAAGCACCTCAAGCATGTCAAGCACCTCAAGCAGGACAAGCACCTCGAGCTTAGGCCGGGTTCCCACCTCAAGCTCAGCCCTAGCTTGCCTAAGGTCAAAGGACTTTTACACACATTATTGGAGGTCTTCAATGAAGCTAACCCTAAGGTATTATGCTCCATTGGTTAGCCTTGCTCTTTGATAGACCATCTCTGATTTGGGCCCCTTAACCATTGGCCCCGTGTTGAGATAGATCTATAAGCACATGTTTATATCTTAACCCTTGTTCCCGTGTATTCTCCCACATTAAGTGATCAGTTTAATATGAGAAAATCATTTGGGTTGGATAGATATTAATTTTTATGACATGCAATAAAATGTATCCTTCCCCACAGTCAAGAAGAGTTTAAACAAAGGTGTAGAGCACGAAGGATTGCACCTTCTGAAGAGGCTGCCGAAACAGAATTGAACAATCTACGTATGTGGTTGAGAAAAGGACATTTAGACAAGACTAAGATTTCAATTCTCAAGACATGGATTGTCTGGTGGCATGCCAGAGTTGCACATTGGGGTGAATACATGGTCAAGGTGAGTCATTGTTAAATATTTAGAGTAGATAAAATAATTGCAAGTTTAAATGTTCTGAATTTATTTCAGGCTTTGGAGGGGAGTGACAGGCAACTAGTACCACAGGAAAACTTAGCGGAGTTATGGGAGCTAGTTAGCTTCCAATGATGGGGTTAAATATATTTCTCTATACAGTGCTTGCTATGGTGATCTTTGTATTGTTCTTTTGCAACATTCAAAATATGACTCTTTTCTTAAGGGTGGACACCTTGGATGTGGCCCTGGAATTGAGAAAATTAAAAAAAGACGAGCTTCATCTAGTGCAACCCTCCCAAGACCTACAGAAGTGGTGGATCTAACTAATCAGGCAGCAATTGAGCTTAATGCTTCTAGTAGAAACTTTTTGGCAGATGGTGACTCAAGGACAGTGAGGCGACGATGACAAGGTAGACACAATAATCCAATTAGAGATAGAGATTCACATCGGCCTAAATTTGAGTATGTTACACAACCTGCACATCGCTCAACATGACCTACCCATAGATCAATTGGAATAGAGATCACTATTGAGGTGGATGTTCACCACACACGATGGGCTATTCGAAGGACAAATCCAGGGAGTGAAGTGCGATGCCAAGGGTACTTACGACATAAAAACAAAAAGTGCAATGAGCTAATTGATAAGAAGGGTAGAGGAGGATTATTAGGGGTGCCTGCCCGTTGTTTTGAGGGTCTCATTGAAATCCCTTCAGGTCTCAAAAAACAATTTGTATGGTTTTGTGGAAACAACATTGATCATACATGGGAGCCAACAAAAATTGTGAAGGAGAGACCAGCAAGCCGTCCTACTATATGGCCAATTGCAAAAGGAACATCCTTAGATTTTACAGAAATAGAAGCATTGTGGGCTGCACGATTTGACTTGCAGAATATTGAAACTACATCACAGCAAAATGCAAATTTGGTGCACAATGCAGATGATGCTGATGTGCGCCCTAAGCACCGTGATGGTAGGGTGGTGGTGGTCACAGGGTCATAACAAAAGAGATGGAGGCAAGGATCAATAGAGTTGCATAGTTGATTTGCACAATTCATGACCAACGTGTGGTGATTCAAAATGAGCATGTGGAATTTACTTTGACAACCAGTATAAGTGAGCAAAATGAGGAGAGCTATTTGGTGGTAGTGTCCACCTTTCTTCTTGCACTTGTGAGGATTTCTAGAAGCGTTTACGAGAGGGTAAAAAATATATGCCTTGCAAGCATCTTTATTTTGTCTACGCAAAAAATCTTGGGTTAGATGTGTTTCATCAAAGGTTTTTTCATCAAGCAGCCTTGACTAAAAGAGAGCTCCATCAAGCACTTGACTTTTGTCGTAGATTTTAGATTACCTTGCATATTTTTGGAAATTTTGGAAAATGTTGTCTATGTATAGCTGCTCCAATCAAACTACCATATGCGATTGTATCAAACTACCATGTGCGATTGTTGTATTTGTATACATTATGTGATTGCTCATAGATACATTTCTATATGTTCTGGGCCACTTTTGAGAAAATAGTTTTAGGTTCTATATATAGTCTCAAGGTGTTTTTTCCTGCAGTTGTACTATATATAGTTTCAAAAACTTACAATTGTATGTTTACTTACAAGGTATTTTTTCTAGCAATTGAATTATTTGCAAATGCACTGTTTTTGGTATACAACCTTCAAAGTTTTTGGCCTAAAATGAGCATGTATCCTTGGCTAGTATTATATACATTCCACAATTAAGCATTCAAAAAGGTAGAGAGCTAACTAAAGGTAGATCTTAACAAAGTGTGATTTATTGTTTTTCTAGTGATACATTTAGAATGCATAAAGATTTAATTTGCATATAGTCTTGTGATTATTGGAAATGTTTCTCAAATAAAACCACCACTACTACGTGCAATTTCTATGAGTTAAATCAAAATGAAGTTGCAAAACAAAATTATTGCTGCTAATTTGTTTGTTGAATAGAATAATCTATATCAAAGGTATTGATACTATGATGCTCATACATATTGTAAAGGGATTTCGCAGCATGTAGCATTGATCTACCTTTGCTTAACAAGATTCTTTGTGATAAGATGCAAAGCTATGTTTGATTTTTATCGAGTGTTTCTTAGTGAAATACATCAAGCATAATGTTTGTGTTTTTGGGGTTCTTTTTAATTATGTTACTTTTTTTTCCATCGCTCGTCTTGCTCGTGGGATTATGCTCACAAAATGGCCATCCCCCCCCCCCCCCCCCCCCCCCCCCCCCCTTACGTCAGCCCAGATTTGTCCACGTGCGCTCGAACTCCCTCCCCACTTGTGTCTACGTTAGCCTCCCTGTCCTAGCTTACGTTGTATGCCCAAGTTTACTAGTTTTGCACCATGTGAGCATCCGAAATTGCCTTGCCAAACCCGGCCCCACTTCCCCTTGAAAGGGTGCACACATGTGTCCCTACAGAGCCCCGATTTCCTTTTTTTGCCTTTTTTGGACGAAGCTGCCAGAACAAGTTTTCGCACATGAGATAACAAAAAAGGCATTAATTTATTTATTGGCTGCCCAAAGTCGGTGCCAATAAGTAGTGGCTGCCCTTGTGAAGACGCCGCCCTAGAGGCTGAGGCTGGAGCCCTGCAATTTATATTAACTGTGACTCTGTAGGCTCTCAATGCACTCCACAACACGCGAGGCTACTTCATTTATGCATCCTATTCAAGTAACCTAATGCAACCCACGAGAGAGAGAGAGAGAGAGAGAGAGAGAGAGAGAGAGAGAGAGAGAGAGAGAGAGAGAGAGAGAGAGAGAGAGAGAGAGAGAGAGAGAGAGAGAGAGAGCTATCACCTCACAGCTAAGGAATAATGCCAACTCTCTGTTATGGTTGAGGACCCTATATAACTACAAGCAACTAGTAGTACAGATGCAATTGCGCTTCCACCTACATGGCGAGCTGACCGATACTTCACAGGCAATTTAAGCTACAGTTGCAGTTCCTTTAATGTCTACACAGGGAAGTTCACACAGTAATGGCGTGCAATATTCAGCTTGTCGATTATTGCAGTTTGTAAGAACTATCCAACCTTGGCTTTAGATTTAAGCTTGCTTTAAGCCACGCAAACACTCCAAACTATCCACTGTTGAATGCACTATTTGCGCCAAAATTGTATGCTCTCAAAGAAAGGTTGTGATGCCCTGAAATTGTAAACAATGAATCCATTGCCTGCATTCTACTGGATCATTGTGGAGCTGGAAAGCCTAGGTTTAACTGCTACTCCAAGTGCAACATCACAAATGTTATTTAATGTGCTAGTCATCTTTCTATCCATGGTGTCGCCATTGTTTTTCTATCAACACCTCAAGGGGCTTGCTGGAGTTCAAGAGTGGTGGATATTCCCATGCCAGTGCGCATCTCGGTCTCAAGTTCAAAGGCAAGTCTGAATACGTGAGGAGGATTACACAGACAACCTTTCATAAAAGGTATCGTCTGCCTGAGAACTGGTCTTTCAAAATTTTTTAAAAACTATTGTGCCTTTTTTTTCGTCAACAATTGATATAGATAATTTTGTCCGTCCTCCGATAGACCCAAAACTGGATCTTAGTTTTACCCTGCTTAGGCTTTCCCACAACAATTCCACCACTCACATTAGTGATACGTTCAGTGTCGGAGAATCAATTGTGCGTAAGTATTGTGACATCATGGTGGACATCCTTGCCACACAATTACGTCCTCGGTACATCAATGTGTCGTCGAGTGAACGGCTAGATCAAATTATAGCTGAATTTTTTGCCATCACTATGTTACCAAATGTGTATGGCACGATAGATGGCACTCACATAAGGTTGGCCAAGAGATCGAGTCGTCATGATAGTCCTGCATAGTATTGGTGTAGACACCATTCCTATTTGATTCTGTTGCAAGCAATGTGCAATGCAAGGAAAAAATTGTGGGATGTGTGTGTAAGTGTGCCCGAAGGCACTAATGATGTTGTGCACTGGAAGAGCTCTACATTGTATAGGCGCATCAGTTCCCGACAATCCTCTCTACTCCAGTAATTTCATCGGAGCATTTGCGCATCCAACCATACCTCCTCATAGACAAAGGCTATGGTTCCTCCTCTATGATGATCACTCCTTTTGGAGAGGGAACCACTCCTAGTCAAGGAACCTGTTTGGTGGATACGAGTGAGCAGGCGTATGCACACCAAACCCGGCGGATACTCTATTTTTTGGCAAAAACTCTGTAATTCTGCCTAAAATGAGTTGTAATCAGAAGAAGATTAGACCATATTCTTTTTTTATGCTCTCTGAGTCTACCCCTTGTAAGAGGCCGGTTGGCCATGGGAAAGCCCCTAACTTTTAAAGTCAAAACCCTTAGTTTTGAAAGGATTATTATCATTAGTTTGGAGAAGAAAACGTGCGCTGCTAAAGCTTCTTGTGACTACAGTTTGTAATCATCATTTCTCCTGAACGGGTGATTAGAATTCTATTTCGAATAGTACATTGTGTTCCTTGTCTCTTGCTCTTCAATCTAAGTGTAATCATTTCCAATTCTGTTTTGGTTTGCGACGAGTCGTTTATGAGCTAAATGCATTGATTTGGGAGTTAAAATGGTTGTTTTTTGATGTTTTGACCTTGGATAAGTGTCTCTATGCTTAAGGAGGATCTTTCCAAGTACTTCTGTTTCAGTTTTCTGCACATTCTTTGTGATATATTGTGATTTATGTACCTTCCCAGATGGTGACAAAACTTGGTAGGATTGAGCCCGTAAGTGTTGTGATACCTCCCTTACGTTTTGTGACCTTCCGGATTTGTTTGGATATCGAAACGACGTGATTATGTTGAGTGTTGAGAATGGACACATACTGATTGTCTGACTAGGAAGTGGTTGATTTGCTTTTATTGTAAGAACGAGTAGTCTTTGAGTTCACTTTGGTGAGATTGACACCCTCATTAAGTCTCTGTACCCCACCCTGAGTCGCTTCCTTGCATATTGACATTATGTTAGTGCAAAAGAGCTATGCTGCAGACGTCCGTCGTGGCGACCCGCTAACATTGGCGCCGCTACCGAGGAAGCCGATCCTTAGGTGGTGAGTGACTCAATGTACAAAAAAACAAAAAGAGAAATCTCCCTTCAAGCTTTTGATACCTGTTCCGTTTACCCATAGACATTGAAGCAGCTAGACGTAGGTTTAGTGCTTAATAGCGACTAGAGTCTGAAACTAGCCAGTGCTATTCCTTAAGAGCAAAGAAAGCAGGTACAAGATAGTATTTCATTCTTTGATTTTTCACATGCTTGGAAAGGGCTATTCTACCACACACATTGTTGTTATTTCTGTACTGTTAAGTTCAGTTATGTTTGCACATTCATTTCAGTTGTAGGAGTAGGTTAGGTAACAAATTATACCATCATTTGTGGCCAAAAGGATCGAGGGAAAAACTGTCGAAAATCTTATTTTGGTGTTGAAGACCATAACTCGGGAAAATTGAAGAAGTGATGGTCAGAGCTTCAAAGCTGGACCAAACCCAGTAAAACTTTCAAGAAGGGGATAAAAACACTTGTTGAAAAAGACTGTGCAAAAACCTGTCAAAAATCTTGCTCAGCATGGATCACGATCCATGTACCTTTTTGGCAAAATGTGCTAAAATTATTTCCTCTGCTTAGAGCAGGCTCTCAGGCATCAGAACATTGAGTTTGGTGAGAAGAAGAGGACGAGAAGATCATAAAATCAAGATTGGGGTGATCATACCAAAAACCTTGGTGAAAAGGGGAAAACAAGGAAAACTTGAACTTTTAATTGGCCAAATCCAAAAAGAGATGAATTGGGACCAACTAGAAACAAGGAATCCACTGAACCAAATTTCATGCCCAGGTGCTTCCCAACATGGATCGCGATCCATGTTCCAGGCAAGCATCTGACATCAAGATTTGACCAGTGTACTCTTGATTATTAGTTGAACAACTTTTCCAAAAGGCGCCATAGACAAAAAGTGAAAAAAGCTGGTCAAAATACCAGAAAAGGAGTGGTTTGCAAAAAACCGCAAAACAGACACAAAACTTTGCTTTTCACTTGGAAAAAATTGACCAAATCCAAAAATACTTGGGGAATAGCATCATCATAGCTTGTGTGATCAGCTCACAAAGTGTCAGTCCAAAATCATGCCAAACACGGATCGCGATCCATGTACCTTTTTGGATGTTTGAGCTGATAAAAGACAAGCAGGGAATTGATAACAATTGGAGCACTTTCTCCTAAAGGACCCTTATCAGGAAATCTCAAAAAGAGGGCAAAAGGTGGCCAAAATTAGGTCAAGGGAGGAAACCACTGACATAAACCCTAAAACTAACTTTTGCCTGTCCTAAAAAGCTTTAAAACATTCAAAAACCATATAGACAGCATCACTAGGCCAAGGACTAGCTCTAGGGCAAAATTCAGTGTATTTTGACACAAAGGTACATGGATCGCAATCCATGTTCCTCTGACACAAATTGACACCAAACTAGTACCATAGCTAGAGAGTATCACAAAGAGTCTAGTGGTCCTTCCAGAGTTGAAATTGGGTACAAGAAACCCTACGCCAGAGTGACAAAATCAACTTAGCTTCCAATCCAGAGATTCATTTCTAAAAAAATTGATACCATAAGATCCCTTACCCATGCTGAAGCTGAGGGTATCAACAAAAGTTCAAATGGCTTTCCAACATGGATCGCGATCCATGTACCTCTAAGCCAGAACGGAGATAGAAACTTACCACACAAGGAGCTAGGACATAACAACCAGGTGCTTCTTTCAAAATTGAAATTGAATCAAAATTGTTGAGGTTGTGTAGGGAATTGTGTGCCAAATTCTATCGAACAAAAGCAAGAACTGACATGAACAGTTGTAAGCTTACAGCTATCAAGCACATTCTTGGCATGTTACAGGTACTGGAAGATACTATCCAGCTAGCAAGAACAAATGGGAGATTCAAACTATTTCATGAGGTAACTCGGTTTGGATTTTTCTTGTAACCAATTCTTCATGAATCTGTGATCAGGACCCGGGGGATTCACCATGGAAAACTTACCGCACCACGTAAGTGCAGGGGAGGGGGTTTTTTTACAAGTTACATAAGCATATAAGTTAGGGGGCAGGCCCCTAATAATTTATCTCCCAAGCTTAAAATAAGGGAAGGGGTATCATATTTGGGGGGGGGGGGGGGGGGGGATGAGAGGAAGTTTTTGTGTCTCAAAATCATGGCTTCCAAACAGAGTCTTCCCTCAAACTTGTGGGTCAATAGCTACAAATATACATGCAAGAACTATCACTACTTTGTATCAATTGCTTGTTTTGTGATTATAGTTCATTTGTTGTGGGATGAAAGCTAAGAGCTTGTACAGATGTAAATTTACACGGAGAACCTAACACAACTTTATAACCATGTTTTTTGAGTAATTTAGATGGGTCCAAATTGGACAAGTAGCTAGAGTGCAGGCTGAATGGGCACATAGTTTGAAAGTCAAACTATGACACATTGAGGGTACATCTAGTTATCAACAAAAGTGGTTCCTTTGTACGTTGCCAATCACTATGCTACAAACTCTTTGACTAATTTTACTCAGTTAGATCATGTGAGTCCTAATTTTATATGTAAGATAGGGGTATGATAGTTTTCCGCATTGATTATCGTATAAGCATAGAAAGGGGGGTCATATTCTCTCATATGAGTCGTATATAGGGGCTTTATCAAAGTTGTCCGCTCACAGGTGGCATCCCATTTTGTATATAGAGTGAATCCCCCAGGATCAGGAAGATTGTACTAGAATAGGAACCACATCATCTTTGATCAAGGGAGTAATCACTCAATAGAAGAAAGTGTGAATCAGAGACCACTACCACCTCTAGAACCCATTTTGGAGGATAATTTCTCTGACACTTCGTCTGAGAGATCATACGGCCTCATGGCTGAAGATTCTAACAAGTCAAACCCTAAGGGAACAGATTCGATGGGTGCAGGTCCTTCACAGCCCACATCTGATGTAAAGTTGTTATATCTGAAGTTTCAATTTGAAAATGTGCTTAAAGCCAAAATCTATGAGGATGGAATGGACCGCTACTGTGTTAAGTTGGAAAATAGGCTGACCGAGTTCAGAGACCTTGTAGATGTTGATTATGACAGGGATAGGTATTTCGACCAAGAGGGAATGATGTACTTAGTGGTTCATAACCTGTATATTGTGGATAAATGGGGAATGACCAACACCAAGGACAAAGTAGATAATGAACCGGCCGATGCACCACCAAAAATGGAGAAACAAAACGTGGTACTCAGACTCACCAATGAGATTGATCGCCTTAACATAGACAACACATATGTGGGGATTTATAAGTTCAATAATGGAAACCAAACACTCTATTACAGATGTGACAAGCCCTGCATCAAGGAATTAACCAACCAGAAAAACTTGTATGTTTACACTTACACGAAGGGTAGAAGTATTCAGGTGGTCATAATGGACAAGTATGGCCGAAAGTACTCCCCAATGGACCAGAAGGAGTTAGAGAGATATACATATTTTGGAGGACCACTCCACCAATACTATGTAAATCCGGAAGCTGAAAAAACCATGACCACTCACATCAAACTGAGACTGTACTTGAGAGTTCTGTTATGGAATTAGCCGCACATGCGGTCCTGCGGAGATATGGACACTGCGGATCAGAAGTTATGCGGTATGCGGCGGCCGTAGCGGCAGTTCTTCACGGGATATCATGGGACAGGAGTGTGTGCACCGTTCCCGATCTGCGCTAGAGCAGCGGTTGTATAGGGAGGGGCATACTTGTCTTTTGATGTAACTTAACCAATCTCTATGATATTCATGACATCTACTGTTGTAACTCTGAGTCGAGATATACATGAATGAAGCAAGAGGTGTTCTGTGCCTGTGTACTGTGTACTTCCTTCTCTTGCCATTCTATATGTTGATGTTCACATAATGTAGTTGTGAGTAATCATTCCCGTAATGCCTATTGCTCCTGTGTGGGCAATAGCCATTACATCTGGCGACCACGATGCGTGATGGACGGCCTGCGATGAATATGCATGCGCACTAGGTCACAGGGTCCGCCTGACCCTGTGGCTCCAATTGTAGGAAGACGATGGAGGAGAGGCGGTTCAGATGAATTTATTTTTTCTTCACCGCAGATTGAGGAATCTGCATCTCCATCACCAAGCCTGGTGCGTGGTAGGCGGTTGCGGCGAGCGATATGTACTCCGCGCAGTCAGTCATGTCCTACTATCGTACGTTCACCCTCACCCACACAGGTTGCTCCACCACCGTCTCCGGTAAGCAGTCCGGGAGTATCTCCGCCACTGTCTCCACCTCCTAGTGCTCGTCAGCTTTTCCCGGGAGGAGGACTTTGCGCCAATTCAATAAAGATTATGGATTGAATCATCCTGGGGTGGTGATTCCTCTCCATCAACAATCAATGTTTGAATCTACACTCTCAGGGAAAGCTGCGAAATGGTTGTCCGAATACCTTGATGATCATTTCCAGACGTATGCCGACGGATCCATAGCGTTTCTACGAAGGTTTTGAATGGAAAAGACAGTCCCTCAACATTTGGAGAAGCTTCGAACGCTCACGCAGAAGTCAGTGCCAGTGGAGGATTACGCTGCAAAATTTCGGATGCTTTTGCAGAGGGTACCTCAGGCACAAAGGCTGGCAGCCGAAGTGCTGAATGATTATTTTTTGTGGGGGCTTAATAAGGATCTCAGAACGGCTATGGCAACAATGGATAAGGTAACTACTCCACTGGATAATGTAATCGCTAGGGCGGTAGTAGCAGGAGAGGCTTTAGAGGATACGAAATCTCCAAAGAAGTCAAAGAAAGAAATCTCATCACAAGTCACAAGACAGTGGCAGTGATAGTTCGGAGTCGGAATCCGTAATATCAGATTCCTCGGACTCAGGCAACATCGATTCGGGGAAAGAATCGGAAGAGACACCGCGGAAAAAATCCCAACGTCACGGGAAAAGTGTTTCATCTGGATCGTCGGAATCAGCTACGGTGGCTAAAAGTCTGAAGGAACTATGGTGTACCTAATGTCGGAATCCGGGCCATGCTGCTCAGGAGTGTGCAATGAATCAGAAGTGGTGTGCAATTTGCACGACCAATACTCATAATACAGTGGAATGTTATTTCAATGTCTGGGGTCGTCGGAGTCGAGGGGACTCTTCTACGTGGCAACAACTACAGATAGGGCAGGGACAAGAGCCTACTGTGGCGATGGCTCATGCTCACACATCAAAGACGCCTGTGCAAGGTCCAGCAGGAGGACGGGGTCAAGGGGGAGGACGAGGTCGCGGAAGAGGAGGCCGAGATCCTAATCACCCCAAGACATGCCTTTTCTGTCTGGGGGATGGACACTGACGATCTGAGTGTACTGAAGCTATGGAATACGATCGGAAAAAGCAGGAATGCGCTGCAGGGAAACAGCCTAGTGTGGCTATGGTTCAGATTGAAGGACTGGAGGAGTCTGATCCAGTGGTTTCGTTAATCACACATTCGGGTAAAAATGTGGTGCCAACTCCCGATGTGAAAATTCCGGATTGGACGGTTCAGGAAGAAGTGCGGAAAAAAACTGTGTCCTGGTTGCCACAATCCGCACCATCAGTGAAGACAGCATAACCATCGACATCGACTATGCCATCGACTGTGGGCTTGGAAATAGAGGAAAGAAAAGCCGAAAATAAGAATGATATTAAAGAGCAGGAGGATTGGAAGTCAGTTTGCCAAGAGGTCCTCATGTCACCAATTCAAGTACCTCTTGGTTCATTGCTGAAATTGGTCCCGAATTTCCATAATGCATTGTTGCGACAAACAACCATTGAGCTGAGGGAAGTCGCCATTGGGAAAGTTGAAAGCGAGGAGGATGATTCAGTCCCGTTGCCGGCGAATAGGATCACGGATACTCACATTCCAGAGCTTTCAGTTCGATACCATGGAACATACATTGACAAGGTACTATTGGATGGTGGAGCGGGAGTAAACATTATCACCCAAGCAGCTTGTGAGCGTTTTGGTCTCAGTGATTGGGAGCCTGCGCCCTTTGTAGTCCGCATGGCAGATCAAAGAAGAGTGCAACCAATGGGTTTACTTCGGGGCATTGTTTTGGATGTGGCGTGCTTATCCTTTGTTGTTTCCTTAGTAGTCTTGAATATTGAAGATCATAATCAGGATTATCACATTATCTTGGGGAGACCCTGGTTACGACAAGCGAGGGTAAAACATAATTGGGAAGAAAATATGCTTACAGTAAAGAAGGGTAGAAGAAAAGTGTGTGTGATGTTGGGAACATGCAGACAGCCAGTTCAGGCAGCATGGCCGGTGATAACTGAAACAGTCAATATGGTGGAAGGATTAGAAGAGGATGAAGAGGAACAATTTCTCAAAGCTAATCCGGATTTGGTTCCTTTATATCTTGCGGATATTTCTCTGATTCCTAAAGGGAATTCGGTGGGGGTTTCAGGAACTCCAGCAAGAATAGGGGAGCAACAACAGGTGCTTCCAAGTCCTGAATCATTGGAGGATGTGATTCAGCAAGAACGAGCGTTTGAGGTGCAAATGGGTAAAATTACAAGGGTTAAAGAAGATGAATTAGAGAAGGTTTTTCTTGGGGAGCAAGCAGAGTCGCATCCTATATACATTAATAAGCAACTGGAGGCGATTTTTAGAGATTATTTGATCAAGTTACTGACCGAGTTTAAGGATGTTTTCGCATGGGAATATGTGGATATGCAGGGATTGGATCCTAAGTTTTATCAGCATACGATCAATCTGAAACCGGATGCGGTGCCAGTGAAGCAGCACTCATACAGGATGAATCTGAATGTGGCAAAGCAAGTTAAGATGGAAATTGATCGCCGGTTGGAAGTGGGTTTTATTACCCCTATTGATAATATGGAGTGGATTTCTCCAATTGTGGTAGTACCAAAGAAAAATAAGCAAATCCGAATTTGTGTGGATTACCGGAAATTGAATGCATCTACTATTCCAGATCCTTTCCCTCTTCCGTTTTTGGATTCGATTTTGGATGATGTAGCAGGACACGAGATGTATACTTTTTTGGATGGATTTAGTGGATATAATCAAATCCGAATGGCATTGCGGGATCAGCCAAAAACATCTTTTATTACCGCATGGGGTGTGTTTGCCTGCACAGTGATGTGGTTTGGATTGCGGAATGCACCTTCCACTTTTCAAAGGGATATGTTTCAAATTTTTGGTCCTTATTTGACGGATTTTATGAGAATTTTTTTGGACGATCTCAGTGTTTTTGGAGCGAAATTGGAGCATTTGAAGCAATTACAATTATGCTATATGAAATGCAGAGAGGTGAAATTCAGTTTGAATCCTTTAAAGCGTGCATTTGCGGTTCGCAGTGGTAGGCTACTGGGGCATATCATTTCTGAAGATGGTATTTCTGTGGATCCGGATAAAATTGCCGCAATTATGGAAGCACCTGCACCTCGGAACTAGAAATAGTGCCAAATTTTCCTGGGACAAGCTCGTTGGCATGGGAGGCATTTGCGGTTTGTTGCGCATTTAGCAATCCCGATTACTCAGGCAGCTCATGCTATAGATTTTGAATGGACACAGGAATGTGACTTGGCTTTTCGGAGATTAAAAATTCAGCTATCCAAAGCTCCGATTATGCTTGCACCGAATTGGGGTCAGGATTTTCATGTGTTTGTGGATGCTTTGGATCGTGCTATTGGCAGTGTGCTGATGCAGGAACAAAGTCAAGGATGGTTACGAGACCTATCTATTATGCCAATAGACGATTATCATTCGCAGAAAGAAATTATTCCGTAACCGAAAGGGAATGTTTAGGGATGATTTATTCAGTAAAGAAATTCCGGCACTATCTGTTGGGCCGACGTTTTTTCTTCCATGTGGACCATTCGGCTCTTTTATACCTGGTAAGGCAACAAAATTTGACAGGAAGATTGGCTAGATGGGTGCTTTTGCTGCAAGAATTTGACTTTGAGGTCATACATTGGCCAGAGGCCCAGCATGCGGTGGCTGACTACCTATCTTGGTTAGATTCCGGAGAGCCGCCGACGGGTGTAGCTGATGAATTTCCGGATGTGTCTCTGTTTCTAACAGAAGTAGCTGCAGAGGATATCACAGTCCTACAACAGGCAAGGGTCATTCCTAGCATCCCATGGACATGGTATGAGGAGATGTTTCATTTTCTCGACAGCGGCGAAATGCCTTCTTTCTTGTCCAGCCAGCAGAGGAAACGTATGGCTATTAGAAGCAAGAATTTTGAGATTATTATGGGAAAGCTCTATTATCGTACAATGGCAGAGGTGTTACTCAGATGTGTGCTACCATAGGAGTAGGAAGCAGTATTAGAGGAAGTCCATACTGGTATTGCGGGAGGTCACTTTGCAGCATTAATCATAGCTCGAAAGGTTCTCCAATCTGGATTATGGTGGCCCACATTGTTTCAGGATGTGCGAAATTATGTGCAACAATGTGATGTGTGTCAGCGGTTGGGGCAACCTACCAAACGGTCCAGAATGCCTTTTCAGCCAGTTCAACCTTTTCAAAAGTGGGGTTTGGATTTTGTTGGTCCTTTTAAACGAGTGGCAGTTTACACAGGAAATAAGTATATCTTGACAGCCACGGATTACGCTACCAAATGGGTGGAGGCATGGCCTTTGAGAGATAACACTGCAGTTTCTGTGGCGGGATGCTTATATAAGGATATCTTTTCTAGATATGGTTGCCCTATTGAGCTGGTTAGTGACAGGGGAAGTCATTTTTTGAATAAGGTGATGGAGAGAATGATACGGTTTTATTTGGTATTACACAAGAAATCTTCTCCATATTATCCTCAGGCAAATGGGCAAGCAGAATCAACCAATAAGCAATTGATTCGGATTTTAACAAAGTTGGTGAATATGCATCGAACGGATTGGGATGTGAAACTTCCTTCCGCCTTATGGGCCTATCGGACAGCTTATAAAGTGGCAACATGATTGAATCCTTTTAAGTTGGCATTTGGCATGGAGGCAATCACTCCGGTGGTGCATGTGATTCCGAGTATGCGGATGTTGATTGCGGTTCGTCTTCTTCCGGAGGACTCGGTGATTTATCGATTGGATGTTTTGCAGGAACTGGACGAAGAGCGGTTGAATAGCTTTGCGGTGCTGCAGGATCTGCAGTCTAGGTGAAAAAAATGGTTGGATCGCCCGAAAGCACGGTTATTTGTTCGGGGACAGCTGGTCCTGGTCTTCAATTCCCGCCTCGGGAAGATGCTGGGGAATCTTAAATTACGGTGGTCAGGACCATTCTGGATTTTTCAAGCGTGCAGGCCCATCTCTTTTTATTTGGCGGATTTGAGGGGGGAGGTTATTTCTGTACCGATCAATGGTTTCAGACTGCGCCATTATGTTTCATCTACCACGATTCAGTGCCCCTTTGCTGTGGTACAAGAGCTGGAAGCCGCCCTAATCACGATTGGGGATTCTTTTGCATGCAATCTTGGAAAGCGGGAAAGGATCTATGATGGTTGCGACACCGTGGATCGCTCTATTTTGGGAACTCATTGTGGAAAGGTTACTACGACATGCAGATGATTCTTATCGTGTTTCTATTGTTTCGTGTGTTGCGCGCTCTTAGTTCTCTGCTCTCTGTTTCTTCATCTCATCGCACCATGACAGCTTCTCTCCTGCAATGTATTCCTTTCACTTCTGTACAGCAGCTAGCGCTTCTACGAGTAGACGCATGGCTGCAAGATTTGCGGCTGCGTGTGTTCGCCAACCTGGATTGGCAAGGGATCCCAGTTCACCTGCAGGCAGCAGGTTTGATTGAGCAACTCGCTGCTGGAGATATGGTGGTGCTGAATAATCAACAGATTCAATTGACAGTAGAAAGGATTTCAAGGTGTTGTTGTTTGCCCAACGATGGCGTGGTGCGTGCCTCTCATGTGATCCCTGCTGCAGCTGTAGAACAAGAATTTGGTTTGAAGGTAAAAGGGGAGTATAAGCTGTTAGGGTTGTCAGATGTCGCAACCAGGGATGCATATCGGTGGTTTCTCGAGGCGATTTGGCTACAGGCCAAAACTTATACCATTTCGACCCGAGCAAGAAATGTACAGCATTCGGCCAACTTTGGGCCAGTAGCTTGGGCAGCGGTGGTCAGAGAACGCCTACTGGCAGAGTGCCAAAGAGTGATGGCACAGTTGGGGAGGAATACCCCAACCAATACAAAGGTTGGCCAACTGCTCACATTGATTTTTCCTTCAAGAGAAGTTTTTCCTCTCTCCCTGCGTCCTCTCTGCCACTTTGAAGATGATCGCTTGGTGGTCCAAGGCACTAATGCTCCTCTGTGGCAAACACAAAGCTTGACAGTGCCGGCTGAGAGGGAAACACAGCAGCAGCATGTGGGCACTGGGGATTTTCCTGGTCCATCGACAGCAGTGGTATCCTCTGGAGCCCAAGAGATGGCCACTGCAGGTGCAGGATCAGCAAGCCGCAAGCACAGCAGGGAGGAACAACAATTTTTGACACCACCTCCGGAAACTGCATCTCTTCTTTTGGAGGATTCTGCGGTGGCTCGCTGCCGCCGCCGAATGCAGGAGAGAGTGGGCAGTGCTACTCCTGTGCGAATGAGCTCTCTGGTTGCGGATGTTCCTCCTCAACCACAAACTTCTGGCATTACCAATGCAGCATCGACGGGAGGTACTCTTTCCGCAGCACTACCTTGGGAGGCTATGGCAGCGACCTACGCTGACCAATTGCAGACATTCGGCACTTTTTTGAGCAGACTTGCAGAGTCTATTCGTGTAGCATGGCCAGCCCCGGGAAGAGTCAATGAGCTGGAAGCGCAGGTAGAGGCTTCGCAGACTCGCATTGACGAGTTAGTCACTCAAAATGAAGAGCTGACTGCCACAACTCGCCAGCAAAGGGCAGAAATACAAATGTTACATACTGAGTTTGTGGCCTCTATTCAACAGGAACTTCTTCAGTTGAGAACGCAGCATAGCCTAGCCTCTTACTTAGCATCGCACCCTGGCGATGTAATGATTAATATGAATGATTTGGATGCGTTGGCAGTGGAGATGCAAGAAGATCTCTGAGTTTTTTTGGATAATCAATTACAAAGCTGGAGCACACGCTTGGCTGCTGAGGTGCAAACACAGCCACCCACTCAGCAGGTTGTGGTGCAACACCCCGAGTCCTCCAACACTGACGGAGGTAAGAGTGTTGTTCCCAAGGGTTTTGATGTTGCTGATTGGGTGCAAGCTACAGAGGATTGTGTTGAAGCCCAGGCTCATGTATCTCGTTTGCAGAAAATGATTCGTCGATTTCGTAAAGAGCGGTGCAGGGTTTTTTTTTGGGTGGAGACCTTAGCTCATTCTTTTTCTCTCAGTCTACCACCTTGCCCTCCATTTTGGTCTTCTCTTAATAGATACCTTTCTCGCTATTATCCTTTACATACACCTCTTGCTCCTCTGCCACAGGCGCCTCAATCTATTTCTTTGCCAACGCAGTTTATTCCTCGGGCTGCCTAGCTGGAACAAATTGAGATAGATCCACGTCTTCTGGATGAGGTCTATCGGGCACATACTGTAGATTTTAGAGTCTTTGGATATATTGATATTTCCTCTTCACCAGAGCAGGGTGCAGAGCAGCCACCGCAACCTTCCAACCGGAGGGGCTGAGTGTGGGTTCGCGCAATCCACCTTGCGTGCCAAATGTTACGGCATTAGCCGCACATGCGGTCCTGCGGAGATATGGACACTACAGATCAGGAGTTATGCGGTATGCGGCAGCCGTAGCGGCAGTTCTTCACGGGATATCATGGGACAGGAGTGTGTGCACCGTTCCCGATCTGCGCTGAAGCGGCGGTTGTATATGGAGGGGCATACCTGTCTTTTGATGTAACTTAACCAATCTCTATGATATTCATGACATCTACAGTTGTAACTCTGAGTCTGGATATACATGAATGAAGCAAGAGGTGTTCTGTGCTTGTGTACTGTGTACTGTGTACTTCCTTCTCTTGTCATTCTATATGTTGATGTTCACATAATGTAGTTGCAGGTAATCATTCCTGTAATGCCTATTGCTCCTGTGTGGGAAATAGCCATTACAAGTCCCTTGAGAACAAGAGTGGAGGATTCTTATGGACATGAATGAGTTCTGAGAACAGAACCCTTAGGGTCGACAGTGACTAGGGCTTCCATGAACACACATAGGGGCAGCTCTGTTCCTGAATGCACTTACACCACTGGAATCCCTCTGACTATCACAAGAGATCGAATTGATGAAAGTAGGGTGGATAGGATACCACTGTTAGTACCAAGAGGAGATTATGAACTAAGGGAAGCCATCTCAAGGGGACCAAGAGTTGTTAGAATGGTTGCAGAGGCCAGGCGTATGCAACCATCCCAAGTGGCAAAATGATTACCCAAAAAGTATAATGGATCTGGCGATCCGTATGCCCATGTTTCAACCTTCAAACAAGTATTGAGAGCAGAACAGGTGACTGATTTCCACACTCAGTATGAAGGATTTGGGTTGACATTGGAAGGTAATGCCCTGACTTGGTTTCAACCATTAAACAGCTTAGAATTCCCAAGTATTGAGCAACTTCTCCGACAATTCGCTAAGGAATTCTCAAAAAGAGGGATCAAGCATAACAGTGTCTTCCAGATTTATGCATTTAGGCAAAAGGAAAAGGAAAAAGTGAAAGAAGCATCGCTTCGTTTCAGGCAGTACATTGAAAGATGCTCTGCTCGAGAACTACCTCAGGATGAAAGACTATCAGTCCTCGTCATAGAGGTGCTGCGAAATGACACGCTCAAGAAGGACTTGCACCTAAAAGCCTGTGTCACCTTTGAGCAAGTCACGAAAGAAGCATTTTATCTTGTAGATAACTGCAAAGCATATGGGGAGGTGACTGAAGACACATTTCAGGGGACTAGTAGCACCTCTTCAACTATGAGTGAGTCCACGACAAAATTGGGAGGGCAAAACCCAATTGTATTGGACGTTGATCAAGTGATCGAGGAAGTGATCAGGAGGATGAACCAAGGAAACAGGACGAACCCAAACACACGACAACCGCCCACCCGAAATGCGATACTTGTGGGGGTGACTATCCAACCCTGTGGTGCAACCTTCAACAAAGGCCAGGAGCTAACGCACAGCGGCAGATATTGAAATGGTGTGCTACAGAACAAAAATGGATAAACCATGAAACTCACGAATGTTTCTACAATCGGAACTCTGTTAGAGAGAGACAATACGGACCACCTGGGGGACAACAAAATCCACCCCCTCCAAGGTACCAAGTGGGGCCAAATAACACAATCTTGGGTCAGGAAAAATCTCAACCGGTGTTGGGACATCAACCTCCTTTACCCCAGGAAAATAGGGCTATGGTAAGGATTTCTCAACCCATAGAACCACCATCTGATCAGAGTATGATCCAGGTAATCTCACATCTAGAAGATTTAGACAGTACTTATGAAAGGGAAAGTGATAGGAATGCATATGCTTCAGAGGGATATAATCCATGGATAATTCTAGAAGAAATGCCTGAGCCCTCATACATAGCACAACCAACCAAAAATCATTACCTGGTCGATGATAATATGCTAATGTTTATGGCAAATTAGGGCTACAAACCTAGAGGCTACCCTCCTAGAACAGGACAACCAATGGGAGCTCCTCAAGCTTCTCCACCACCTGTAGGACCATGCTATGAATGCGGTGGGGATCACTGGGCTAGAGTGTGTCCAAACAAAAAAGAGTGGGTGAAATTTTTTGAGGTCTGCAACGGATGCACGACGAACCATCTTATTCCACACTGCCCATAAAACCCCAAAAATAAAGGAAAGGCAATCATGAACAAAATAGGGATTGTGCCAAGCTTAAGTGGATAAAAAACAGAACGGAATATTCGAATAAAAGAGGTCACTAGAGCTCAAGCACATGAGGTAGCAAAGAGTGTCCCGTCTAGGCAAAAAGAGATAGACAACTTGCCTGTCCGAACCGCTAGAAAATCCTCGAAGGCAAAACGAAACAAGATGAAAACCAAAAGAGAAAAGGAAAAAACGGCATTGGAAACCAAATTGCAAAAAACGGAGGAACAACTTCAAAGGGAAAGAGGCCTTAATGGTAACAACGAGACAAAGAAACTGTTGGAATTGCCATCGGGGGGGTCAATCCTAGTAGACAAGGTGGTTGAACCCTTGGATGCAATTCTGAAAGCTTACGAAGCAAGGCTAAAGCCTAACAAAACCCAAGAGGATCGGTGGTTAACGTACCCTCATCTAGGGTATGAGAAAGAGAGGCTAAAGATGTGCAAAGAGCTCATTCAAGCCACCCAAGAGTTTATGGAACCATCAGTTCCTACGACTCCAAAAATCCAGGTACTCATACGAGAAAAGATTTTGGAGTTAGATGAGAGGGGAATTTAAGTGAATAACCTACCCAATCTGGTCGACAAAACACCTTTGGACACGAGGGTAGTAGCCAATAAAACAGATGGAATGCATTCTCAGGTACCGCTACCAATTCCAGAGGTAGAAGAACAATGGCCTCAAGAGCTATGGAAACAGTTTAGGAATAGGAAGGACGGGAGTGCCACACTTGTGTCAGCTCCTATCCCAGAAATCCACCTGGAGCATGAGCTCTACCGAAATGACATCCAATCGTTGTATGGAGAGCAGGCACATTGAAAACAGTAAACCACAGTCGTTGAAGACTTTACCATCATTTATTGGTAACCCTGAAACTCGATCAGAGGTAAGCAAAGTTCCATCTCAATGGAAAGTCAATCCTAAGATGATGGACACTAAAACTCTTCATGAGCTGATGTCATCACCTATCCGTTGTACACTGACTTTGTCAGAGTTGCTGAACATTAGACCACATCTTTGGGAAGAGGTCGCAAAAAAATTGGAAAAAATAGGGCTTGTAATTCCTTCAACCGAGGTTTCTCGAAACACGTTAAAAAAACAACCCTCGAAGCAGACTAAACATGAGCCAGTGCCAGTCAACAAGGTAGGAGACTATTGTGAAGGTGAAGAAGGAAATACTACCCTACGTGTAGAGTACAAGGATGTAAAATCGATAGCGATAATGGATAGTGGAGCCGGAATTGCCATAACCACCAAAGCAATGTGGAAAAAATGGGGAAAACCTGATCTAAGGAAGACGAGAATGAAACTTCAACTAGCAGATGGGTACTTGGAGAGACCTATTGGCATCTTGGAACAGATTGTAGTAACCTCTTGTGGAATTGCATACGAACACACCTTTGCTATCATGAATTTCAATGAGAGCAGCAATTTCAATATCATTCTGGGCATGCCATTCATGCGTCAGCTCAAAATGGTCCAAGATTGGGGTTATGACTATATCTATCTGAGGAACAAGGATGTCACTACAAAAATTAGTGTCACCGATCATAGCTATAAAGACATAGACAGAGACCCAGGAGAAGACCTGCATTCCACAACTGACCAGGAAGGAGGAATACCGGCCTGGCTCTAGAACAGAGCTTACCCATGGACAGGAGAAGCTTCCGATTTGGGAAGTCTAAAAAAGGAAGACTGCATTCTTGATAGGACTGCACAAGATGAAGCATACATACCAGAGCCTTTTCCAGAGGAGATGTTCGAACCGTTTGGATGGCAAAAAATATTAGCTACTCTTGATGTTTGTGTCAACGAAGTGACCCTCACTAAATTTTGTGACGAGGAAGGGTCAATATCATTCCATTCCAAATGATGAATGTTCGCCTAACTCCGAAGACTGAGGAAGACACACCTGACAAGGAAGGGATGGCCGAGTGCCGACGCATAGTGGACAAAATCTCTGTAAGGGACCTTGTCCAAACGAATGACGAAGAAGAGTTTCAAGACTCGATTGATAGGGCACTAGAGGACAATGCGGATGATGAGTTTTCCAGTAGCTCGATCCAGAGCATTAAACGGAAGGATAGCCGAGTGATCTACTATGATTTCCCAAACCAAAACCCTCGAAGACAAGGCAGGTATCAAGATAAACACAGAAACAACCACAACAAGCACCACTCAGTACCTCTGTTGACTGACAAAACGCAGTACTTGAGATTAGTCGAAGCGACTGACTGCCTCAAGGACAGGATATCAAAGCGATACATGAAACATGACTCAAACAAAACATCATCAAAACATAAACCAAAAAAAGAGAAACATACCAAAAAACCGTCTAAGTTGTCCAAAATGGAACGCAAAGTCAAATACAATGATTTAAAACGGGCATTGAAAGAAGTTTGGACAACCAAAATGGAAATTGACGAGGAATCAAATGATGATAAATTCAATGCACCATCCCACTATAAGAAGTATACCATTCAGGATAGGAAGATAGTGGTGCAAAAACCCAAACGAGATCCCAAAGAACCAGGAACTTCATATGATGGGCCTGAAAACACAAAACGCATCAACTTAGCAGAACTCGGAGAGGAGCCTCAACCGGCCTATATTGCCACGGACCTTACTGAAGAGGAAGTGCAACTTCTAGTCTCAATACGCTCAGGCAATATAAAGATGTTTTCACATGGTCTTACAAATATCTAAAGGGGATAGATCCGGACATATGTCAGCACACGATTCCCCTTAAAAGTGATGCCAGACCACGCCGACAACGTCCTTACACGTGCAATGAAACTTTTGCACAAAAAATCAGGGAGAAAATAGACAAATTAAAGGATGCCGAGTTTATCTACGAAATTGAGCACACAAAGTTGGTGTCCTCGATTGTGGTAGTACCCAAAAAGAATGGCAAACTGCAGGTTTTTGTAAATCTCAAGCAAGTAAATGCAACCACCATTAGGGATAACTATCCACTGTCAATAACTGATCATGTTATTGAGAGGGTAGCAAGGAAAGAGGCCTATAGTTTCTTGGATGGGTTCTCAGGCTTCAACCAGTTGACGATTAAGGAGGAAGATCAGCATAAGAAGATTTTGCGACAGAGTGGGGTATATTTGCATATAGGGTAATGCCTTTCGGCTTGACCAATGCCCCGGCCACATTTCAAAGACTAATGACCCACGCATTCAAAGAATATCTCAGACAATTTCTAGAGATCTACATGGATGATCTTTGTGTTCATTCCCACCAACGAAGTGACCACATCACTCATCTGGGTAAATTATTTGAAAAATGCAGAACGTATCGTATTTGCTTAAACCAGAAAAAATGTGCCTTCATGGTGAGACATGGTAGAATTCTGGGCCACATAGTGTCAAAAAACGGCATTTCAATTGATCAAGAAAAGGTGAAGACAATTGTTGCACTACTGAGACCAACGAAGATAAAGGAAGTGCAAGCATTTATGGGGCATTGCGGATTTTACCGGCGATTCATATATATGTATGCTGTAATAGCCAAGCCATTGTACGCCCTCATAACTAAGTTTGAATGGACGGAGGAATGTGAGCAGGCTTTTCAAAAATTGAAGCAACATTTGATTTCAGCTCCAATTTTGCAAGCCCCTGACTGGAGCAAAATCTTCCATGTCCATGTGGATGCGTCAGCCTATGCCATTGGGTGCATATTAGCCCAGTCAGGAGAGAAGAAAATGGATTTTCCCATTTGCTACTCCAGTCGACAACTAAACAACACAAAGCGAAATTATACCACTATGGAAAGAGAGGGCCTAGGAATGATCTATGCTGTCAAGAAATTTAGACACTACCTTCTAGCAAACAAGTTTGTCTTCTTCGTGGATCACCAAGCACTGCTATATCTAGTAAACAGATCACCAGCAAACCCAAGAGACAGAAGCGGATGACGAGAAAGAAGATGATGAAGTCGAGGATGTTCCACTGATACGTAGGCAGACAGAGGCCTTGGAGAGGATCAAGCAACAAAAGAGAAAGGAAGTTGAAGATAAACAAGAAGTTGCCAGTGCCATGCGGCAAAGAATTCACAATGAGCTCAAACGAAAGATAGAGCAGTGGCAGCAAGAAGAAATAAAGAAGCAACGCGTCGATGATTTAGAATCATCTGACGAACGTGTAAAAAGTAAAGAGGAGAAAAGTCTCTCGCAAGGAGAGGGACAACACGAGACACAGGAAGGACAAGACCAAGACCTCAGCCCGGACCTCAGCCCGCCCAAGGATGTTGAGACAGTTTTTGAGAGGTCACAACAAGAGAAAAGGGTTTAGGGTTTAGGACAGTCGGAGCAAAGAGCAGACGAAAAGCAGACGGAACAGTAAGGAAATCAACAAACGGACTCACGGACAAAGCCTGACACGACCTCTGATGCAATAGAGGGTTTAAAACAAAAGGAAAAGCAAGCTGAAGTGGTCTAGCATTCAATCAGCAGGGGCCAAGTACGCAATGCACTCAAGCGGCCATAAAAGAAGGAGCGGAGATGGTTAGCTCCTTTGATATTGACAGTCACCCAGAGCAGATCAAACTTTAATTCCAATGTCAAAGAGCTCTTTATAACCTCAGGGAGTTGGAATTGAAAGATAACAAAAAGGAGGTATCTTGAACAACAGCAGAATCCGAGAAATTGAAGCAACAAATAGAGGCACTAAAGAACGCACAAGTCCATGCGGAATCGAAGCTGTAGAGAGAAAGAGAGAATGCAAGCTACTATTATAAAGAAGTGCAGGAATTCAATGAGGCGAATTCAACATTACAGATCGAACAACAATGCCTCAAGGAGGAGCTAACTAGGAAAAGTAACAGAATGAGAAGCTACAAGGCTCGTATGCCATGGTTAGTAGGTCTCTCACTCAACTATTGGAAATACAGGAGACACCCTCCTCTTTGACCATGCCTGTAGGATCTACTTCCTTGAGCCAGAGATCAAGGAGTTAAAAGAAGCCCTAAAACAAGAAAAATATGATAGATAGATCATGACAGCAGGTCATAGGGCCCTACAGCAGGAAAAGGATGAGGAATGGAAGACTTGAAAAAGCAGCTAGCTCAGGCAAGAAAGGAAGTAGAGGATCTGAAAGCCAATCAAACAAAGGATCAGCCGGACACAGGAGAATTTGAGCAGGGAGAAAGGTCAAATCACTTCGAGTTTGAAACTCAACAAACAGAGATAACAACTACAAGCATTGGAAAAGGCACGCAAGAGTCTACAGATCCAACCACGACATCCACCTCGGAGTCGGCCAAAGATGAAATTCAGCGTTGGATCTCAGAAGTCAAAGACCCGTCGCACAAGGCATATCTGCAATATGAATTGAAAGTGCTGGAATCAGCTGCCCTCCTCATGATCACTCCAAATGAGGTTGTAAAAACTTTTGGGCACAAAATGATCGCTCTACCGTTGATGCGACAAGAGGTTCGATCAAAGTAGCAAAAGATGCTCCCAGAAATTGAACCAAAGAGTAGAGGGGATTACAGAGAGGTCCCAATTACAGCTCTTCAGATTGAAACTGACGAAACGTATTACAAGAATGTGCCCCAACATCTCAGGATCGACCCCACTTACTGTCCAATCAATAGGCTACAATCCTGGGACAGTTTTTACAATTGGCAAAGAAAAAGACTGGCAGTGATGAACTACCCTATCATAACCAAGCCGATGAATAACAACCCCCCATCAGAGCATTACATGGTGCAAACTTTGAAAGGAGTCATCAATATGATGAAGGAGATCCCAGATCTCGCTTGCCATATGCTAGTAAAGATTGCCAAAATGCTCATCACGTGCATTACAGCCTTTAGAGACATTGAAGTGGCAGAGCATCCATGGCAGGTATTTGTTGAGGGAACACGGGGCATCTGCTGGAACATGGAGACAGAAATCCCCATCAGAAATATTATCATGGGATTATATGCAAGAGTCATGTTTCTGCCATCTCAATACATGCAGACCTTCGAAGAAGCTTTCATGATAGGTTTCTTTGAAGTGGACTCTTCCATATTTAATCCAATGACGAAAGATCTAGCAACTTGTCACATTGCTTATCAGAGCACCATTGCAAATAATCCTTTCAGAGAACTGGCAACCAAAGTCGAGATCGAAGCTAGAGCGCAAAAGTTCAAAAATCTCACTACAACATTAGAAAGAAGGCACTAAAGTGACTTCCCTCAGATGAGGCTTGCACGAGGGAGTGCAAATGAATAGGAAGGGGGGAATGTTTGATGGATATGAGTGAGCAAGCGTATGCACACCAAACCCGGCGGATACTCTATTGTTTTGACAAAAACCTTGTAATTCTGCCTAAAATGAGTTGTAATCAGAAGAATATTAGACCATATTCTTTTTTTATGCTCTCTGAGTCTATCCCTTGTAAGAGGCCGGTTGGCCATGGGAAAGCCCCCTAATTTTTAAAGTCAAAACCCTTAGTTTTGAAAGGATTATTATTATTAGCTTGGAGAAGAAAACGTGCGGTGCTAAAGCTTCTTATGACTACAGTTTGTAATCATCATTTCTCCTGAACGGGTAATCAGAATTCTATTCCGAATAGTACATTGTGTTCCTTGTCTCTTACTCTTCAATCTAAGTGTAATCATTTCCAATTCTGCTATGGTTCATGACGAGTCATTTGTTGTGAGCTAAATGCGTTGATTTGGGAGTTAAAATGGTTGTTTTTTGATGTTTTGACCTTGGATAAGTGTTTCTATGCTTAAGGAGGATCTTTCCAAGTACTTCTGTTTCAGTTTTCTGCACATTTTTTTGTGATGGATCGTGATTTATGTACCTTCCCAGATGGTGACAGAACTTGGTAGAATTGAGCCCATAAGTGTTGTGATACCTCTCCTTAAGTTTCGTGACCTTCCGGACTCGTTTGGATACCAAAACGGCGTGATTGTGTTGACTCTGTTGAGAATGGACGCATACTGATTGTCTGACTAGGAAGTGGTTGATTTGCTTTTATTGTAAAAGCGAGTAGTCTTCGAGTTCAATTTGGTGAGATTGACATCCTCATTAAGTCTCCGTGCCCCACCCCGAGTCGCTTCCTTGCACATTGACATTATGTTAGTGCAAAAGAGCTATGCTGCAGACGTCCGTCGCGGCGACCCGCCAACGAATGAATTCAGCCGCCGTCAAATTTCTAGAGGATGCGTTGTAATAGAAAATGTTTTTGGCACCATGAAGAATAGGTGGAGAATTTTGCAAATTATGTTTGTGGACCTTCGTCGAGCTCCAATTTATGCGATTTCATGTTGTGTGCTTCATAATCTTTTGGCAGAGCATGGTGTGCATGCCATGGATAGAGAAGAGAAATTTGATCCCCATCCAAATATTTTGCTTGCTCCAAGAAGTGCTAGGAGAGAGCATATTCTAGGTCAGAGAATGTGCAACACTTTGTATAGGGACCGGGTTGCCCGATATCACAATTAGCGAATAACAATGCCAGAAGGAGAGAGCGTATTCTAGGTCAGAGAATGTGCAACATTTTGTATAGGGACCGGGTTGCCCGATATCAATTAGCGAATAACAATGCCAGATGAGACTTACAGGGATTCTTCACACTTGTCCATTGCAGTGATCCACATAGTTGGTACTTGCACTCTTGCACCTTGTCTCCATGTTTCTACCTTTCTATGTTCATATCTCACGACATAACTCACTATCCCAGTGACTACCTTACTCTAACTTCATCTCTTACTAACTTGTATGCTAACCTCATCTCTAACTCTCCAATGAGGTTCTAACTCTATCTCCCCTTTATCTCCCTCTATCTAACTCTAGATGTCACTCTGACTAACTCACTCAAAGTCATACTCTAACTACCCAACCACTCTAACTATGTTTCTAACTCTCTATGTCAACATCTAACTATAACGCTAACTATTTGTCTCTCTAACTCTTACGCATATATCTATCTCTCTAACTCTAACTATAATGCTAACTTATTCTCTAGCTTTATCCCTTACTCCCTCTTTCTCTTAACCCCTCTATCTCTAGCTCTACAATGAGGCTCTAACTCCATATCCCCCTTATCTCTACCTCTCGCTATCTAGCTGTAGAAGTCACTCTAAATCTCAATCTAAGTTGTACTCTAACTACCCAACCAGTCTTACTATCTTTCTAACTCTCTATGTCAACATCTAGCTATAACACTAACTATTTGTCTCTCTAACTCTAACTCTCTCTATCTAATTCTAGATGTCACTCTAACTAACTCTCACTCAAAGTCATACTTTAACTACCCAACCACTCTAACTATCTTTCTAAATGTCTATGTCTCTATACTCTCTCTATTTAACTCTCCAACGGGGCTCTACCTCCATCTCCCCCTTATCTCCAACTCTCTGTATGTAACTCCATACTTCACTCTAACTCTCTCTATATAACTCTCCCTCTAATTTATACTCTAACTACCCAACCACTCTATCTTTCTAACTCTCTATGTACACATCTAGCCATAACACTAACTATCTCTCTCTCTAACTCTAACTATAACACTAACACTACCTTATTCTCTAAGTTTATCCCAAACTCCCTCTTTCTTTGAACCCATCTAGCTGTCTCTCTAACTCTAACTGTAACAAAAATTGTATGTCTCTATTATTTTAACTGTAACTCTAACTTCCTCTCTAGATTTATCCCTAACTCCCTCTTTTTCCGAACGCCTCTAGCTAACTCTCTAACAAGGCTCTAACTCCACCTCCCACTTATCTCCCACTATCTCTATGTAGCTCTCATTCTAAGTCATAATGTAATTATCAAACGAATATTCTAAGTGATCAATGTCTTTGTAACTCTAATTCTATGCCAAACTCTCTCTCTCTCTCTCTCTCTCTCTCTCTCTCTCTCTCTCTCTCTCTCCCTCTCTCTCTCTCTCTCTCTCTCTGTGTGTGTGTGTGTGTGTGTGTGTGTGTGTGTGTGTGTGTGTGTGTGTGTGTGTGTGTGTGTGTGAGAGAGAGAGAGAGAGAGAGAGAAACTCTCTTTCTATCATACTCTAAACGATCTATGTCTATCAAACAATAGAGAGAGAGGAAGTTAGAGAAAGAGTTGAAGAGAATAGTGCTCAAATGAAGATCACTACGCCACTTGTTTGTAAAGTAATTGACAATGAGACCACCATAAAAATTTAGTTTTAGATAGGGAAAGGGACAAGCAACGAGTACTTGATAGCTAACTCTCCCATTTGCTATTTGTCTAACTCCAAATTGCATTAACTCTACAAATCTCTTAAAATCTCACTCTACCACACCAAATTTGAAACTCTCTCTGACACCAACTTTGAGTTGATATAACACTCACTAAGTCTCTTTGTTTGAGTTCACCAAGTTAGTGGAGAGAAAGAGAAAGAGAGAGAGAGAGAGAGAGAGAGAGAGAGAGAGAGAGAGAGAGAGAGAGAGAGAGAGAGAGAGAGACAAACAAACAGAGCAGCGCTGTGCAAGAGAGACATAGAGAGTGGAGAGAGACCATTTCAAAAGAAAAGATGCAAGCATTGATTTATTTTATTGCTGTATTACATCAATAGAGAACCTGACAAGATGAAATTTGACATCAAGCATCTGACCCACCTACCAAAATTCTTGCTATCTCCAATTGAATCTCAAGAGCTTTCTATGCACGTCTTTCATTTGCTTCAATTTGACGCACTTCAACCTCAATCCTACGGAGCTCGTCCTCCATGGTTTCTGCAAAACTGGAGAGTCCTTCCTTCAGTTGAGCACCCAAGGAGGAGTCGGCTTCGGAGAGACGGTGTTTCTTCTTGCATTGCTGGCCCCGAATAGAGTTGGCTGGCCTACCACCAGAACTTTCTCCGGCACTTGCATTGCTCGGTACACTAGTAATTGGTGTGGTTGGTGGTCCCTCTTGGGAGGGGGGTTGCTACATTTTTATGCTCGTCATGGTTAGGGATGTTGACGTCTTCATTGTGTGGATCACTATTATCATCATCTTCATCCTCCTTTGGTGCCCAGGTAGAAAGTCCTCCCCATTGAAGCCACTAGCCAAACCACACACCTTGGGTGTTCTCCCAAGAACCTGAGACATCTTATCAAAAAATCCCCAAGTAGATGGGGATGCACCAGTGCCTTCTTCAACCCTTTTCTCTCTCTACTAAGTTTTGCAAAGAGAATCCCATTTATTTTTGCATTGTTGGACCGAGTAGGTGGACAAAAACTTCGAGTTCATTTGTAGCGCAAGACCGGACCAATGATTTTTCTTGAAGTTTCCTATGCCTAGGCTAGTCTAGTGCTCCTGGAAGAAGTCGATCAAGCAGAAGACCCTTGTAGTTGACCACTCCAAACCTTTTGAGTTGGAAGGTTTTTTAGCCTTTCTCTTTGGATCTCTTTGTGCCACCACTGCTGAAGACATAGGATTTGTGGTTGAACTTACTTCATGATCGTGCATAATTTAGTTGGGCAAAAGCATGAAATGGTGGTCATTATTTTCTACCTTCCAAGGACTTTCACGAAAAATGGGCACATGGAAAAATATTCTTAAAAAAGACTAAAAAGTTTCAAAGACTACATGTGTACATTCCTCTCATCAAGAGCTTTCTCCTCATATGTGGCACATCATGTACATCTCTATTTTAAACATTTAGTTGAGTGTCCATATGTGTACAAAGTAGTGTCAAATACACTACTTCTTCACCACCTTTTCATGCTTTCACCCAGTTGCCAGCTTGCAGAAGTTGACAGAATCCACCGGGTGGTGGTGATGAGGGGACTGTCTCCATGGGTAGAAATCGTGGCTAAATTGGAGGGGGTGGTTGTTTCCGGTGGACGGAACATGGAGGCCATATGTTGTGAACACACTCAAAAGTGTAGTGCTTAGTCGCAAATGAGTAGGGCGTTTTTGCTCCATTTTATTTCCTTGCAAGCATTAGAACATCCACCATTAGTTATAAGGCGAGGTAAGTATTGCTACTTTAACACAAAAAGTATTGTTTTCATTCCCATTAATGTGGGAAAGGTGATAATTTGGTATGTGCCTTCCCGAGAGAGAGAGAGAGAGAGAGAGAGAGAGAGAGAGAGAGAGAGAGAGAGAGAGAGAGAGAGAGAGAGAGAGAGAGAGAGAGAGAGAGAGAGAGAGAGAGAGAGAGAGAGAGTGAGAGAGAGGATACCTTAGTGTGGAGGGATGGTTCAGGTGGTTGTGTGGAGGTTTCAGCTTGCTAGCTCTCAGTTTCTTCCCTTAGAAACATAGACATGGCTAAGCCTTTTAAGAGAGAACTGCAGTGCCTTTAAGTGCTATTTTGATGTGGCTCAATAGTCGAGGCTGTAGGTGGTGGAAATTTGGTAAGGAACTGGTGCAATTGCATCTAGTAATCCAAGACGTAGTTGCACTTACTTGAAGATTGAGCACACCTGTTCGAGTGTAGTAGTTCATCCCTTGTTAGCTGGTAAATACTACCAGTTGATTTTGGAGACTGCAGGTGGAGTTTGCTACCAAGTAGGGTGGGTTGCTGCCCTATGATGGCACTGCAGTTAGAGGAAACCATCGGCAAGTGGCTCGCATGGTGGCAATTCCAAAAGGTACCCGCAATAACAGCAAACATAGAGGTCAACTACGTTCATTGCCCTACTTTCAAGCAAAAACCGCAGCGGATTCACTTTTAATGCCATGTCAGATGTTGGATCCACAACGGCTTGTAAAGGCGCTCATGTGCGCACCTCTTGAGTGATCCCACCTCGAGCCCTTCATTCAATACGTGTGGGCTTTAGTGTTGACGGGGGGAGAGAGAGCAAAACCAAAGGTGTGGTTTTGTTATTACCCTTGATGTCAATTGCATTGTGGTAGGGTGGACAATCCGAGCAGACCATTGTAGGACAAGTGGCTAGTGTTGGTGGGATATTCGCCCTAGGTGGCACATGAGGTGGCATTAGACCCCACATAAGAAGAGAGGTCGTAGGCCCTAGCGCATAGGGTGCCACTTGCAACGCTGAGCCTTGATTGCCTTACAAACTTTAGGAGGATTGACCAATTCTAGGTGTTTAGTAGCCAAAATGATTGGTGAGACACGCAGGGTGCCCACACCATAGTTGCCACCTGTCACATGAGCGAAGTTGGGAATGTCTTCATATGCAATTCGGAGTAGAATTTGTGCAAGGAGGATGGAGCCGTGCTATCGTCCTCGTTGTTGAGGTCCATTGGAAAACTGCCTTGAGAAGCCACGTGCGATATGCTAACATAAGATAAATGTCAGTTCAAACACATCAAAACATGTCATGCAAAACATGATCGTGAATTCTATTCAATTGTGCAAATAGCCTATCTACCTTTGTGTTCATGTGTGTGTGCATGTGGGTTGTGCATTATCGATGACGACATAAATATTGTGTGTGTGTGTGTGTGTAGCACTTCTAAATAGATACATACATGTAAACAAACACTACCTATTCACATACTAATAATTCTAAGCAAATACAATGGATTTGTACAATAATTTATTTGCAGTTGAGAATAAATTTTGTACAAGGTAATGAAGATAACAAAGTACAACATGGGAGAAAGTAATCCCAAAGTTTGGGGTGATGCTGCTTCAAGGTAAGTGATACGCCACAAGTCATCAACCACATAGAACAGAATGTTTTTATCAAAGAAGGTAGCCCTCACCTGCACCCATAACCACAATAAAAAAATTCATTAGCACGTGAATGTACGCAGGTGATGCTGGGCATCCCAGTTGTTATCCATGTTGCAATGAAAAACAAACAATTCTCAACATGTATTTTATTTATTTATAAATAGAATAAGAGTCCTTGGTTTTTAGCCAATCTATCCCGGAGAGTGAGATTCCCACAAAGCTACTATATATCAAGTTAGTTCCAGATTTATTTATAGAATTTTCCGATGCCTAACCTTAGTTTCAAGAGCTTTGAAGAGATTATCAAAAAACTAAGTTTTTATATAAAAAAATTCCACACTCATTCTTTAACCAGATCAAGGAGATTTTAACCCCATAGGAGCAAGCCCAGGTTAGCTCGAGACATATAATTCTACACTAGATATTAGATCTTAAATGGCTAAAACACCTCTTTAAGAGATAAAGGACCGCCTAGTTATGTCTGAACGAAGTTAGAGCTTGATTTTTATTTCATTTACAAAGCCTAAAAGGCCTCTCTAGTATATTAACACAAGCCAAACCAACATACATCAGAGCGACACAGTAAGGTACAGGACTAGCAGACCAACCAGAGGAGTTTGAAACATATGTTTGGATTTTTTCAAACTATACCAATACTAGAATTAAGAACCAATTAAATCCTTTCAAATACCATCATTATTAACAACGGATTCTCTTCCTATGTCATAGCAGACATAATCTTCCATATAGCAAGTAACAAATACCTGTTTTTGTTCTTGCTAATCGAGTATATAATAAAATCACTCTCATCAACTATTTACCCAAAATTAAACAAAACTTGCAGATTTGTTCTCCTCGTTATGAAAAAGAGAGCGGACAAATAAGAAAGTATGTTTTTATAGTGCAGGCCCAAGTGCCATTCTCTGAAAAATAACCTGCACAGCAGGGCAGGTCATAGCATCAAGCTAGAAAAGGCCCAAGCAGTACAAGCCAGAGATATAGTAAAAAAAAAACAAAGATCACCAGAAGTATTTTCCCAAATTCATCCTCTCACTTGCCAAAGAGTAGCCATTACCCCATGTTGAATGTCTAATATGTTATGATAAAATCACAACAAGACCAGCCGGGAAAATCTAATCCCTAGGAAAAAGGCATTCAACCAAAACCAAACAAAAAAGGCCAGAGACCATCACAGGCTTAGTCAAAGACCATCTCTCATACTAGTGAGTACCAAATATACCATTATCCCTTTATAGATATCTACACACTAGCTGGAGATAACCATTTTTATATTCTTCTTCAAAGCATCATGCAGGTATGCAATCATCCTCTTATGCACTGATATAATGAGAGTAAATAAGGGTAAGTTTAAACGGAGCATGGATTAGATTATTTTAAAGCCGGTGACCCAAACCATAACAGGCAAGATATATCCAATAACCATAAGTCAGCAATATATACAAACTGCAAGTGGTGATCAAGCGGGCAAGTGATGTAAGAAGGAAAAAAGTATTCTAGATTTAAACAACATAAAAAACACTACATTATTTGGGCATGTGATTCTCAACATCCTCTATGAATTTTTAATTAGCTGGCTACACCTCAGTAAGCAGACAGTGAATCTTCTTGATATTTTAGAGACCTGGCAGCACCTCAGTGACCTGAGTTTAAGCAATAGTGATTTTTCTTAATTTCTTCAAAGATTCCAGTGAAAAACAAACTTCCCCGAATCAAAGCATCATCTTTAAAAAAAATTTGTCCAATTAGCCAGAGGATGACAACTTCACCAAAATTTTCTCCATACTTTTAGGCATATTGAAGTCACAACAGCTTACAAGTTTTGAATGTACAAGCTCACAGAACCACGATGCTAAGTGAGTAAAGTACTCACCTCATGTAAATCAGTGAAAGTTTTATAGATGATGATGCCTCGTCGTAGCAGAAGGGACCCGGATTATGCCAGGCATTCCCGTAATCGAGGTCCCTATTAAAGACCCTATTTTCAGGGATTTCTCTCAACACTCGATCCGGTCAAGAATAGCAAGTGTCGAGTCATAAGCGCTGCAGCTGCGCACCTGTGAACACACTATATGCATACAAAGGGTAGCGTGCGACCAGGCCAATGAAAGAGAAGTATTGCAGAGGGTTACTCAGAATACACGCAATAGAGGTGTAAGGCATTTCTAGGGTAATTGAAAGATAAAAATAAAGACAAGCTTTGAACATATGAAATGAGGATACCAAAAAAAATCCTTTATGAGCATCAATATTTTTGTGGCAGCAGCTAGTTTGAAATTTCCAGACTACTTTAGCTAAGTCGATACGTGGCACTTAAAATTCCTAAAGAGGTATAGCCTCTAACTCTGGATGGTCACAAACAAAAAATTACTCATAAAACTGACATATCAAACGAGACTATTATCGGTAAGCTAGACGGTTGGGTAAGTTACCATAAGAAACATATGCCAATCACAAAGAGGTGAGTTAATGTAATACTGGACCCAATAAGAGATGGCAAGTAGCTTGGGCTATTCGTACAGATATTCATTAGGTTCAGGTAGCTATGTAGGTCTATAAAAGACAGGCGTTTTTAAACTTCAGAGTGCACTGTAACAGTCTTGAGTAAATTTCAAAGAGTTTATAGCCAACTGATTACTTGTCTTAAGCTGTGTCATACACATTATCTGCTATGACTTATAATCAAGATCAGATTTTAGACATAACCATTGCTCATCTTCAGCAGTCGAGTGAAAAATTGTCTTCATATGTTGAAAAACTATCTGACGAGGCATACATTATAAGAAAAAGAATTCCTAGACAGGTGTGTAACAAGTTTTTAAAGGGTCTATTGCTTTTTCTTTTTGTGAATCCAGAGGATACGAGTTTAAGATTATCTCTTTTCTAGAAGAAATGAGTATAAGAATTACCCAAGAATGGGGGAGTCAGAGAAATCTTGATATTCAGGAAGTGAGTCCTAGAAATGACCCATTTATCAAGCCACAATATTCTATCAGAGAACGTAGATTCAATATTAAGACAAGGAGGATATATATCTTTAAGTGTATCTTCGAACATGGGATTGTTAAGGCTACACAGGTCATCCATAAACCTAAACAAATGAACAAAGTGTGTGAGTAACAAATCCCTGGCAGGGTCACTTAACATTTTTAAGAGCCATTGGTATTCGAAGTGACAAAGATAGAGATTACACATGACAAGAGAGTTGGGATCCCTAAAATTTGTTTGTAGCAAGTAACCCCTATTTGGAGACAGCAATTATTAAGGAACCACAAGATATATCTATATAGATCATCTTGTTTAAAGATGAAAGGTGTAGACTTTTTTGATTTTTTACCCAACCTTTATTCTTTTTTATAGATACATGTATATCCCAATTTCTCTTTGTGGGAAAAAGCTAGCTTTATAAGATTAGATAATGTATTAAAAAGATCATAAGATCTTTTTAGAGGAATATTCTCATAACATTGTGTTATGTCTATCGTAAAGATAGAGAAAATGTTTTTTGGGAGGTTAATAGAAACCTCTGCCGCATTTTTTATAATCCAAAACGGGCAGCAATCTAAATTTCCAAGTCATCTAAGATTATTACTCTTGATGGCGCAAATTGCTTCAATTTCTAGTAGAATAAAACTTAAGCAAAAGGTAATGTCACTAGTAATACAGGAAAACAAGCTATTAGATGCTTCAAAATCCATCTAAATTTATGTATGATTTTTATAAGTTGGGAAGAGTACAAGAATTTTCAGAGAGTTAGGACAATAACCAAGTCCTGATAAATCATTATTTAGAAGTGTAGAAGTTCTAAGCAGAGAGGTATCAAGTTTAAAAAAATCAACACCATTGAGTTTGGAATAGGCAGAATCAAAAGCTAGTTTTTTACATATAAAGGAAGAAGTATTCGAGGCTCTATTAAGGCCAATAATGAACCATCTCTCCTTAATATCAGAGATGGAAGTCTTAATTTTAGGAGTTAGCCAGGTAGTCTCAGTACTTAGCCACACCTGCGACATAAGACTGATCTTTTTCCAGAAAATTTCTTTGAGTGTTGAGGTAAGTAGAATGTGAACTCAAGAGGCTCCTCATAGGAGTACCAGAAATGATTTCTAAGTTAGAAGTACAAACATGTAAGCCAAAGTTAGTAAAAGTCTCACAAAACTTCAAAAATAGGTGACAAGCGCAGACAGGAACATCTTCATTGTGGAGGAAATCATTCGAATAAAAAAGATTTTTGATAGAGACAGAAAGTATTTCCATCCAAACATCACATCTTTTAGCAATAGATTTGATCCAAAAACGTTCTAAAGCATTCACTAAAAATAGATTGGGGAGTAAAAATTTCCAAAATCTTGCCAGTAAACAAGCAGTGTGAAAATATTCTATTACATGATTCTTCCTTTGGAGGTAGGTAAAGTCTTCCACAGGTGTTCCTTCGTACCTGCACATTACATATCCAAAAGATTTTGGATTGGTAGGTTTTTGCCACGGCCTCTAATATAACTTCTAGCTCTCCCTCTCCCAAAAACAAAATCACTAGAGGAGGGAGTCAAGAAAGAGGTGTAAGAAGCTGACGGAGAGACAAGAGTGTTGGGGTGTTTGGAAACTTGAGTTTCATCATCATCAATATTAGGCTTGATTTTCCCAACCATATTTTTGATTCCTTTATAACCTCCATAAGTGGTTAATAGTGTGCCACAACCTTCATAACCAAGCTCTTGGAGGGTGTCACACATAATTGATCTGTAATGTATAAAGAAAATTTGAGCTAAGACTAGATCCTTAGCTTGTCCACCAAGCCACGAACAGAAGAGGGAAAGATGAAACTCTTTTGATTTGTCAGGAAAGATATTTGGAAGATTGTTGAGGGCTTACCAAATAGCATGGTCAAACCAAATGATGCTCTCACAAGCAGCTTTAGGATCTAAAAATTTACATGCACGCTTAAGTTAAGGTCTGAACACATTCCATACTGTTTTAGTGTAGTAATCAACATTATTTTTACTAAAGGTCATCACACCTTTGGTTCTTGCATATAAACCTGTATTAGATCCGCATTTTGTATCATCAAGGAAATTTATATTGAAAGGAGATTTAATTAGATCTCCTTTATCCAAGAGTTGAATCCCTTTAAGAACATCAAGCTTGCATTCTTTAATATTGGCAGGTGCCAGGTTGGCAAGGAAGACCCAAGTTTCCATAGAAATGGGTGCAAGAAACCCCTTATTTGGGAACAACCAAAGTTTGTGCTCTACACCCAAGGATTCTACTTCAATCTATCGTGACGATAAAAAAGGAAAGGCCCTAGAGACTTTAGGCACCATATCCAAAAGGGAAGCTTCACTAAGTGAACAAAGGTCCTTCTAAAATTCTTTTACAGCTTCCAATGCAGCAGCATCTCTACAAAAGAGGCTGTTAGGTGGAGGGACTATTGGCGTATAGGGAGCAGTAACAAAGATGACTAAGCCTGCAAATTTATTTGAGAAGATTGGATAGTTCAGAGCCTTTAGAAGAGAAGGAAGCTAAGTCTTGAATATGGGCTTTGGATAGACCAGCCAAATTAGAAGTAAATTTGAGTAGTAGGTTGATACCTTCAGTTTTATTCTTAATGAGGAGAGCGAGAACTTTCACCCATTGGTCATAGGAAATAATTTGGACAAGTGACAGACTAGAATCATTTGAGGTATCAAAAATTAGAGCTAAAGCTTTGCTATCTTGTATACATTTCAACACAAGTAGAGAAGCAAAGGATAGGGGTTCCATAGGAAGAGTGAGCCCTTGGGAAAGGGAGACAATCTGCAAAGATTTCAGTAGCAACAGTTAGATTACCGCATTTTGGAAGAGCTGAGTAGACCCGAAGAGCTTATACAGATTGTAACTTCTTTTTGAATTTTACAGCCCTATGAAGATAGGGCCTAATCCTAAGAGAGATATTAGGAAAGACGCTTTTTATTTCTCTAGCAAGTCATAATTTCTCCAAAATCGGAGCTCTTTTTACTAGTTCATAGCAGACCTTCATTCTTGCAGTGAGTTTTTCAGTAACCTGGTAGACAGAAGTAATAAAATAGTGAAATGACAAGGAAAAAAGGTTGTTTAGAAAGAGAGAACAAGAATCTTTAGTATAGATGGAATGGTCATGCTAGCAACCTTTCACCAATAAGGTCAAAGGGGACCACTGAGACTATGTGATAGCACCCCCGCCTATTAGAATATAATAAGTTATACTATAATAGGTGTTTAGCACTAGATCTAAGGTCTGAGAGAGAAAGACAAGTCAATCACTCTTTTGAGTTTATTGTGTGTGTAGCAGTTGTAAATAGATACATACATGCAAACTAACACTACCTGTTCATAGACCAATAATTCTAGGCAAATACAATGGATTTGTACAATAATTTATTTGCAGTTGAGAATAAATTTTGTACAAGGTAATGAAGATAACAAAGTACAACATGGGAGAAAGTAATCCCGAAGTCTGGGGTGATGCTGCTTCAAGGTAAGAGATACACCACAAGTCATCAACCACATAGAACAGAATGTTTTTATCAAAGAAGATAGCCCTCACTTGCACCCATAGCCACAAGAAAACAATTAATTAGCATGTGACTGTATGCAGGTGATGCTGGGCATCCTAGTTTTTATCCATGATGCAATGAAAAAACAAACAATTCTCTACATGTATTTTTTTTTTTAATAGAATAAGAGTCCTTGGTTTTTAGCCAATCTATCCCGGAGAGTGAGATTCCCACAAAGCTACTATATATCAAGTTAGTTCCAGATTTATTTGAACGAAGTTAGAGCTTGATTTTTATTTCATTTACAAAGCCTAAAAGGCCTCTGTAGTATATTAGCGAAAGCCAAACCAACATACATGAGAGCGATACAGTAAGGTACAGGACTAGCAGACCAACCAAAGGAGTCTGAAACAGATGTTTGGATTTTTTCAAACTATAACATTACTAGAATTAAGAACCAATTAAATCCTTTCAAATACCATCATTATTAACAACTGATTCTCTTTCTATGTCATAGCCGACATAATCTTCCATATAGCAAGTAACAAACATTCCCCCCGTCCGATTTGAATGCCCGTCCTCGGGCACCGTTGAAAAGTGTTTGTGGAGGCTGTGGAAGGTTTTGATTGGTTGTTGATGGGCTGATTGTCTTCATTTGTGTTTGAATTTGTTGATGAGGTTGAATTTGTTGCAGCATCTTCATTGGTCTAAATATGTCTGATATGAGAGATGATGTTTCATTTGTCCGTTGTAATAGCATAATGATGAGGCTGTTGTTTATTTATGAAAAGTATGTACAAGGGAAGTAAAATGATGAGGTTCTAAATTAGGGTCTAATAATATCTGGATGACCAAAGGGAAAAACCCCAGTGGGAAAAAAGTGTCTTTGGGATATGCACATTATTGAAGTACTTATTAGCATGGGAAATATTAATAAGTACTGAAGGGATTATTTGTTGATAGATATAGAATTAAAAAGGCAGCAAATATGAGAGGGTAGCATGATGGAACATTGGTTTTCCTATTGTAGTTCACTCAAGGTGTATAGGTGGAAGCAAAAAAGAGTGTCTAATGCATATGTCCAATGGTGGGACATCCTATTTATCCATGCACAGAAATGCATGGAAAACAATATGCTGTGCAAGAAGGATTTTGAGAGGTTCGTCAGAAAGATGGTGTAGCTATAAAATCATATGACATGGCTTTGCAAGCTAGCATCCATTTAAGAATGGTTTTTGTTGACGAGGATATGTTCTCTCATCTTACTGTGCACTGTGCATGAGTGTTGGACTTTACGACACTCCACCAATTGTAAGTTAATAGACTTCGACTCTTATGCTCATCTCATCCAGCATGAGCGACATGACTTAGATATGCTCAATCCTTCCAGGTTGAGTGTAAGCCTAATAACTACAACTCTTAGCATAGAGTTTAATATGATTTGAAGATTTGGGACTAATGCTTTGCTCATTTTATGGCTCAACATCCCAGCTTTGACTATACCAAAGAGTTTTTTTTGCACCCTGGTGACTTGACGTTTTACATTCTTGTGCTTACTACAAACATTTCTTCAAGTAAAAGTAAGCTTGAATCCTCAAAAAGAGGAGTAGTAAAGGACCAAGTTGGCATTGAAGGTTTCTTTTTCCATACTTGCTTTATCTTCTTTGAATCTTCATTCACGTTAGTTGGGTGGTCCTTCTTTAATTGTGAACACTCCATTATCTGTTTGTTTCTCCAAATAGGCCTATTGATAGGAGTCTTTGATTTTGTTGTAAGCCTATATTCACTTTCGGCATTTGGCTTTTGACTAGGAGAATTGGAAGACTTAGGAATTCAAATCTCTCGATGACCATTGTATCTCCTTTCTTGACTTTGCTTCACTCTAAGTCTTGTTGAGTTCTTGAGATATTCATGTAGGTCTGGTGTAGTTGCAGTTGGCTTGTGGTTGACTGGTAGCCAAATCTTTGTATACCCTATGTAGAATCCTTGTCTAAGAGGAAGATTCTTTGAGATTCGTCTTTGTTCTGTATCCTCTTGTGAGCTGTGGTAGACTTTAGCATCTTTTGATGTTGTTCTCTTGTATACCTTCTTCTTAGGTATCCTAGGATATTTTCAAAGTTGATACCTTGTGGGCCTTCTTTCTTGGGAGGGTCTTGACATTATGTTTTTATAGTGCAGGCCAAAGTGCCATTCTCTGAAAAATAACCTGCACAGCAAGGCAAGTCATAGCATCAAGCTAGAAAAGGCCCAAGCAGTACAAGCCAGAGATATAGTAAGAAAAAACAGAGATCAACCGAAGTATTTTCCCAAAGTCATCCTCTCACTCACCAAAGAGTAGCCATTACCCCATGTTGAATGTCTAATATGTTCTGATAAAATCATAGCAAGGCCAATCGCGAAGGTCTAATCCCTAGGAAAAAGGCATTCAGCCAAAACCAGAATAAAAAAGGCTAGAGACCATCACAAGCTTAGTCAAATACCATCTCTCATACTAGCGAGTACCAAATATACCATCAGCCCTTTATAGATATCTACACACTAGCTGGAGATAACCATTTTTATATTCTTCTTCACGGCATCATGCAGGTATGCATCATCCTCCTATGCACTGATATAATGAGATAAAATAAGGGTAAGTTTAAACGAAGCATGGCTTAGATTATTTTAAAGCCGGTGACCCAAACCATAACAAGCAAGATGTATCTAGTAACCATAAGTCAGCAATATATACAAACTGCAAGTGGTGATCAATCGGGCAAGTGATGTAAGAAGGCAAAAAGTATTCTAGCTTTAAACAACATAAAAAACACTACATTATTCGGGTATGTGATTCTCAACATCCTCTATGAATTTTTTCAATAACTGGCTGCAGCAGACAATGAATCTTCTTGATATTTTAGAGACCTGGCAGCACCTCAGTGACCTGAGTTTAAGCAATAGTGAATTTTCTCAATTTCTTCAAAGATTCCAGTGAAAAACAAACTTCCCCAAATCAGAGCATCATTTTTAATAAAAAAATTGTCCAATTAGCTAGAGATTAAACAAACAAAGATTACCATCTATTCAATTTAAGCACCTTCATTTTATCCAAACCAGTCCAAGCCAATATTTTTAAAGGCTACATGAGTGCCGAACAAATAGATAACCTATAGACTTGGAGAGGATGATGACTCCACCAAAATTTTCTCCATACTTTTAGGCATGTTGAAGTCACAATAGCTTACAAGTTTTGAATGCACAAGTTGTAATCATAGAACCACGATGCTAAGTGAGTAAAGTACTCACCTGATGTAAATTAGTGAAGGTTTTATAGATGATGATGCCCCATCGTAGCAGAAGGGACCCGGATTATGCAAGGCATTCCCGTAATCGAGGTCGCCATTAAAGACCCTCTTTCCACGGATTTCTCTCAGCACACGATCCGATCGAGATTAGCAAGTGTCAAGTCAGAAGCGGTGCAGTCGCGCACTTGTGAACACACTATATGCATGCAGAGGGTAGCGTGCGACCAGGCTGATGAAAGAGAAGTAATGCAAAGAGAAGCTAGTTTGAAATTTCCAGGCTACTTTAGCTAGGTTAATACGCGGCACTTAAAATTCCTAAAGAGGTATATCCTCTAACTTTGGATGGTCACAAACAAAAAATTACTCATAAAATCGACATATCAAATGAGACTATTATTGGTAAGCTAGCCAGTTGGGTAAGCTACTAGAAGAAACATATGCCAATCACAAAGAGGTGAGTTAATGTAATATTGGACCCAATAAGAGATGGTAAGTAGCTTGGGCTATTCGTACAGATATTCATTAGGTTCATGTAGCTATGCAGGTCTATAAAAGACGGGCGTTTTTAAACTTCAGAGTGCATTGCAACAATCTTGAGTAAATTTCAAAGAGTTTATAATCAACTGATTCTTTGTCTTAAGTTGTATCATACACATTATCTGCTATGACTTATAATCAAGATCAAGATTTAAACATAACCATTGCTCATCTTCAGCAGTTGAGTGAGTCCATTAGGAGAACCACTATACTCTGTTATGAGCGTCTTTTATTCCATCAATTAGGAACATCAGCTACGCAGATGAAGTGGTGGACATATCAGGATACAGTGACACGGGTGACCCTTTGGGATCGAGAGCACTTGAGGAACAATATCCGTCTAGGATGGTGCCACAGTATTATTATGTGGAACATTCAATGAAGCGTGGATTTTTTGAGCGATTATACTTGCTAGCGCAGTTTCTTCCACACCATAAGATTTTTTTGTATTGCAGGTTTGGCCAGCCCCTCAGAGGATATTTTAACAGCACACCCCGCACCAGGGAGTATGGTGTAATTTTGGCCAACCGTATCTTACCTTTGGCCGATCATCCAAACACGTGTTATTACTGTGACAACTGCTTGTGTGATCATGTAATGGATGGTTTGATAGAGATGTAATGGTGAATAATAAAAAGGGGTTTTTTTTAAAATCTAAGCCGCCTGAGGATTTTTTTGTCCAATTTATGTAGTGAAGCGTGAGAAAGGACTCATGTAATTTTGTGTGTGTGTGTGTTGAGAGAGCACATAGACATACAAGCTCACATGCAGAAAGAAAGCAAGACAACATTTACTGCAAACACTTGCTTGAATTTCCTTTGCTTTCTTGAGTACTTTGGCTGATATACCTTTGCTTTTCTGGTTGTCTCCTTAGAGGTTTCAATTGGGTCAACAATTGTCTTGAAATTTTGAAAGCCTGATTTACTTGAAGAAGTTGATCCATGAGGGTTATTTGATGTAGATGCATATGCTCTCACGCCTTCTTTGCTAATCGGTGGAGGGTCCACTTTGGCTTAACCTTTATCTACAAGATTTGTCTTTGATTCTTGTGACTTCTGCAACTCTGAATCTAGCATTAACGGTACATGTAATTGTTGCTTACTACCTCTTGGAAAAGAGAGTATTAGCATTTGGTTCTATCGAAGATCTTTGTCCAGCTTTTGTCAAGGTCTCATCTTGATCTAACGGTGTCTTTATGGAGGGTGGCTTGAGACTTTGTTTTCCAATTTGAGTTTCATCAGCTGATTTAGCTGGCAATGAGTGATTGCCTTTGGACTTCCTATTGCTTCCTGGTTGTCTATAACCTCATTCTTCTCAACTTCTGGCTTTGGTGCATTCTCTGCTCAATAGCTATCAATGTTTGCTCGTTCTTCAATAAGATATGCTTTGATATAAGTCTCCATTTTAACTGTGCTTAAGGACCTTGTGTTGTGGTTTATGAGTGACCAGTCTTGGTCTCCATTATTTGTTGTTTCTGAAGACTGCATCATGTTTGCATTTTGTATCTCTAACATCTTATGGGCCATTGGCATTCCCATTATGATGTCGTCTGGCATATCTTTTGTTGTGATCTCATGGAATTGAGCTATGATGATCTGTGAACTTACTTCAATGGTGGTGGAGATGATTCCCCGACATTCTGCGCATTTGTCTCCTGATATGCTCACAAAGTTAGGAGCATCTTCCAGCTATGGTTGGCCACATATTTTCCAAGTGCAAATAGACATGAGGTTATTGTCTAACTGAAAATCTAGCTTTACTTCACTTGAGAGTTTTTCTTCATTCTCACCAACAATGTTTTTGCTTTGATCACCCGGTTCAACAATGTTGACTCCATTGGCAGTAATATTGCACCTTTTTGCAATTGTTGAGCATTGTCTACTTGCATCTGAGTAACCTTTGATCTTAGAAGACCCATTGTAATTTTTGGCAGAATCTATCTCTTCTGTGGAGGAGATTTTGGTGGTGACCTTTGTGTATCCTTCTGGATTTTAGCTTTCATTGACTTTGACTATTCTATCAACTGTTCTAGTAGCTTGAGGCTTTGCATCATCTTCAGATAATCTTTGACCTCAGTTGTACCATCCATAGGGGTTTGTACAAGGTCATGATCTTGCTGATATTCGTTACTCTGTGCATCTTGATATGAATATGTAAGCTTGATCACATGTAATTGTTTGAAAACTATTGTATTTGGCGGCTTTTGACTCTGACTTGTGGAGATCAACTGAAACTTTTGTCCTTGATGATCTTCATAGAGGCATTTATCTGTTGACTCTAATGGAATCTGGGTCAATTAGAAACTTTCAACAACCATATGATCTTTCAATTGTTTCTGCTTTGAAGGGGTTTGTTGGTTAAAGGCTCTAGGGCTTCTAACTAGTGTACCATTTCCTGGTACATAAGCTGAGATTGATGGATTTGTAGCTCCCCCCTTCCTAGGGTGATCACTATAGCGTGCTTCATTGTAAGAGTTCAAAATTTTTTGGCTCTGATTTAGTCTCACCATTTGGGATTGTGAAGGTACACTTTGGGTAGCACTGTTGACATTTGGCATTTGTGAACTTTCTGCATAGTTTCCTATGCATCTCCATGAAACATGACAAATTAGTCCCCAAGTCAAGCTATAAATAGCATTATCTTTGCCCTGATATTGTCTATCCCATGGGTCTCCTATGATATGAGTTTCTGTGGTTACAGGACCCAATGCATCATAGATGCTAGACTCTTGTCTATATCTACGAGTGTTTTGGTCAAAGTATATGTTTGTTTGGTCACAACATCAAAGTTTGATTTCCGATCGAGGAGAGTTTGGCTCTAAACAAATTTCTGGGTTCACTCGGGTAATATCCTTCAGCTTTAGAGAGGATGGGCTATATTAGATTATTTCCTCAAAATGACCATCCTTTTCTATCTATCATTGGACGTACTTCTATGAGTTGATATGTGGGTCGTTCAAACACTGTTTGATCCTTTTTGTACAGTTTCCCTTTTGGTCTACATAGTGTTCATATGAATGATGTGTACCATACAATGCTATCAACAGTCTGTTTGATGTGTCCCTTAGACTCCTAAATGATTGCACACTTGTGGCAGTGGATGCAAAATAATTTTCTAACCCTACAGTCTTTTCAACATTCGGTGATATCTGGACACCTTGACCAAATTCATGCAGGAATTTGTTGTTCAAAGAATCAATTTTAAGCTTTTCAAGTGCTTGTGCATCTTTATGATGATTTTGAACTTGTAGTGCTTTTACTGGTGCTTCTAACAATAATGCAGAATCATTTGATTGCATTAAATGTGACGAGTTAAATGTACTTACATCGAGATTCGCATTTCCAATTTTCTATGTACCTTGCTTGACATTTGATGTATCCCTGTTGTCAGGATTTCTTGGACAATCTTCAGAAAAATGTCCAGCTTTTCTTCCACAATCTGAGCAATACGCCATGACTGGTGGGATTTCACTTGGATCTGTCATGTCAAGCTCTTACTGAGAAGCTTCTGCTTCTATGCTTACCAAGTTGTTGGCATCTTCTTTCAGAACACTAAGTATCAAGCTGTAGAATGCTTCATCTTGACCTTTGTATTGTCTTTGGCTTGGTTCTCCAATTAGACTGGCTCCTATTGGTTGATCGGTTGGATCTTGCAATTCTAGCTCTTGATTGTAGATATAACCACTGTAATCCATGTACAATGACCTTGATTGCATATGCACGAATTGTAATGGGAATGGTCTATGAACTTTGAGAATAGCGGAATTAAGAGAATTAAGGTGAGCATTTTTGTGAGATCACTTTGAGAACATAGAGGGTGACCTTAATTGATGGTAGAAACATAAACATAGTACTTAATTAACTTGGCATGAACAATACTTTTGCGAGAGAGAGAGTATTAGAGAACATGACAATAGTTGAGGACCGGATTTACTTGGAGCCGCGTTCCCCCCTCCAAAAGAAGTTTGTATTATAGATTCTCCCATCAAGAGAGACTTTGTTACAATACAATCTTTGCGTTCCTTGTAGCCTTGGTGATGCTATGAAGATGGAAAGCTTCATGCATCACGAGCTTAACATAAAATTTACAAAAATCATTAACTATCCCAAGCCTCAATCTCAAGGCCTCAAACACCTTCGAAGGTGGAGAGAGCTAGTGGGGAATGAGGGCAGGGAAGAGGAAGAAGAAACATTCCATAGGAGAAAGAAATAGTTCCTCACTTATCATCACTCTTCTTGCTTAGCATAACATAATAGCATAGTAATGAAGATGAAGAAGATGTAAAGCTTAAGCATTGAAGCATGGCTCCTGGTTGGATTTGCATTCCATAGCCAAGAGTGTTGGTGTAGGCTCTCCACTTCTCAACAAGCTTGGAGAAGGAGATGGAGCTCTTGCACTTTGCACTCCATAGAATCAGAGAATTTGGTCCACACCTCTCTCCCCCCCCCCCCCCGGCCCTCTCTCCCTCTTGTATTATTTTATTAGTTCATTTGGACATGTGTCCTCTTTTTCCTCTTTGAGAGAAAGAACTTAATTATTTATTTTTATGTATCTAAATTCTCATTGGACCCCTTTAAAACCTATCCAATAGCATTAAAGCACATCACGAGGGCCACATGTGGAGGATCATTTGAACATGTGTCTTTTATGCTTATTAAGTCATTTGGTTGAATTGAATACTTCAAGGACTCTGTCAATCAAGCAAGCATGTGTCTTTTATGCTTCTTAAGTCATTTGTTTTGAATTGAATACTTCAAGCCTTAGTCAATCAAGCATGGAAACGTTCATGCCTCTTGAGAATTTTTCTTTGAATTTAACATTTCAAAAACCTTAGTCATTTAAGCATAAAAATCACCTCATGCTTGGGTAGGGTTTCCACATCGAGGTTAGTCCTAGCTTGCATAAGGTCAAAGGACTTTTTAACACTAACTTTTGGAGGTCTTTAATGAAGCTAACCCTAAGGTCTTTTTGGCTCCATTAGATGCACATTGCTCTTTGATAGACTACCTCCGTTTGGACCCCTTTTAAGATGTTATCATCTCTCCTCTTGGTCCCTTGCTGAGGTAAACCTAGAAGCACTTATTGCACATTGCTCTTTGGTAGACCGTCTCCTTTTGGACCCCTATTGAGATGCAACAATTCCTCCTTTTGGTCCCCTGTTGAGATAGGTCTAGAAGCACACATATATATCCTAACTCTTGTTCCCCTTTTATCTTCCCATATTAAGTGATTAGTTTAATATGAGAAAATCATTTGATAAAGTTAGATATTATATTTTATGACACCAACTGTATGTTTTGTTGACATGTGCAGATTTCTGGATAACCACTAGGGTCAATTTTTTGCACTTCATCTTTAAGCTTGCAATACCCAGTGGCTCCACTGAAATTTGTGAACAACTAAGAATTCTCTAAATCTGGCTTTACTCTGATCAATAGGATCTTGGCTCTTGTGTTGCTTTTGCTCCTCATCAAGTATTTATGGCCTTCTGAATCTGTACATAAGACTTTATCTCCATTGTAGCCATATAGCTGTAAAATCTGCTCCGTTGCAGTTGTGCATATGCTACTAGCTTGCTCGGCTTGATCTATCAAAACTGTCTTCTAGCAGATTTTGGTATTGATTAGCTAAATTTCTCCTGCTTGTACTAGCCTAATCTACAATCACATGTGAGTTGTGCCCCTGTTCATCCGATTAGAAGCTAGTTTGCAATGCAATTGCTTGCACTTGCCCATTTCTAGCGTGCCAAATTTTAAAATTTGTCTGCTCCTCAAACGGCTTTGAGTTGATCATTTTCAGTTATTGCTCTGCTAATCTGGTTCGCTTTGTGGTGTGTAATTTTCTCGGCCTTGCTTGTTTTGACTTGTTCGCTTTTGCATGGTCTACTCGGTTTGTGGCTCTTCTAGCTTTTTCGTGGTTTGTTCGGTGTGATTCTCTGGCTTTGCTTTTTTGCTTTTTTGGGTCTTTCTGGCTCCTTCGACGACTTTCTTTTTATTTCTATTAATATTTTGTGAAATTTTGAATTTTCTAAATTTTTTGGTATTTTTATGATTTTTTTAAAAAGGTTTTTATTTTTTAATAATTTTTTGTGAATTTTTTATTTTTTTAATGAATTTTGTAAGTTTTGTGGAATTTTTTGAAGGTTTTAGGAAATTTTTGTGATTTATTGTGTTTTTTGGACAATTTTGGATTTTTGATGGAATTTTCTTATTTTTCTACAATTTTTGGTGATTTATCAGTGTCATTTTTTAGTTTTTGTGACTTTTTATGAATTTTTTATATTCTTTTGTGAATTATCTGTGTTTTTTTATTTTTTTTATGAGGTTTTTTTTTAAATTTATAAGTTTTTTTCTATTTTTAATTTTTTATTCTTTTTTTAAAAATTTTATTGGATTTTTGATTTTTTCATTGTTTTTTGGTTTTCTAATTTGTGATTTATGAAAATTTTAAAAGTTTTTTTAAAATTTTATTTATTTATTTATTTAAATGCAAGACAAATAATAATAAAATAAAATAATTAAAACAATGCTCACATGTGCTTACCTGGCTGCGCTTGCGCATGGAGATTCTACAGCGAGTAGGCAGCACGAGCGTCGTGCGCGATTGAAGGCGAACAACAGAGAGTACATGACAGTGCGTGGATGGCGTTGGGTAGTCAGCGGAAAAGCAAAGACGGCTCAGACGAGATGAGGCAGGCGTGGAGAGTTGGCCTGCTGATATGGCTAGTTCAGCAGGGTCGAGCAACGGCGGCTGGTGACGTGGCCGTCAGCGGCCCGATGTAGAGAAGAGTGTGAGTGTGTGTGTGTGGCCTGGTGTGGCGGGGTCGAGCAGCGGCTGGTGATGTGGCTTGTTAGCAGGCAACACGCACAGCAGGAGGCGAAGCTGTGCCTGGCGTGGAGTACGGGACAACAGAGAGAGAGTAGAGAGGAGGTGGGTAGCGCGTGCAGGAGGGGAGAGAGAGAGAGAGAGAGAGAGAGAGAGAGAGAGAGAGAGAGAGAGAGAGACGGCAGGAGTGTGCGTGTGTGTGTGTTGGAGCTACATGCCAAAGCGTGGCAGGGGCCCTGGGGGCTACACAACAAAGGAGGGGAAGCGAAAAAAGGGGGAGAGAGAATGCACGTTGGAGAGAGAGAGAGAGTTAGAGAGAGAGAGAGAGAGAGAGAGAGAGAGAGAGAGAGAGAGAGAGAGAGCGAGAGAGGTTTACAGAGAGTATGTAAACAATCGTAACGGGAGGGGGTGGGGAAGATAGAGAGTAACAATAATTGTTAATGGGGGTTGGGGAAGAGAGAGAGAGAGAGAGAGAGAGAAGAGAGAGGGAGTGTAGGCGAGAGGGTGTTCACGCGCCGCGAAGCGCAAGAACGGTGTCAGAAGCAGAAGAAGAAACACGAAGAAGATTATTTTAACGTCGTAGGAAACTATCCCACAAGATCGTAAAGATCTATATGATGAGGAATTTTATGCATCATAAGGCACGGGCATCGAACTCGAAACCGGTTTTTTTTTAAAAAAAAAATTATTTTCAAACGTCCAAAAATGCCAAAAATAGGCTAAAAATATCGAAAATCATCCGACAATCCCAAAAATTGACAAAAAAATCCAAAAATATCTAAAAGTCATTGACAATTAAAATCAAACACTTCCAACACGCACACAAAAGCACACAAAAATAACAGTTTTTATTGAAAACGCCAAATTTGACAAAATCGTCAACCCGGCCCGCAGAAATAGTAAAAGGCTTAAAATTTGGCAAAGGAAAGCCAAATGCGCTTGAAATCAAGCCGTAAACACACATTCATTACAGTTCATAAAGATCGCAAGATATCAAAATTTTACGGAATTAACCAAAAATTAATGCAAAAATTATCCAAAAAATACCAATTTTTTAAAAAAATTCTCCACACCTAGGGAATTAATGCAGCCAAATAAAATCACAAAAATCACATCAATTCAATTGCCAATCAATTTCATCAATAAAATCCAAACTAGGCAATTAAATCGATAAAATTAGCGGTAATACTAGGTCAAAATTTGATGCAATTGAAGTGTGTAAATCCCTGTTTTGAGCTAAAAAATGCAGCAATTAACCATTACACACATCAACTATGCAGTCAAAAATTGGATCAATCATGCACATTAAGCACTTTTTAGGCACACACACACACACACTAATAATTGACAGTTTTTACCAATCTTTAGGAGCGCACACAAAAGGGTTAATCTTATCAAAATTGCAATGTGATTTCACAAATCTCTAGTTGGGCATGACCACAACACAAATCAATCATCACAATTGAAAAATCTTAAGCACACATTGATTTTTAGTTGCAGAAACAAGGGCAAAATAGTGCACACACACCTAGAATTAGGCATACACACGCTCAATTAATGCACACACACTTGAGTTTAGTCACGCACGCACCCAATTAGCAATGCACAATCACCAATTAACAATTGAACTTCTCAAATCCATACGCCATCAAACCTCAAAAATTTCGGCATTACGACGGCATGAAAACGAACAAATAAAAAATTTTCAAAGCAACATAGCATCAACATTGCATTGGCATTACATTGCATCGCATCATGGTGGGATCTCTACACAATTCTACACATCTTTAGATTCTAGGAAGTTTGAGAATACCACCTTGATTACCTTTCCTTGAAGATCGATTGAACGGTTGAAAGCTCCAATCCTTAATAGCAAATTAGTGTGTTAGCAAAAATTAGTGAAATTAGCAAGGGGATAGTGTGAAATTAGAGTGTGTAAACACACAAATGGCAAGATACGATGACAAATTAGAGAATTATGAACATAATTCTTCATGCACACACATCCAAAATCCACAAAAACATATAACACATAAGTGAAATCAGTAGTGAAATTAGTGAGGAAACACATTCGATTATGCCACAATTACACTAGCGTAGGCCATCGTCCCCAGCAACGGTGCTAAATGTTGGGGGTTTCATCGTTGCATAGCTCCAATGACCAACAAAATCATCAATCTGGAGGGATGAGCTACCCGACTAGGGCATGGAAACACTCATACGATTAGTGAGCTAATTATGGCAACACGAATGGTTAACTATATGAGGGGAGCTTCTCGGCCTATGGAGGAGCTAAGCCACAATGAAGAGAAATCTCCACATCCACTTCCCTTCACCTCCAATCAACCCAATCACACACACTAACGATTGCAAGACGCACAAAATACTAATCCTATCATGCAACACACTAATCACGAGCACACACACATAGATCTATCAAGCACCACACTCCAATCAAACTTACATGCACACACAAGCAAAAGAGTGAAATCACATAAGATTAGAGAAGGATTAACCATTAATTAGTTAAGATATAGCTAATCTAAGCATCATAGGCAATCATAAAAAGCATGAGAGAGGCATAGTAAAAGAGAATTAAGCATTGATTAGTGTTAATCAAGTCATATGAGCAACGAGAAGCTCAATGACTCCACAGCCACACACAGCAAGAGCTCTCACCAAAGAGTACTCTCAATAAATGAGCTTGAGAACCCTAATTTCTTTTACACACTACCTTATATACCTAGGGTAAAAATATGCAATGTCTTGGTGCCCAAGGCCTTTAGGGCTACACCACTTACTAAATCTGCTACCTAGGCACACTAATGGACCTATTCTTTACAGCTTGGAAGTCCCATTGATCCCGTAACACATTAAAATATTACAATGGCTTGAAATAAATCAGAAATTTACAATACGTGACTATTTTGGAAAAATGTGTACCTCCAATCTTTACTGCTTCTTCGTATTGATCTTCGATGTGCATCCATACGTCTTCGGTCTTTAGCAGCTTCTGTTAACTCATGTTGACTTAGTTAACATTAGGTTACAGTATCTCTCAAGATGGCATCCAAATGGATCCATTAAAACTAGAGGTAATAAAAGGATGGCCTAATCCAAGGAATCTACATGAACTAAGAAGCTTTATAGGTATGTGTGCCTACTATAGACGCTTCATAGAAAATTTCTCACAAATCGCGGAACCATTACATGACCTAACAAAGAAAAATGTTAGGTATACATGGTCCACCAAGGAGAACAATGCTTTCAAAAAGACTAAAAAAAAGCTTATCTCTCAACCTGTGCTTACACTGTCGGATCTCTCAAAGCCATTTGAGGTCCAATGTGATGCTTGTGGTGATTGCCTTGAAGTTGTTTTGCTCCAAGAAGGGCACGCCATAGCCTATGAAAGTCGAAGTCTCAACTCTATTGAGCAAGCTCTAGGCATATATGAGAAGAAACTCTAGGTAGTTCTACATGCTCTAGAGTCCAAATTGGGATCCATTCAAACATGGAGAATCTAAGATATGTTGTACATTGAGTTTTTTTCCTGAAGGTCCACCACTTGTCCAAGCTACACTTTATAGATAGTAGATGGTTTATTCTAGTAGTTCACAATGTCAACATGCTTAGTCTTAGAAATACAAGGTATACCGCTTGTCTAAGATGGGCAGGGAGAAACGATAAAATGTGCATGACTTATTCATTCTTAGGATCTACGTGCATGGTCCACCACTTGTCTATCTTGTAAAGCTAAATCTTGAATTTTTTTTCTTTCTCAACCTATACAGAGGGTTTTATTTCAAGGTCCATCTGTTATCCAATCTAAGCTTATAAGAACATGGAGAGAAGCAACGCTCTACTACTTGTCCAAGCTAAACTAACCAAAACATGGAGAGAAGCAAATAACTACCACTTGTCTAAGCTTAGATATATAGATAGTAGATGGTTTAGCATAAAGCTCCACTAGTTGTCCAACCTTTAGTCACATGGTCCACCTTGTAATGCTTGAAGGACCACCACTTGTCCAAACTAGATCCATTGAAGCATGGATAGAAGAAAAGCTTCACCACCTATCTTAGCTATGCTTCTTTGACACATGGAGAGATACAAGCTCCACCACTTGGACAAGCTAGGATCCATTGAATCTAGGACAAATGAAAGCTTTACCATACGTCCATACTTGTCTCCATTAGAACATATGGAACCCATGCTATGCTGTACATTAAGTTTTTTGTCTAAAGGTCCAACACTCACTTGTCCAAGCTACACTTCATAGATAGTAGACGGTTTAATGTAGTAGTCCACAATGTGCCTATCCTTAGAAATACAAGTTACACCACTTGTCTAAGATGAACTTGGAGAAATAGTAATAGGTTCACCACTTGTCCATCCTAGGTGCAATGTCCACACCCGTTTTCTAAGGCTTTAGCTTGAATGGTTTTTTTTCACCATTTGGATAGCGTATGATATGTTGTCAATGAGGGGTTTTGTTTGAAGGTTTACCAGTTGTCCAAGGTAGCTCTATTGGAACATGAATAGAAGCAAAGCTCCACCACTTGTCCAAGCAAGATCTATTGGAGCTAGCATAGAGGATAAACTCCACCACGTACTCCATCTATGCTTCTTTGAAACATGGAGAGAAGCAAGCTTCAACACTTGGCCAAGATTCAATCCATTGATATTGAGAAAAAACAAAGCTTTACCACCCGCCCAAAGTGGGTTTTATTAAAACATGGAGAACATTGAGTTTTTGGTCTGAAGGTCCACCACTTGTCCAAGCTATACACTTAATAAATAGTAGACAATTTAGTCTAGTAGTCCACAATGTGTGTAGCCTTAGGGAAATAATGTATACCACTTCTCTAAGATGGGCATGGGGAAATGATAATAGGTCCACCACTTGTCCATCCTAGGTGCCAGGTCAACACCCAACCTCTAAGGGTATATCTTGAATGGTATTTTCTCGCCATTTGGATAACCCATGCTATGTTGTCAATAAGGGGTTTTGTTTGAAGGTCCACCATTCGTCCAAGCTAGTTCTATTGGAACGTGAATAGAAGTGAAGCTCCACCAATTGTCCAAGCTAGCTCTATTGGACCTAGCATAGAAAAAAGCTCCATCACTTATTCTATCTGTGCTTCTTTGAAACATGGAAAGAAGCAAGACCACCACTTGGCCAAGCTTAAATCAACCCAGATTGTGACAAAAGTAAGCTTTACCATATCTCCAAATTGGGCTTCCATTAAAACATGGAGAAATGATAAGAGTGCATGACTTATTCATTCTTAGGATCTAAGCGTACGGTCCAGCACTTGTCTATCTTGTCAAGCTAAATTTTGAATGGTTTTTCTTTCTCAACCTATACAGAGGGTTTTATTTCAAGGTCCACCACTTGTCCAAGCTAAGCTCATCAAAACATGGAGGGAAGAAAATCTCTACAACTTGTCCAAGGTAGACTGATGAAAACATGGAGAGAAGCAAAGCTTTACCACTTGTCTAATCTTAGATACATAGATGGTAGATGGTTTAGTATAAAGCTCCACCAGTTGTCCAACCTTTAGGAGCATGGTCCACCTTGTAATGCTTGAAGTTCCACACTTGTCCAAGCTAGCTCCATTGAAGCATGGATAGTAGAAAAGCTCCACCACATATCTCAGCTATGATTTTTTGAAGCATGGAGAGATACAAGCTCCACCACTTGGCCAAACTAGGATCCATTGAATCTAGGACAAATGCAAGCTTTCCCATACATCTAGACTTGTCTCCATTAGAACATATGGAACCCATGCTATGCTGTACATTGAGTCTTTTGTCTGAAGGTGCACCACTTGTCTAAGCTACACTGCATAGATAGTAGACGGTTTAGTCTAGTAGTCCACAATGTGTCTATCCTTAGAAATACAATGTATATCACTTTTCTAAGATGATCTTGGAGAAATAGTAATATGTTCAGTACTTGTCCTTCATAGGTGCAACATCCACACCTGTTTTCTAAGGCTTTAGCATGAATGGTTTTTTTTCATCATTTGGATAGCCTATGATATGTTGTTGATGAGGGGTTTTGTTTGAAGGTTTACCAATTGTCCAAGCTAGCTCTATTGAAGATAGCATAGAAGATAAACTCCACCATGTACTCCATCTATGCTTCTTTGAAAGATGGAGAGAAGCAAGCTTCCCACATGGTCAAGCTTCAGTGTTAGCAGTAAGCTAACACAGACACCATTTTTCGGAGTTCTCTTTGTAAAAAATTTATTATTTTGATAAATCGGAAATATTATAACTCCTATTTTCTCAGATAAACTTTGTAATTAATGAGACCGGGCTACAAGCTTCCAGATTGTATCAACTAGTCATTTCCAAGCTTTGGTAAAATTCCAGATTATTAGTTTTGACCACCCAAAAACCTTGGCTAAGATATAAAAGCCAATTTTTGTAAGTTTTTTTATAAGTTTTGGATAAGAAATACACAGCGTCAGCTAACGTCTCTCACTTCTCTCCTTCTCGCGCTTCCTACTCCCTCTCCGTTTGTCACATTGCGATTGCGTTTGTTGCAATATTACAGCCGCAGGTAAGAGCTCTACGCATTGACGTAATCCATTCACAGTATTTCGTAGCTTTTGGCGTCACCGACCTGCGGCCTAATTTCATCATAACTAGGAATTCACACTTTTAAATTGAAACTAAGCATAGGCGAGGTATTGGGGCATCATTGCTAAGCATTTAGATGCATTCTGGGTCAAAAACAACCAGGTCAAAAAACCACTGCTGTTAATAATTGCAATTTTGAAACTTGACCTAAAGTGGGGTTTGAGACCATAAGCATGTGTGCTTAGGTCTTATAAACTTGTCCTAGAAGTTTTGTTACGTTTGGATGTCATTTGATGCTGTAACAGATGTGATTTGCTTGCCGATGAGCGATTGGCTTTTGTTGATTTCAGTCACTTGAGTGTAGCCTGAGTTAGATGCGAGTTGTTAGTTGTTTTCCGAGAGATTGAAAACCTCTTGTAGCCTCTATGCACTAGTCAAGTCAGCTTCGTCCCATGGTTTGACAAATTAATCGTGGTTCTTGCTAATATTGCAATAAGATAGGATGGTGAGGTTAGACATGAGTCCCACATTTGGTGCCGCTGCCGGAGATCGGCCCAAAATCACTATTGAAGGGTAGGAAAATTACCTCGGCATAAATAGATGGTATATGAAGTTACTATCAGTAAAATTTTACCTAATTTAGACCATAAGTATAGGAGGAAAAGGTTATAAATCAAATTTATGAAAATTCCTAAAGATAGAACATATTCAATTACAATTTAGTGAGAGTAATCCATTAGCCGATAGAAATTTATAATTTAATAAGGTTAAAATGGAAAATAGACTAAGGAGAAACCTAGAAAAAGGGTTTCTCAAATTAAACGATAATGATGGGAAATTACTTACAGCATAAATAAGTTACTGGAGGAATATCTCATCAAATTGACTATTAAAGATATCTACTTACTCCAAAAATCCTTATTTTTGGGTAAACAAGGAAAAAGAACATTATTCATCAATTACACTTCTAATGGATTAAGTCTTTTTATAAGGCTACCGACATGGCTCCAAAGAGGACCAGGGGAAATCCTCTTACTGAGGAAGAGGATGTTACAAGCAAAACAAAGCAACTAATGACCATGAGGCTGGGCCTAGCCATAGGCCAACAGAGGAGAGTCTACGGGTACCCGCCCCACAGCACATGGACGAGCACTCCCAGGTGGATTTCTATTTTTTTCACTTAAAATCTTTTCAAGTTCATTTTTAAGTTAACATTGCATACGTAAGTTAGGAAGGATAAACTGGATGTAAATGGAAGGTAACTTCCATGAAACCAATGAGCAATGATTTTAAATAGGAAAGAAATGATTGGGTTATGATTGAATGACCTAGGAAAGAAATGATTGGGTTATGATTGAATGACCTAGGAAAGAAATGTTTGACCATCCTTAAGACAGCTTGTCTCAAGACACCTCTGATTCCTTGGAAATATTTTACTCCAGGTAATGAGTAATGATGGAGATACCATCATGGAAGAGTCGGTTTCCTCAGCAGGTGTGGAGTCTTTACCCCGTGCTTGTTTATGTTTGTGGATAGTACTTTCAAGTTTATCCTAGAGGAACCGCCCGGTTGTATGGGCAACTGGTTTTGGCGTATGGGCGCCCAGACTTTGGGGGACTTTGGGTGATGGCTTTTTCCACCCCGATGTTTATAAATAAGGAATCGGTGCCGTTTTTCACCCCTGTATATGTGGTCTTGAGACAAGCCAGTACTGGTCAGAAATACTTCAGAATGACAGTACCTTGTCTTAAGTCTAAAGATGTTTGTTTGCTGAAAGAATGTTTTCAATACTGTTTTCATAGTTGTTTTAATGAAATGCAGTGTAAAAGTTAAAAGGAATCATTGTTTTAATTATGAAAAGAATGTGGTAGTAATTAAACAACACAGAAATCTTGTGTGAGTGCGGAGTGGTAAGTGGGGATTGACTAAGGTTTTCAATCATGGATGGGTGGACCTGATTAATCAGGTAACTATCCATTCCCGCGCACTAAAATGTTTAGAAACTTTTTCACTTGGAAGAGGAATCCACCAATGGCTGTTCCCTCACATATGTTAGGGGGAAAAAAGAGTTGGCTAAGGAAACCTTAATCTGAAGGATGAAGACATAGGGCCGGAAAATTTTTTTATGGTCCCATTTCCACTGCGAGACAGGACTAGGTCTCTTCTAGGGCTATAAACCTAAACCATTTTCAATGGTAAGGGTGAATTCCCTAGAATTTTTCTTATTTAAGGACTCTGACTTTAGTAGGCCTAGAGACCTGTGAATGGTACCATCCCGTTTTTGGTGTCGATGGGATTGGGGACCTTACATAGTACCCAAATAGAATGGAAAATTACGAGTGTGTGCTAATCTCAAAAAGGTGAATGCAACTACCATCAGAGACAACTTTCCTCTTCCGATAACTGAGCATGTTTTAGAACGAGTTGCAGGAAAAGAAGCTTACAGCTTCTTAGACGGCTTTTCAAGATACAATCAACTTTTGGTTGACCCAAAAGATCAGCATAAGACTGCTTTTGCAACAAAATGGGGTATATTTGCCTATCGGGTTATGCCATTTGGGTTAACTAATGCCCTAGCCATGTTTCAAAGGTTGATGGGCCATGGTTTCTAAGAGTATCTTAGGAAATTCTTAGAAGTATATATGGATGATCTATGCGTACATTCATCAATCCAGGCTGCATTTTGAACACCTCAAAAAGGTATTCAAAAAATGTAGACTTTATAGGATTTGCTTAAATCCTGAAAAGTGCACATTCATGGGTAGACAAGGAAAAATTCTTGGACATATAGTGTCTAAAATGGCATAGCTACTAATGTTGAGAAGATTCATGTCATTGCAGATTTTCCTAGACCAACAACAGTCAAGGGAGTACAAGCCTTCATGGGGCATTGTGGATATTACCGACGGTCATCTACATGTACGTTATAATTGCAAAAACCATGTATAGCTTGATTACGCACTTTGAATGGACCAAGGCCTGTGAAGAATCCTTCATGAAGCTTAAGCAAGCTCTCACCTTAGCTCCAATATTGAAAGCACCAGATTGGGATAATGTATTCCACGTACATGTAGATGCTTCTAATTTTGCTATCGGTTGTATACTAGCTCAACAGAGAGACATGAAAATTGACTTTCCTATTTCTTAAGCTAGCTAACAATTGAACATGGCAGAAAAGAATCACACCACCACCAAAAGAGAAGGACTAGGAATGATCTATGTCGTAAAAAAGGATAGACATTACCTACTAGCCAGCAAGTTTGTGTTCTTTGTGGACCACCAAGCTTGTTGTATTTGGTTAACAAGACATGCAGCACACGGAGAATAGTGAGATGGTTCATCATTCTCCTCGAATTTGATTCCACTGTGGTTGTAAAAAAAGGCACTACACATCAACAAGCAGATCATTTATCAAGGATTGTTTCAGGAGAATCACCTAAAGGGGTAGATGATGATTTACCAGATGCCTATTTGTTCTCTGTAGAAATGATATCTAGATGGTCGAAAAACATTGTGTCATTAATGACAATAGCTCAAGTGGATTCACAAATACCACTTCCTATCAATTACTAGCTGGAAGGCTATACAAAAGAAATCAGGATGGACTATTGCTTTTATGCATTAATCCTGAAGAAAAAGAATAGTACCTAAGTCAAGCACATGTTACCATAGTAGGACTTCACTTTGCACAAGACCAAACTATGCAACGAATCTTGAGACTTGGAGTATTTTGGCCGACTATGAGGAGAGATGTTAGATCTTTTGTAAAGGATTTCCCTTAATGTCAAAAAAAAAAACACCCATTCCTCATGTAACATTGTTTCAAATGTCACCTATTCCTAAGTGGAGTAATTATTTGGTTACTTACTTATTGAGCCGAACATTTCTTGAGGATATGAGTAAACGGCATCAAAGAGAAATTGAAACTAAAGCAAGAGACTATGCTATTATTGGGAACCAATTGTATCAGAGAGGTAAAGATCAACATTTGCGTCTTTGTGCAAATGAAAACGAGTATATTCCGATTATAGAACAAGCACATGCTGGAATAGGTGGAGGTCACTTTTCTAGTGAGACCACCGCAAGAGCAATATTGATGGCAGACATATGGTGGCCAACACTTTTTGTAGATGCTAAATAATATGTTCGAAGGTGTGATTCTTGTCAACGAGCAAAAATGCCAACATGAGTAGATAGCATGCCCTTAAGACCAATGATGGGGGCTAGAGCTTTTGCAAAATGGGGTATAGATTTTGTTGGACCAATACAGCCACCTACTTATAGAACCCAAGCTCAATATATCATTGTAGCTATGGACTATTTGATCAAGTGGGCTGAGGCTAAAGAAACTCAAAATAATGATGCCAAAACCACTGCTGCATTCTTATATGAGTATGTATTCACGAGATATGGACTGCCAATAGAGATTGTCAGTGATCGGGGAACTCATTTCCTCAAGGAGGTGATAGAGTATTTGCTTAATGAGTTTATGGTCATCCATAACAAATCAGCTCCATATCACCCACAAGCAAACGGACAAGCTGAGCATAAAATAAGATTCTTAGCTTGGTGCTGACTAAAGTGGTTAGTTCAAGAAGGACAGACTGGGAAATGAATCTCCATGCTGCTCTATGGGCTTATCGAGTTTCATTCAAAATAGCTCTAAATGCTATACCCTTTAACCTTGTTTTGGTCTTGATGCCATACTTACAATAGATTTTCTATTGCTGACATTAAGGGTAGCACAGAATCTTGAGTGGACTGGACATGAATTGTCAGAAAGACTTGAAGATTTGGAAAAGCTAGACGAGCAAAGGCTAACTGATGTAGCTCATATCTATGTACAAAAGCGAAAACAAAAACAGTTTTTTGATTCCCACTTAGGCTGGGTTCACAAGAGGGCGGCGGAAATAGCAAAGGAAGAGCTTCATTTCCAACTCTTTCGCCGTCCATCAGTTCACACGGGAGGTGGAAATAGAGAACCAACATATCTTCCGCCGCCCCATGCATTCACACAGAGTGGTGGAAGAGAAATTTGATTAACATAAAAACCTTTAGAAAATGAAACACATATAGAGAAGCTACATTGAAGATGTATTAAAGGAATCTCATGAGATACAAGCTGAAAGAGGACATAAACATAATAAGCATGCCAGTTTCACAATGAAAGGTTTCGTTACAAAGTTCTATGTAGAAGAGGAAGAAGTTAACAATGATGATGCTTCCAATGATGATAAATCCATCTCTACCAAGGCATCATTGCCAAATAATTCTTGTACATTAACCCTTACATGCTCTCTATACATTGTCCTAGCGAGATTGTCTCACCGATCTGAACCTGAACCAAAGTCATAACCTTCATCGCCTCCTTGAGCACGTTCCATTGCGTCCTCTATTTGTATCGGCCTACTAGCGCATAGCTCCTGAAGGAGCATGCAACTGTTCTTCGATCCTCTTCCCTTTGAACCATAAGTGCCAAGTTTGCTTCAGCTTCTCGTACCCATTCCATGTCAAAACTTTCTCCGTGGCAAATGCAAATATTGTGGAGCACAAGGAAAGCAGCAACAACATCTGGCACATATTTTAAATTCATGTCACATCTTTTCAACAATATACAAAACCTTGCCTTCAACATGCCAAAGGCTCTCTCAGGTGGCATCCTAGTGCTTGATTGTATGAAATTCCAATAGTGCTTTGCATGTGACAATCCTTCTTTGCATCCCTTGAAGGGCACTAGCATGTAAGGCCGTGCTGGGTAAGTGCAATCGCCCACCAAACAATAATTGCCCAAGTCACCTTTTGTACATCGTTGCCCTAGCTCGCTTCTAGTGAAGTTTAAGGAGTCATGGACTAACCCAGCCCACCCCACATCATAATTCCATATTGAACAATTTGGGGCCACGGTTAACTGTAGCAGGATTGAATGAAACCCTTTGCGATTGAAGTAATCTACATGGTTGTCCCTTGGGGCAATGATGGGAATGTGAGAACCATCTATGGCACCAACTACAAAGGGAATGTGTCGTATTTCCTCAAACTCACTTGCCAGTGTGGCAAAATGTGAGTTTGAAGGCCATCTAATATAGAGATTCCTAAGGCCGGATGTCACAATTTCCCTAGAAAATTCATGGACAATTTTACACACTATCCTTTTAGCACACCCATGGAGATCACCTATGGGATCAAGGTTTGTTCCTGTAGCAAGCACTATTGTCACCTCCAAGAGCAGCATGATCTTGGGTGGTTGAGGAAGCATGACTAAGAGGTGTGATCGAAGCTCTATCATGGTAGTATTCATCTTTCACATCATACCATTTGCAAGTCTGCTTCCTAACATTGCCAGAAATGTTATTATGGACTTTATCTATCCTGTATTGCGCTACCACAGCTTGAAAATTTTTACGACAGCTTTCACTATCTTTATCAAACTTGGGATAAGTGCCGGCCAATTGAGTGGCCACCTTGGCCCACAAGATGACTCCTTGCTTTTGAGGATTGTTGAATTCCTCATTCATGCCTCCCCAAATGTGAACCAATTGGTCAACCCAAAAGTCCTTCCACTTACCCTTCCCTTTGTTGTCGTTGTCATCATCATCCCTCAAGTCAACAACAACCTTGTTTTTGGTTGTCTTTGGCTTCTTCAATGGCACTTGGCTCCCTTGGGCTACCTCCTCATTATTGGTTGGTCTCTTCTTGGATGCTTTTGAACGGCCTTTGGAAGATTGAGAGGGGGGAGGGGGTGGAGGTATAGGGTACGGAATTAGATTGGGTGATGCTTGAGGAGTGCTCGGACTAGCTTGTTGTAGCATAGGAGAATTAGGGCTTGAGCCACTTAGAGGAGGTGAGGGATATGGTTGGTTGGCTGGAAGGGCACATCATGAAAGGAGAGGTTGGAGATGGAGAATTCAACATGGCCGTAAAACCATGAGAAGGCATAGGAAATGGTAAATGAGAGAAATGATTGAAATAAGGTTGGGAGAATTGTGTTTGAGAGAGAATGGTGTCATCGTCCTCTCTTTGAGAATCATAAAATTGAGAGGTGTTGGACTCCATGTTACCTATCACAAGCAAACAAGAGAGAGTGTTAGTACATGCTCATCAAAAAACACTTAAAATAGAGCGTGCTTCAATACATAAGCATGTATACCTTTTCACAAGCTTTGCATGTCGTAACTCTCCAAGTATCTTTAATCTATCAAGGCACACAAGTATAAAGGTTAGTATATCAAAGAACATGGACATTACATCATTGCGTCAACACAAAATGAAAAAGAGGAGAGGAAGAGAAGAGGTTCTTCATGCAAAAAACTTTTACCACAAAGGATGCTTCCAACCCTCAAAATGCTCCTTGCAACTTCATGTTGTGCTCTGTGAAAAATATGAAGGGCTCTTTAGCTCAAATGGGTCCTATTTATAGTCCTTGGAAAAAGATTGGAACATTAGGCCTTTGTTGGAAAAAAAAAATGGAACGTTGAGTCTTTTGTAATGTTAACGGGCTGACCGTTGCAAGTTGGCATGCATTGAGGCTTACGTGGAGGGCGGAAGCCGCAACTGGCCGGGGGGGGGGGGGGGGGGGGGGGTCGGAAGAAAATCGAAGAGTTTGTTCTGTGCGCTGGCAGGTTCAGCTTTCATTACCGCCGCGCCTTGTGAACAGGCCTTGCTGAGCCAACAACTTTTGATTGGCGAAACTCTTGCACGCAACAATTTCTGCCATGCTTTGTGAACCCAGCCTTAATCACAAAAATCTTCAAGAAAGGGGACTTAGTTCTAGTCTATTCCCTTAAGCAACACATTCCCAAGTTTAAAAAAAAGGGAAACAGACCATTTATCATTGAAGATGTATCTCCAAGTGGAGCAGTACAATTGTCCACCCTAGATGGTGAACCAATGGCTAATTGGATTAGTGGATGTCGTTTAAAGAAATACAATTTTCCACTAACCAACAATTCGCTAGAAAGAATGCATGCAGCCAAGCAAAGAAAGATCAAACGACAATAGGTTATTGATGAAGCCCAAGAGGAATCTAGGTTTTGGGTACTCAAGTGGAAAGCTGCTCTCAAGAATCAACAGATATCAATTCCCATCAACACTTTGGAAATAGATGATCGATAATGGGAATTATCTAAAGATGCAGTTTCAATAGATGATGACTGGTTAGACGGAATGGACATGTGCATCAAAGTAAAGCTCAACAATCATAGCACCAATGCTTTGGTCGACACATGAGCTAGAGTAATGCAGTCAGTTATTCCACATACAAGAAGGCCACAAGTCAAGCATTGACGGCAGGAATAGAGACAATCAAAGGATGCAACAAGAACCCAACTCCAACATTGGGAATAGTCAACTTAAACATGATAGTACATGGATGTTCATATCCTCATCAATTTGTATGCTTGCCCGATGAACACATGAATGAGACGATAATTCTTGGAATTCCATGGATGCATACATACAAAAAAATACCAGATTGGGATATGAATTAGCTAAAGTTATCACCTAAAGGAGGGCAACTCATTGCTCCAATTGCACTAAGCAAGGAGGAATGGAAAAGAAGTAATCAATAGACCAAACCATGAAGTAGTCAATCTTCTCCATCCCCTCAACAATCAAATGCTACAAGTAGCATGCAAGAAGTCGGGCAAATTTGGGTACCAAAAGCACATCTTAAGGATAAGCCGGTTCAAATCTGGGTGCCACCAACAAAACAAAGAAGTTTCCAAGGGTTTGAACACAGAGAAGAGCATCTCCAAGCAAGGAACGTAACATGGAAATGGTTTGGAAGAAAAAGGAGCACTTATCTTCTCCACAACCCGCAAAACCAATCAAGCAATGGTGAGTTAAGTCTTAAGAAACTCCACCACACCATGCAGCACCACGCCGATCAAATTACCAATGGCGAGAAAAATCTCGACAACAGTCAAAGGTGCTACCAACAACCCAAGCAATCAGTTTGCTAAAGCATCATGATGTACAATCAAATAGAGAGCACACAAGCTACAAGATTTTCTCTTTGGAAGACATCATCAGCAAACCTCGACATCGAAAACCCTTGAGTTAAGTACTCAAGACCCAGCTCTTGCACAACATAGTGGTTAGAATTGCATTGATCTTCATATCATGGTAGAGCCAATCACGGCTATGCATAGACACGATTGTTCAACCCATGCACACACTCGTCCCAGAGTACGCCATCTAGGAGTGGTGGAAGGGCACTAAGTACTAAGTAATTAAGGGCAATGTTTGAAGAGGGAGGAAAAAGTTTGATGTTAACGTGTGATTTTTTGCAAAACTACCTAATAATGCCCTTATAATTCATCATCAAGGAAAAATTCACAGATAATATCTTCCCGATGCGTGTGAATAGTGTATATACTATCAAAAAATCATAAAAAATAGTCATTTTGGATATTTTTCATCATTTTTATTGATAATGAGGCTTGAAAATAGAGAAATCCAACAAAAAAACAATAAAGCTATGTTTTTCAAGGGATTTTCTTAATTATTGGATTTTTACTTTACTTTTTTAAAGTATTTTGCTATTTTCTTGATTTTTTCAAATAAACAGGTTAAAAACTAATAATAAATAGCAGGGAAGCTTGGATGGAAAAATGAAAGACACGATGGCAATCAGAAAGACAACGCGAACAAGCACAAAAATTTTCAAAAAAATCAGAAGCTGGAAGTGGGAAGCCTAAATTAGGCGACCAGGCCTACTTTTGCAAAATTCTTGTAGAATGAGCAACAGGAATCCGATTAGGGACGTTTTTGAGTCTAGCATAGATTTCATGGACTAGTAGGACTAATGGGGAAATCTTGGGAAATTTGGTTCAGGAAGTCCGGGTATAGATATCCCAGGTAGACTAAAATCACCTCATTTCCACTTGGAGCCTTTGTAGAGAGAGATTTTGGCCTCTTTCGCACGACTTTTCCGGAGCCCACACTTGACCATTTTCAGCGCCGTGTCACACGAGACATGAGGGGTAAGTTCTTTACTCAACAATGATCCATTTTGTACGGCCGGTAGCTAGTCCAAAGCCCTGGAAAAACCTTAGAAACCGAGTAGTGCACGAAGATCTACAACCTAAACTGACCATAGCGGCCTGCCAGCTTGACCAAATCGGATGGGATTTGAACCATAGCATGCCCTAGCATAATAGAACCTTTTGGATGACCATTTAGCAGGGGTCAAGGGGGTCCCCAGTAGAAAAGTTAGGTTTTTGGCAAATGCCAAAATTCCAACCTGACTCCATAGATGGCTTGTATGTGAGTTCCATATCCAATGTATATGATTGGTTTGGTGAAATCCATCAAGCAAAGCCCTCGAAAAGCAGAAAACGACTTGAAGGTTACAAAGCGTCAAATTCGACATACAGTGTCAAACTGACTCCAAATGAGCCAAAATTGGACAAATTGCTTCACGACTATGTTGCGGACAAGTCCAAAGCCTCAAATTTGATCGATCAACCCAACAGACAGAGTAGTCACAAAAAACGGTGATTTCAGAGTTGACAGAGCACAAAGTGATGCCAGCATGACCAAACTTGACCAAATTCAATTTAGAACTTGTATTAGGTGTATGAAACATGTCTAGGTCAAAAATTTTAGGTTTTGCAAAGTTTTTGTCACACTGTTGTAAATAATCGCGATTATTTACTTTTGCATCAATTTTGCTTGAAAATTGTCAAATCATCTACCTATCATGTGTACATACCTATTACATGCCAAAAATCAAGTATGAGCCAAAATGACCACCCATTACTTGTAAAATTGCCAAAAAATGCAAAGAAGTCTTTGCAAGCCAAAATTTGGGTTATGGCCAACATTTCTTGATCCAAATCACTTCATATCTCATACCCAAGGTCTATAGAATGCCTAGAACCAATTTGTACCAAAAAATATCAATTCTGGAAGAAAAGTTAATAATCGCGATTATTTACTTTTTGGTCAAAATTGGAGAATTATGATATTTTGCCATCATACATCCAAAGTACATGATGTGTTGAGTCAACTAGCCAATTTTAAATCAGTTTGGAGCTCAAAATCTCAAATTTCCTTTATATCTACTGTTTCAGTGACCTAAAGCCAAAATTGGGTACCATTTTCACCCTATGCATCCAAATGAACCCATAATTCAATCAGAGCATGTATTTGGTATACACTTCAAGCCTATAAATCCAAGTTTGCAAAAAGTTGAAAATTTCCCTTAGCTGTAAATAATCGCGATTATTTTCTTTGGTTGCAAATTTTTGTTTTGACCATACAGTTTTGTTCCTTGCATGTTTCTATGCATCTTTGCTTCTTCAAAAATTGATTTGAAGCAAAGTGGACCAAATTGTCAGCATTTCAGTCTAAAAGGACATTTCAGAGAAAATTCCGATAAATCTGCTAACTTTGCACCCTATTCACTAAACAGGATCCATGCAAGCAGCGGAGAGGGCTAAAAAGAAGCTCAACCAGAAAGAGAAACTACAGGAACTGTCCGCGTATCAACTAGGCCTTGAGTCAGTCAAAGTAGCAAAGGAATCCTACCTTTCCAGAGAATAGCTGGAAGAGCACCACACTACAATTTTCACTGGCAGGTTTAAAAGTGAAGAGGGGTATCAGGTGGAGTTGCAACTCCTGCCCAAAGAAGTCTACGATGCAACCACAAAGCCAGAGACAAAAGAGGCTAACCGCAGGCTGGGGCTCAAGCATTTCTACAAACAAGAGCCTTGCGGAGAGGATTTTCAGAAGGCTTATGAGCTTCTGTCCACCATCAAAGAAGACGGAACCGCACATATATCTGACACCCAAGGGAACAAGGTCGAAGTATTGATCACAAAAGAGATAGTGGTAGAGGCACTTGGACTGCCCACAGAAGGAATGACCATGCGAGCAAGAGACAAGAAAACCACAGGCACATTTACCAAAGAGACAGTCGCGGCTACATTTGCAGACCTCATTCACAAACAAGTGGAAGAGCCAGCCCGTTTGTACCACCTGCACTTCCATTTCTTGGCAAAAAGGCCACCAAGGTACACTACACCCAATCATGTGGTGGCCACTACATTCACTCAGGTTCTCAAGTCGACAACAAGACAACCAGTGGACCATGTGCAGTATGTCTTGACAACCTTGAAGGTCACCAAGAAGGAAGGAAAAATCATGTACTTGGGTGTTCCAGAGGTCTTGACTCGAATAGCATATCATGCCATTGGCATGGCCGACAACCTACCACCCCTGATCAAAACACATGGATATTGGCAGCACAACCCTTTCCAAGAGCTACAAGGTCAGGTAAAAGACCATATAAATTTGATGAAGAGTGAGCTGATAGCTCGCCGGAAAGGCACAACAACGAGAGCTCTGACAACGAAGAAAAGAGATCTCAAAGAGAAGAGATGAAAAGAAAAGATGTGGACGCACACCAAGAAGAGCCAGCTCAAAGACAAGTGCACTTTGAAAGAGAGAAATAGGCATACCAGCATAGTAGGCAAGCACAAGGGAAGGTCTCAGAAAAATGGGTACCTGTAGGCCCTCGAACAAAGCATCACACAAGAAAAGAGGCGGATGATCCAACAGAGAATTTAGACAGAATGTACCAAGAGGCTGAAGCTCTAAAGCTGAAGGAGGTAGAAGAGGCTGCTGAAAAATCCAAGGAGGCGCAAGACCAAAGTCAAGCCAAGGAAATGGCTAGACAAGAGCAAATTCATGGATCTCCCCGACCCACCTCACCGTCTACAGAACTACAAGACCTCCCCATGCCTAGTCCACCACCATCACCTACAGGCAAAGACACCAATGAAGAAGCAGAGCCTGAGAAAGACAAAGATGGCACAGGCCATGGGGCCCAAACCCATGAGCACAAACAAAATCCGCAAAAGAAGCCGACCACCCCGACGGACAAAAAGAAAAAGAAGCCGAGCCAAAACTGGAGAAGGCAACAAGAAGACACTCAAAAGCCAGAAGAGGAAAAGGCAAGTAGATCTAAACAAGAGACTGGTAAGGAAGCAGACGCGGAAAAAGAGTCTAGGAGTGCACATGAGACAGAACCTGAGCCAGAGAAAGAAGAAAGGCCGACACCTAAAGAGACAGCAAGGTCTGATCCAACATCATCTACTTCCACTCAACCAGAAACAGCCGAGGCATCAAAGCCTCAGGATACCAAAGAAGAAGACCGACCATCTATCTGTACACAAGAACCACCAGCAGTTACGACGTAGTAGGAAGCCACACATGAAGGCTGCAAACACATCCCAGCTGGCAAGACAGGAGGAGTGGCAGTCAAACGATGAAGTAATAGTACAGGTCAATGAATATGCACGGCAAATGCAGGAAATGACGGAGAGACTCCGCTCAACAGCATTAAACCATAGCACCAAGGCCAAAGAACTTGAGATGGTGATTGACGCTTTCCAAGGAGAGTTAGAAGGTAGGATGACTGTCATCACTGATCTTCAAAGGCAGGTGCAAGATTTGAAGGCAGAAGCGGAACAGCATCAGTTACCCAGAGATAGGCAACAAAAGGAAATGGAGGAGTTAGGTGATCTACTCACCAAACTATCCAATGCCTGCAAAGCAAAAGATAAGCAGCTGATAGAAGTTATGAATGAACTTCTTACAACATCTCTGTCAGCTCAGAAAATTCAGGTACAATTAGATGTTGTCAATGCTTCTCTGCAGTACTCGGAGCAGCGGATCAATGATCAAGCCATTTGCTTACGGCAAATAAGAGAAAATCTAGCCATGGCCTCGATCAAAGTAACTGATGAAGTGTACAAGGCACTTGAAAAAAAAACAAAGACCTAGAATTAGAATTAAAACTAGAACAATCACAACGCAGGGACCTGGCATTGATGCAGGTTCAGAGAGAGGAGGAGCTTCTAAAGGAGATAGCAGAACTCAAGCAGATTAATCAACTCCTGAGAGATGGAAAACCAGACACGCAGGAAGAGGCAGGCACTTCAGAGCCGCCACAGATAGACATACCCTCGGTCTCGTTTGCAGAGTTTGAGACACAGTCAACAACAGAGCCGAGTGGTGATGACGATTTTTAGATTAACATCATGAATGAAGACACAGTGCCAATGGTCCAGTTGTCAAAAGCTGAAGAAGACGCACTGAAGGAGAAGATCACCCTAGAGATGGATGAGCAGCGGAAAGCTGCAATGGATTGGGAGTTGAGATTTTTACACTCTGTCAACGTCACTCAACTCACTCCCAATCAGATCAATGCTCAATGGCATCAACAATCCCTGCCGTACCCTCTCATCAAACTGGAACTATTACAGGTGAAAGAAAGGCTATACAAGGATATGCAAGAAGATGGCGTAGATAAAGACCACCTAAAGTGGAGGTTTAGCTGGTTGAACAAGAATCCGAGATACTTGATTCTGTTCACAAGAGCCCTTCAAAGAGATCCAACCTTCTATCCTGTACCCAGAGTAAGGACATGGTAAGTGCATCAAGCACTGCAAAAGAAGAGGCCAACTTGGCTCAACTTCCCTAGGCTACCAGCTCTAGAGAGAGGCCAAGCGACAGAGGAATACATGGTGAAAACCCTAATGGGCGCCATGTCTTTCTTCAAGAGTCTACCAGATCTCTCATGTGCCATGTTATAAAAGATCTGCAGGATGTTTCTAATATGTATACAAGTTTTTAATGAGCCTGAGAAAACTGGAGCCCCATGGCTATCATTCTTGGAAGGAAACAAAGGCTTATGCTACGATCTAAGTGGACAGCCTTTAGAAGAAGTCCTTTACGGATTCTATGCTAGATGTAGGTTCTTACCGTCGAATAATATGCTTGCCTTTGAAGAAGCATTCTACACTGGATTCTTCACCTGGCAAACGAAGATATTTTCACTGGTGATCAGCAATCTAACATCTAGGTTTGTAGTCTACTCAATGGTGGAGCTGAAAAATAAAGTAACAATGCAATTTCTGCAAGTGCCTGACAAGGAAAGAAGAATCAGATACCAGAAGGCATTGGACGCGCTTAAAGACCGCCTCGCCAGGCGTCAACTCGAAGACTATTTCAGCCCATAAAGGTGTGTCAAGGGACGACACAGGCGAGAAGGGGGGGAATGTTAACAGCAAGCTAACACGGGCACCATTTTTTGGAGTTCTCTTTGTAAAACATTTATTATTTTGATAAATTGGGAATATTGTAACTCCTATTTTCTCAGATAAACTTTGTAATTAATGAGTGGGGCTACAAGCTTCTATATTGTATCAGCCAGTCATTTCCCACCTTTGGTAGAACTCCAGATTATTGATTTTGACCACCCAAAAACCTTGGCTAAGGTATAAAAGCCAATTTTTGTAAGTTTTTTACAAGTTTTGGATAAGAAATACATAGCGTGAGCTAACGACGCTCACTTCTCTTCTTCTCATGCTTCCTACTCCCTCTCCGGTTGTCACATTGCGATTGTGTTTGTTGTATTGCAACCACAGGTAAGAGCTCTATGCATTGACGTCAGCCATTCATAGTATTTTGTAGATTTTGGCGTCGCCAACCCGCGGCCTAATTTCATCATAACTAGGAATTTACACTTTTAAATTGAAAACTAAGCATAGGCAGGGTATTGGGGCATCATTGCTAAGCATTTGGATGCATTTTGGGTCGAAAGCGAGTAGGTCAAAAATCCACTGCTGTTAATAACCGCGATTTTGGAACTTGACATAAAGTGGGGTTTGAGACCATGAGCATGTGTTCTTAGGTCTTATAAACATGTCCTAGAAGTTTTGTTACGTTTGGATGTCATTTGATGTTGTAACATATGTGATTTGCTTGCCTATGTGAGAGATTGGCTTTTGGTGATTTCAGTCACTTGAGTGTAGCCTGAGTTAGATGCGAGTTGTTAGTTTTTTTCTGAGAGTTGACAACCTATGCACTAGTCGAGTCAGCTTTGTCCCATGGTTTGAAAAATTAATTGTGGTTCTCGCTAATACTGCAATAAGATAGGATGGTGAGGTTAGACATGCGTCCCACATTCAGTCCATTGAAACTGAGATAAAAGAAAGCTTTACCATGTGCCCAAAGTGGGCTCTATTAGAACATGAAGACCATTGAAATTTTGGTATGAAGGTCCACCACTCGTTCAAGCTATAAACTTAATAAATAGTAGGAAATTTAGTCTAGTAGTCCACAATGTGCGTAGCATTAAGAAAATAATGTATACCACTTGTCTAAGATGGGTGTGGGGAAATGATAATATGTCCACCACTTGTCCATCCTAGGTGCTAGTCCACACCCAACCTCTAAGGCTATATCTTGAATGGTGTTTTCTCACCATTTTGATAACCCATGATATGTTGTCAATAAGGGGGGTTTGGTTTGAAGGTCCACCACTTGTCCAAGCTAGCTCCATTGGAACATGAATAGAAACAAAGCTCCACCACTTGGCCAAGCTAGCTCTATTGGAACTAGCATAGACGAAAAACTCCATCACCTATTCTATCTGTGCTTCTTTGAAACATGGAAAGAAGCAAGCTCCATCACTTGGCCAAGCTTAAATCAATTGATATTGGGACAAAACTAAGCTTTACCATATGTCCAAATTGGGTTCCATTAAAACATGGAGAATCTAAGATATGCTAAGCATTGAGTTTTTTTCTTGAATGTCCACCACTTGTCCAAGCTACACTTCATAGATCGTAGACGGTTTACTCTAGGAGTCCACAATGTCAACATGCTTAGCCTTAGAAATAAAAGGTATACAGCTTGTCTAAGATGGGCATGGAGAAATGATAAAAGGTGCATGGCTTATTTATTCTTAAGATCTAAGCGCACGGTCCACCACTTGTCTATTTTGTAAAGCTAAATCTTGAATGATTTTTCTTCTCATCCTATACAGAGGGTTTTATTTCAAGGTCCACCACTTGTCCAATCTAAGGTCATGAGAACATGGAGAAAAGCAAAGCTCTTCCACTTGTCCAAGCTAGAGTGATCAAAACATGGAGAGAAGCAAAGCTCTACCACTTGTCTAAGCTTAGATACATAGATAGTAGATGGTTTAGTATAGAACTCCACCAATTGTCAAACCTTTAGTAGCATGGTCCACCTTGTAATGCTTTTAGGTCCACCACTTGTCCAAGCGAGCTCCATTGAAGAAATGGATAGAAGAAAATCTCCACCACCTATCTCAGCTATGCTTCTTTGAAGCATGGAGAGAAACAAGCACCACCGCTTGCAAGGATCCATTGAATCTAGGACAAATGAAAGCTTTACCATATGTCCAAACTCGGCTCCATTAGTACATTGAGTTTTTTTTCTAGAGGTCCACCACTTGTCCAAACCACACTTTATAGATAGTAGACGGTTTTGTCTAGTAGTCCACAATGTACGTATCCTTAGAATACAAGGTATACCACTTGTCTAAGATGAACTTGAAAAAATAGTAATAGGTTCACCACTTGTCCATCCTAGGTGCAATGTCCACACCCATTTTCTAAGGCTTTATCATGAATGGTTTTTTTCACCATTTGGATAGCCTATTATATGTTGTCAATGAGGGGTTTTGTGTGAAGGTTCACCACCTATCCAAGCTATCTCTATTGGAACATGAATAGAAGCAAACATCCACCACTTGTCCAATCTAGCTCTATTGGAGCTAGCATAGAAGATAAACTCCACCACGTACTCCATCTATGCTTCTTTGAAACATGGAGAGAAGCATTCTTTACCACTTGGCCAAGCTTCAGTCCGTTGAGACTGAGACAAAATAAGACATTAACATCTGCCCAAAGTGGGCTCTATTAAAACATGGAGAACATTGAGTTTTTGGTATGAAGGTCCACCACTCGTCCAAGCTATACACTTAGTAAATAGTAAACAATTTAGTCTAGTAGTCCACAATGTGCCTAGCCTTAGGAAAACAATGTATACCACTTGCCTAAGATGGGTGTGGGGAAATGATAATAGGTCCACCACTTCTCCATCCTAGGTGCCAGGTCCACACCCAACCTCTTAGGCTATATCTTGAATGGTGTTTTCTCACCATTTTGATAACCCATGATATGTTGTCAATAAGGGGTTTTGTTTGAAGGTCCATCACTTGTCCAAGCTAGCTCTATTGGACCTAGCATAGAAGACAATCTCCATCACCTTTTCTATCGGTGCTTCTTTGAAACATGGAAAGAAGCAAGCTCCACCACTTGGCCAAGCTCAAATTAATTGAGATTGGGACAAAAGTAAGGCTTACCATATGTCCTAATTGGGCTCCATTAAAACATGAAGAATCTAAGCTATACTATACATTCAGTTTTTTGTTTAAAGGTCCACCACTTGTTCAAGCTACACTTCATAGATAGTAGACAATTTACTCTAGTAGTCAACATTGTCAACATGCTTAGCCTTAGAAATACAAGGTATACCTCTTGTATAAGATGGGCATGGAAAACTGATAAAAGGTGCCTTACTTATTCATTCTTAGGATGTAAGCGCACAGTCCACCGCTTGTCTATTTTGTAAAGCTAAATCTTGAATGGTTTTTTCTTTCTCAACCTATACAGAGGGTTTTATTTCAAGGTCCACCACTTGTCCAATCTAGGCTCATCAAAACATGGAGAGAAGCAAAGCTCTACATTTTGTCCAAGATAGACTAATCAAAACATGGAAGGAAGCAAAGCTTCACCACTTGTCTAAGCTTAGATACCTAGATAGTAGATGGTTTAGTATAAAATTCCACCGATTGTCCAACCTTTAGTAGCATGCCCCACTTTGTAATGCTTGAACTTGTCCAGATAGAGCTCCATTAAATCATGGATAGAAGAAAATATCCACGACCTATTTCAACTAGGCTGCTTTGAAGCATGGAGAGATACAAGCTCCACCACTTGGCCAAACTACAATCCATTGAACCTAGGACAAATGAAAGCTTTACCATATGTCCAAACTTGGCTCCATTAGAACATATGGAGCCCATACTATGCTATACATTAAGTTTTTTGTTTGAAGGTCCACCATTTTTCCAAGCTACACTTCATAGATGATAGACAGTTTATTCTAGTAGTCCACAATGTGCCTATCCTTAGAAATACAAGGTATACCACTTGTCTAAGATGAACTTGGAGAAATAGTAATAGGTTCACCACTTGTCAATCCTAGATGCAACGTCCACACTTGTTTTATAAGGCTTTAGCTTGAATTGGTTTTTTCACTGGATAGCCTATAATATGTTGTCAATGAGGGGTTTTGTTTGAAGGTTTACCACTTGTCCAAGCTATCTCTATTGGAACATGAATACAAGAAAAGCTCCACCACCTGTCCAAGCTAGCTCCATTGGAATTATCATATAAGATAAACTCCACCATGTAGTACATCTATGCTTCTTTGAAACATGGAGAGAAGCAAACTTCACCACTTGGCCAAGCTTCAGTCCATTGAAACTGAGATAAAAGAAAGCTTTACCATCTGCCCAAACTGGGCTCTAGTAAAACATGGAGAACATTGAGTTTTTGATATGAAGGTCCACCACTCGTCCAAGCTATATACTTAATAAATAGTAGAAAATTTAGTCTAGTAGTCCATAATGTGCATAGCCTTAGGAAAACAATGTATACCACTTGACTAATGGGCATGGGGAAGTGATAATAGGTCCACCACTTGCCCGTCCTAGGTGCCACACTCAACCTCTAAGGCTATATCTTGAATGTTGTTTTCTCACCATTTGGATAACCCATGATATGTTGTCAATAAGGGGTTTTGTTTGAAGGTCCACCACTTGTACAATCTAGTTCTATTAGAACATGAATAGAAGCAACGATCCACCACTTGTCCAATCTAGTTGTATTGGAGCTAGCACAGAAGATAAAATCCACCACGTAGTCCATCTATGCTTCTTTGAAAGATGAAGAGAATCAGGCTTCACCACTTGGCCAAGCTTCAATGCATTAACACTGAGACAAAAGAAAGCTTTACCATGTGCCCAAAGTGGGCTCTATTAAAATGTGGAGAAAATTTAGGTTTTGGTCTGAAGGTCCACCACTCGCGTCCAAGCTATACACTTTATAAATAGTAGACAATTTAGTCTAGTAGTCTACAATGTGCGTAGCATTAGGAAAACAATGTATACCACTTGTCTAAGATGGGCATGGGGAAATATAATAGGTCCACCACTTGTCCATCCTAGGTGCCAGGTCCACACCCAACCTCTAAGGCTATGTCTTGAATGGTGTTTTCTCACCATTTCAATAACCAATGATATGTTGTCAATAAGGGATTTTGTTTGAAGGTCCACCACTTGTTCAAGATAGCTCTATTGGAACATGAATAGAAGCAAAGCTCCACCACTTGTCCAAACTATCTCTATTGGACCTAGCATAGAAGAAAAAATCCATCACCTATTATGTCTGTGCTTCTTTGAAACATGGAAAGAAGCAAGCTCCACCACTTGGCCAAGCTCAATCAATTAAGATTGGGACAAAAGTAAGCTTTACCATATGTCCAAATTGGGATCCATCAAAACATGGAGAATCTAAGCTATGCTATACATTGAGTTTTTTGTTTGAGGGTCCACCACTTGTTCAAGATTCACTTCATAGATAGTAGACGGTTTACTCTAGTAGTCCATATTGTCAAAATACTTAACCTTAGAAATACAAGGTATACTGCTTGTATAAGATGGGCATGGAGAACTGATAAAAGGTGCATGACTTATTTATTCTTAGGATCTAAGTGCAGGGTCCACCACTTGTCTATTTTGTAAAGCTAAATCTTGAATGGTTGTTCTTTCTCAACCTATTCAGAGGGTTTTATTTCAAGGTCCACCACTTGTCCAATCTAAGATCATCAGAACATGGAGAGAAGCAAAGCTCTACAACTTGTCCAAGCTTTACAGATCAAAACATGGAGAGAAGCAAAGCTTTACCACTTGTCTAAGCTTAGATACATAGATAGTAGATGGTTTAGTATCAAAGCTCCAGCTGTTGTCCAACTTTTAGTAGCATGGTACATCTTGTAATGCTTGAAGGTACACCACTAGTCCAAGCTAGCTCCATTGAATCATGCATAGAAGAAAAGTTCCACCACCTATCTCAACTATGCTTCTTTGAAGCATGAAGAGATACAAGATCCACCGCTTGGCTAAACTAGGATCCCTTGAATCTAGGACGAATGCAAGCTTTACCATGCGTCTAGACTTGGATCCATTAGAACATATGGAACCCATGCTATGTTGTACATTGAGTTTTTGTGTGAAGGTCCACCACTTGTCCAAGCTACACTTCATAGATAGTAGATGGTTTAGTCTAGTAGATGGTTTGGTATAAATCGCCACCAATTGTCCAACCTTTAGTAGCATGGTCCACCTTGTAATGCTTATAGGTCTACCACTAGTCCAAGCTAGCTCCATTGAAGCAATGGATATAAGAAAAGCTCCACCACCTCTCTCAGCTATACTTCTTTGAAGCATGGAGAGAAACAAGGTCCACCACTTTCTAGGATCCATTGAATCTAGGACAAATGCAAGCTTTACCATATGTCCAAACTCGGCTCCATTAGAACATATGGAACCCATGCTATGTGTACATTGAGTTTTTTATCTGACGGTCCACCACTTGTCCAAACTACACTTTATAGATAGTAGACGGTTTAGTCTAGTAGTTCACAATGTGCCTATCCTTATAAATACAAGGTATACCACTTTTCTAAGATGAACTTGGAGAAATAGTAACATTTTCACCACTTGTCCATCCCAGGTGCAGCGTCCACCCTCGTTTTCTAAGGCTTTTGCTTGAATGGTTTTTTCTCACCATTTGGATAGTCTACAATATGTTGTTAATGAGGGGTTTTGTTTGAAGGTTCACCACTTGTCCAAGCTATCTCTATTGGAACATGTATAGAAGCAAAGCTCCACCACTTGTCCAAGCTAGCTCTATTAGAGCTAGCATAAAAGATAAACTCCACCATGTACTCCATCTATGCTTCTCTGAAACATGGAGAGAAGTAAGTTTCATGACTTGGCCAAGCTTCAATCCATTGAGACCAAGAGAAAAGGAAGATTTACCATCTGCCCAAAGTAGGCTCTAATAAAATATGGAGAACATTGAGTTTTTGGTCTGAAGGTCCACCACTCGTCCAAGGTATATAGCTAATAAATAGTAGACAATTTAGTGTAGCAGTCCATAATGTGTGTAGCCTTAAGAAAACAATGTATACCACTTGTCTAAGATGGGCATGGGGAAATGATAATAGGTCCCCCACTTGTCCATCCTAGGTGCCAGGTCCACACCCAACCTCTAAGGCTATATCTTGAATGGTGTTTTCTCACCATTTGGATAACCCATAATATCTTGTCAATAAGGGGTTTTGTTTGAAGGTCCACCACTTGTCCAAGCTAGTTCTATTGGAACACGAATAGAAGCAAAGCTCAACAACTTGTCCAAGCTAGCTCTATTGGACCTAGCATCGAAGAAAAGTTCCATCACCTATTCTAACTGTGCTTCTTTGAAACATAGAAAGAAGCAAGCTCCACCACTTGGCCAAGCTCAAATCAATTGACATTGGGACAAAATTAAGCTTTACCATATGTCCAAATTGGGCTCCATTAAAACATGGAGAATCTAAGATATGTTGTACCTTGAGTTTTTTGCCTGAAGGTCCACCACTTGTCCAAGCTACACTTCATCGATAGTAGATGGTTTACTCTAGTAGTCCACAATGTTAACATGCTTTGCCTTAGAAATACAAGGTATAACGGTTGTCCATGCTACACTTCATAGATAGTAGACGTGTTACTCTAGTAGCCCACAATGTCAACATGCTTAGCCTTAGAAATACAAGGTATACCGCTTGTTTAATATGGGCATGGAGAAATGATAAAAGGTTCATGACTTATTTGTTCTTAGGATCTAAGCACACGGTCCACCACTTGTCTATCTTGTAAAAATAATCTTGAATGGTTTTTTTTTCTCAACCTATACAGAGGATTTAATTTCTAGGTCCACTACTTGTCCAATCTAAGCTCATTATAACATGGAGAGAAGCAAAGATCTACAACTTGTCCAAGATAGATTGATGAGAACATGGAGAGAAGCAAAGATTTACCACTTGTCTAAGCTTAGATACATAGATAGTAGATGGTTTAATATAAAGATCCACCAGTTGTCCAACCTTTAGTAGCATGGTCCATCTTGTAATGCTTGAAGGTATACTACTTGTCCAAGCTAGATCCATTGATGCATGGATAGAAGGAAAGCTCCACCACCTATATCAGCTATGCTTCTTTGAAGAACAAGCTCCACCACTTGGCCAAGCTAGGATCCATTGAATCTAAGACAAATGTAAGCTTTACCATATGTCCAGACTCGGCTCCATTAGAACATATGGAACCCATGCTACTATACATTGAGTTTTTTGTCTGAAGGTCCACCACTTGTCCAAGCTACACTTGATAGATAGTAGATGGTTTAGTCTAGTAGTCCACAATGTGCGTATGTTTAAAAATACAAGGTATACCACTTGTCTAAGATGAACTTGGAGAAAATAGTAATAGGTTTACCACTTGTCCATCCTAGGAGCAACGTCCACACCCATTTTCTAAGGCTTTATCTTGAATGGTTTTTTTTCAACATTTGGATAGCCTATGATATGTTATCAATGAGGGATTAAGTTTGAAGTTTCACCACTTGTCCAAGCTAGTTCTATTAGAACATGAATAGAAGCAATGCTCCACCACTTGTCCAAGCTAGCTCTATTGGACCTAGCATGTAAGAAAAGATCCATTGAGATTGGGACAAAAGTAGGCTTTATCATATGTCCAAACTAGGCTCCATTAAAATATGGAGAATCCAAGTTATGCTATACATTGAGTTTTTTGTCTGAAGTTTCACCACCACAAGTCCAAGCTACAATTCATAGGATAGTAGACGGTGTAGTCTAATATTCCAGAACATGCATAGCCTAAGATGGGCATGGAGAAATGATAAAAGGTGCATGACTTTCTCATCCTAGTATTTAGGTGCAAGGTCCACCAATTGTCCAATCTGTAAAGCTAAATCTTGAATGGTTTTTCTTTCTCAACCTATATAGGGGGTTTTGTTTCAAGGTCCACAACTTGTCCAATCTAGGCTCATCAAAACATGGAGAGAAGTAAAGCTCTACCACTTGCCCAAGCTGGGCTCATCAAAACATGGAGAGAAACAAAGATTTACCACTTGCCAAGCTGAGACTCATAGATAATAGGTCGTTTAGTATATAGCTCCACCATATGTCCAACCTTTGGTAGCATGGTCCATGTTGTAATGTTGTACCTTTACTAGTTTTTTTTCACTATGTGGATAACCCATGACATGTTGACCCCATAAGTAAATTTTCTTGAAGGTCTGCCACTTGTCCAAGATAGAAGTAAAGCTCCACCACCTATCCATCTTGTATCCTTCTTTGAAGCATGGAGAGATACAAGGTCCACCACTTGTCCAAGCTAGGCTCCATTGAAACTAGGACAAAAGCAAGCTTCACCATATGTCCAAACTAGGCTTCATTAGAACATGGAGAACCCATGCTATGATGTACATTAAGTTTTATGTCTTAAGGTCCACCACTTGTCCAAGCTACTCTTCATAGATAGTATATGGTTTAGTCTACTAGTCCACAATGTTCCTATCCTTAGAAATACAAGGTTTATCGCTTGCCCTAAGATGGATCTGGATAAATAATAATAGGTCCACCACCTGTACATCCTAGGTACAAGGTCCACACCCAAACTCTACGGCTACTTGAATGGGTTTTTTCACGATTTAGATAACCCTTGATATGTTTTCAATGAGGAGTTTTTTTTGAAGGTTCACCACTTTTCTAAGCTAACTCTATTGGAACATGAATAGAAACAAAGCTCCAGCACTTGTCCAAGCTAGCTCTATTGGAGCTAGCATAGAAGAAAAGCTCCACCTCCATGTTTTTGTGAAACATGGAAAGGAGCAAGCTACACCACCTGGTGAAGCTAGGATCCATTGAGACTGGGAAAAAGGTAAGCTTTACCATATATCCAAACTAGGATCCATTAAAACATGGAGAACCCAAGCTATGTTAAACATTGAGTTTTTTTTCTGAAGGTCCACCACATGTCCAAGCTGCACTTCATAGATAGTAGACAGTTTGGTCTAGTAGTCCACAACATGCTTAGCCATAGAAATATAAGGTATACTGCTTGTCTAAGATGGGTGTGGAAAAATGATAAAAGGTGCATGACTTATTCATCCTAGTATCTAGGATTACTTATTCATCCTAGTATCTAGGTGCAAGCTTCACCTAGCCCGTAATATGAGTCCACACCCAATTGCTAAGGCTATAACTTGAATGGTTTTTCTTCACCAACTAGATAACCCATGATATGTTGTCCATGAGAGGTTTTTTTTGAAGGTCCACCAACTATCCAAGGTAGCTGTATTGGAGCATCTCTAGACCGCAAATCTCTAGCACTTGTCCAAGCTAAGCTCCATTGAAACATAAAGAGAATCAAAGCTCCACCACTTGTCCAAGCTAAGCTCATTGAAACATAGAGAGCAAAAGCTCCACCACTTGTCCAAGGTAGGCTCCATGAGAACATGAAGATAAGAAATCTCCACCATTTGTCCAAGCTAAGGTCCATTGAAACATGGAGAGAAATAAGCTCTACCGTCAAGCTGCATGTTTCAATGGAGCATAGCTACTATGTTTGGTACCATGGATGGTTTGGCTTAGAGGCCCACCACTTGTCCACCCTACACTCCATTGTATTATGAAGATTTTAGTTCAAGATTCAGAAGTGGCCTGCCTAAATTGTAAACATCTCATCCAAATTCAAATTCAAAGTTGAGTTTATTATCCCACCTAGATTCAAATTTTCCCACCCAAATTCAAATTCAAATTCAAATTTACCAAAATTGATGTGAGAGAACCGCCTAAATGTGAAATATCCCACCTAAATCTAAACCATATTTGGTGGATTTCCCACCTAAAGTTAAAGTGGATCATATCAAATCATATTTTTGCACATGAATCTAAGCAAGGTTGACCACATGTCCAGCCAAGCACACCAAGAAGGTATTGTGTTTGGAGGTCCTTACACTCCCCAAGCCTCAAGGTCACCCACTTGCCTAATCATTCCCGCTTAGAGAAGTGCCAACATTAAACATCTAGCATATGTCTAGTCCAAATATTATTTGTGTACTTATCATAGTGTCAACCATTCATGTGAATAAGGCATCTCATAAGACTATATTACTTTTGCTGAGAGGCAAAAGTTATAATTAAATTTACAAAAAATTTAGATGAAAGGCAACCCAACACGATCCACCACTTTCAAAAAGATTCATAAACGGATCACACAAGTAAGTCCTCCATATATTTTGGTTTACAAGTACTCTATTGTTTTAACTATCTCTGATATTTATGTATATGTGTATGCATGCTATGTGAGTGTTTGTTGCATTAGTGATGTTATTGTTTATCTATGTTATGCATTAAAATGAAATCTTTGTATGTGATATTTTGATCATCTGTGCAAAAGGAAAGAGGACAAAGTGAGCAAGTGTGAGAGGACATGAATGTGTTCTCTTTTTATTTTCAACAAAGATAGAGAGCAAGAATGAAAAAATCTGAGTGTTCTTTTCCATGTGCAAGAGAGAGAGGGAAACAACAATTAGAGTTCATGTGTCTTGAGTGGGAATTGAGTCAGATGGGCAACAATTAGAGTTCATGTGTCTTGAGGAATTGAGTCAGATGGGCAATGAGAACAATATTCAATATTGAAAACCCTAAACCTTGTATTTTGTGCACAAATCAGAACCTAAACCAGTATCAAGAACTGAGACAAAATTTGAATCACTATCTGAAACTGAATCAAAATCTAAATCGGAAGTGAATGACATAGAGTCATTAGTTGCACATGAAAACAAAAAAATAGAGAGAGTCGCAGAGAGAGAGAGGGTTGGACCTTTCAAAAGCTCTCCTCTATTGAGCACGATGATGTTCTCAAGCTTTCCTTTGACAAGAAAACAAGTTTACTCTGTCAGGCAAATAAGCTTGCTTCTATTTTGCCGTGATGATGGTCTCTTGCAGCATCTACACTGCAGCAACCTCCTATCTCTACACACTGATGGTCTCCTACATGTGCTGAGTATGATGGCGACTTCTCTGCGCGTACATAAGAGTCTCTTGAGTGTGTTGTGTGTGTGGATTGTCTGTGTTTTTTGACCTCTCTGCGCGTAACTCTGTGAGTGTTTGTTTCTTTTTGTGTTTAATAGGGTCGCTTACTAAAATTCCACGTAAGTTGTATTATCCCCTTTTATATTAGTATTGACTTTGCTCCAAAAAGCAAAGAAATTTTGTTGAAAAGAGATAAAACAATGTGAATTTTTGCAGACACTTGACCCCGCTTGGGGTGCTGCCCAAACCCCATGGGGGCTGTCGCCCCTTGACCCTGCTAGGGGTGTTGCCCCAAACCCCATAGGGGCTGCTACCCCTTGACCCCGCTTGGGATGCTACCCAAACCCCGCAGGGACTACGTCCCCTTGACCGTGCTTGAGGTGATGCCCTAAACCCCACGGTGGCTGCCGTCCCTAGACCCTGCTTGGGGTGCTACTCCAAACCTTGCTCTAACCTCTTATTGCACCACTCTGTTCCACTTTCTCAATTGTGGCCTAGCTTAGATAAGCTATGCATCTAAAACCCAGTCTCTTTCCTAGCTTCAGAACTCACCAAGGACAATCAACATAAATAAGTGGTGATGAAAAATAACACTATTTTGGAGCTCAAAACTCAAAATTTTCCTTGGACATTGACCATATCCACCAAATGCTCAAGCTATGCTCAAAGCTATTCTCATCATAGCAAGCTTGGGGGTTTTTGTTTCATATTTCACCACTTGTCAAATCTTTCTTATCAAGAGAAGGTTGTGTCCAAAGGTCAAAGATTAGGAAATTTGGATGCTTTATGTGTGTGTACAAAAGTCTTCACAAGTCCCTACATAGGAGGGGGCGAGCCCAAGAAGTAGGGGATGAGAGAGAAACACCCACACACACTCACAAGCTTCATTTGTACACAAGGGGAAGTAGGGACACATTTCAGCTCCCTAGCCCAGATTCCCACAAGGTGTACTCAAATCCTATTGGATGTCCTTGGAGGTGGACCAATGAGAATTAGGCTAGAGTAAATCTAGTTTAATTAATTTAAAAACACTTAATAAAAGAGCCAATAAGAATTAAGCTCTCTAGAAGACTATTGGACAGTCTCCCAAGGGGTCCAATGAGCATTCAACAGTCCAATGGCTTGTTTGATTCCTATTGGCCAAGAGATAAAGGGGTCCAATGAGATTTTAGTTGCACTAATTAATCACTTAAATCTCTCACAAAAGGGGAAAGGGGGACACATGTCAGAAGGCTATCACTTATGCTCCTCAAATCCTATTGCCTAAGCCTAGGGAGGTCCAATGGGGTGTCTGCATGAGAAAATAGCAAGATGGGTTGAGCAAGAGAGAGAGGAGGACTGATTTTTTGAAGGCATTATGGCATTACACACTCACAGTAGTCTATGTGTGGAGTAAGAAGAATCTCTCTCTTCCCAAGCTTTAATGGAAATCTTATCACCTACTCCAAGCTTGTGAGAAGGGAGGCCTACACCAACAACTCTTGGCTTGTGATGCAAATCCAACCAAGAGCCAAGCTTCAATGCATGCTCATCCCCTCTACCATGCTAATTACTAAGCTAAGCTATGCTAATATGAGTGATTATGTGAGAAGATGTACATCTTTCTTGTAAGACTACTCTTTCTTCCTCTCAATCTACTCTCATACCCCGCTAGGTCTCACCATCTTTGAAGGTGTGTGAGGTCTTGGATTTGAGACCGTGAGGGAATTGATGTTGTGTTTGATAAGTGTTTTGCTTAGTGCTTGAAGTTTCCATCTTCATTGCACTAGCTATTATTGAAGGAACACATAGAATTGTATTGTAAAATGTCTCTCTTGATGGGAGAAACCATAATACAAAGCCTTTTGGAGGGGGGACCGGCTCCATGCAAATCCGGTCCTCAACTGTTGTCAATTGCTTAATTTCTCTCTCTTTTGAAGTATTGTTCATGCTATCTAACTAGGTGTTATGCTTTTTGTTGCTCTCTCCACCCAAGCACTCTTGTTATTCTCATTAGGAATCTATTCTAATGAAATGCTCACTATGTTCAATGCTATTTTCCACTACACACAAGTTACTAGGCCATTAAATGTTACATTAAAAAGAAATTTTACATTAGGAATCTATTCTAATGAAATGCTCACTATGTTCATCATGCTATTTTCCACTACACACAAGTTACTAGGCCATTAAATGTTACATTAAAAAGCAATGTTTCTTTCTTGTAGTACACCTTTGCCATTTCCCATCAAAGGTAAGGTCCACCATTTTTCAAAGCTAAACTCTTACATAGGGGGTTTTGGTTTCAAGATTAACCACTTGTCCTTGTTGAAGCAAGTACTTCTTTGACTGTAGAAAGCTATTTGCTCTTCTAGTAGTTCACCTTGAGCACTGTCCATTAAAACTATGTCCACCACTTGTCCAAAATATGCCCTATTATAGCAAGGAGGTTTTGGTTTCAAGATTGACAATTTTGTCCACCACTTCTCCAAGCTTCCATTGAAGAAATCAAGGGCTGCTTGGAAATTGAGAAGAAAGGCCCTACTATCGACCTTGCTTCCATTGAATTAAGCAAGGGCTACTGGGAAATTGGGAAGCAAGGCCTTGCAATTGTCCTATATTTTCCATTAAAACTTATAGGTCCACCACTTGTCCAAGCTATACTCTATCATAGTAGGTCTTGGTCCAATATTCACCACTTCTCCAACCAATGGATTTATTTGCTTGTAGTTCACCTTGAACATTGGCCATTAAAATTGGGTCCACCACTTGTCCAAGCTACCCTCAAATATAGTAGGGGGGTTTTTGTTTCAAGATCCACCACTGCTCCAATTTTGCTTCCATTAAAATAAGCAAGGGCTACTTGGACATTGAGAAGCAAGACCCTACAATAGTTCCCCTTGGACATTGGTCATTAAAACTAGGTCCACCACTTGTCCAACCTTTACTCTCATTTAGAAAGGGACTTTTGGTCTCAAGATCCACCACTTGTCCAACCTTACTTGCATTGAAATAAGCAAGAGATACTTGGACATTGGGAACCAAGTTCCTACACCGCCTTGGACACTGGCCATTAAAACTAGGTCCACCACTTGTCCAAGATTTACTCTCATATATAAAAGGGACTTCTAGTTTCAAACTCCACCACTTGTCCAACCTTACTCCTTCCATTAAAAGAAGCAAGGGTGTAAGGTCCCTCCCTAAACCCTAGAGCCATTCGAAACTTTTTTCAACCTCGAAAATAATTCAAAAAAGGCAAAACCGACAAAGAAGTCATGCGGACAAAGAGACTTTACTCCAGAATGAAAAGACAAGGATATTTTGGATAAGAAATTACGTCGTCCCTATATTTTTTCAAAAAGATTAAGATTATTTTTATACTTCTTCGTGAAGATCCGCGTAGGAACTGATCTAGATCGGGAAGGGACTAACTTGATTAAAAGATAAAGTTAAGAGATAATAACTAAGAAGAAAAATTGGGGTCCAATAGGAATTAAGAAGAGAATTGGGGTCCAATAGCATTTGAGAAGAGAAATAGGGTCCAATAGCATTTGAGAAGAGAATTTGGGGTCCAATAAGAATTGAGAAGAGAATTGGGGTCCAATAGGAATTGAGAAGAGAATTCCACCCACCATTTCCTATATAAACACCCCCTCTCCTTTGTATTTTTACACACATAGATTGCTAAGCTACTTGCATACTTGCCATGCTCAAGATTATGCTTAAGGAAATCAAGGTTTCCATTAAACCTTGCTCTTGCTCTCTCCCTCTCTTGAAGGACAAACCCTCAACTCTCTTCCTCTCTTGAAGTCCAAACCCTTGAGGGTTTTGTGAAGAAGCTCCTCTCTCCTTCCTCTTCATCCTAACTTCCTTTCCTTCCTCCGTGAGCCTCACATCTCTTCAAGAAGGACTTCAACCCCACTTCCCTCTTGCTTAGAGGAGGTAATCTTCATTTCTAGTAAGATTATTAATCCATGTGTTTTAATACTAGGAAGGTTTATGTGCATCATTTTAGGTTTTAAGCTTTAATGGAAACCTTGCAATTAGGGTTAAGTGATAAGAGTATCTACGCATCATAAAATTACGCTTCAAAGGTAGATTTGCACTCGTAAGCTAAGCTTTAATGGTAACTTTGCACTTAGATGTAAGCTTTAGTGATTACCTTGCATTTTTAGGTCTTAAGCTTTAATGGAAACCTTGCAATTAGGGTTAAGTGATAAGAGTATCTACTCATCATAAAATTACGCTTCAAAGGTAGATTTGCACTCGTAAGCTAATCTTTAATGGTAACTTTGCACTTAGATGTACGCTTTAGTGATTACCTTGCATTTTTAGATTTTAAGCTTTAATGGAAACCTTGCAATTAGGGTTAAGTGATAAGAGTATCTACGCATCATAAAGTTAAGCTTCAAAGGTAGATTTGCACTCGTAAGTTAAGCTTTAATGGTAACTTTACACTTAGATGTAAGTTTTAGTGATTACCTTGCATTTCTAGGTTTTAAGCTTTAATGGAAACTTTGCAATTGGGATTGTCAATTGCAGAATGCACGGTTGCTCTCTCCACTTCTTCGTCACGCACAGTTGGTTGTACCACTGCGTCATTCACTCTGGCGGTAGCTCCACGCTCTCGCCCTCTATTCATCCTTCCTTGTCCTCCTCTTCCATTAGCTTGGCCATGCCCATGGGTATTCAAGGGTATGGCATTGGCGTTGGTTTCCTGAATGTTCCTCGGGCACTTGGATCTGTAATGTCCATACTCACCGCAACCATAGCATCGAACATCTGGAAACTCCATGGTTGTGGTGGTAGCCACAATAGGACGCTAGTCATATGCCTGATTAGCTAGTCTATTATTCCAAGTAGTCCTCCTTGCCCTTTTTGCCCAATGATTTCTCCTGTTCTGATTAACCTTTTGTACTTCAAGAGCTAGAGGTTTGGCCCTCAACAAGGCATCTTGAAGTGTATTTGGCCTGAGAGCTTACAACCGGGTATTCAAAGGGTCGATTATCCCTTGGCAGAACCTTGACACCTGTTGTTCCAAGGTCATCTTAGGAGCATATCTCCGAAGAGTGACAAACTTTGCATAATATTCTTTGACAGATGAAGTCAGCTCTACTGCCAAAGTGAAAAGAATTCATTCATTTTCAAGGTTCTATAGGCAGGTGGTAAATAACGCCCCATTATCGCAGCTTTGATGTCTTCCCAGGATTGGGAAGATCCCTTAATATCTAGGTCCCTACAATGTTGCTTCCACCATATCTTGGCATCACTAGTCAAGCGAAACATCGCAAGCATGGTCTGATTTACGGGTTGGGTCCCCGTAGCTTCAAAGTAGTCGTCCATGGCTTCCATCCACACTTCCGCGTCTCTCTCCACATTTGCCCCCTCGCCCTTAAAGATCGGAGCTTGGGCTTGCTTAAGGAGGAGCTTCTTCTCTTGTGCTGCCGAGTATAGAGCAACAGGCGGCGCCTACATGGGTTATACGAGATTCTTGATACCATTACTTGGATTTCAAAATAGATACGAGACTTTAAATAAAATTCAAGATTCCACTTTATCAAGAGACAAAGATTCAGAGACAAAAAGCACTTTATTGATGCAAATTTATTACAATCGAAACCCCTCAAGGTTTAGGATAACTGATGAAGGTTTAGGATAACTGATGATCAACTTATTACATGGATTTTTGGATTGCGTGATTGTGTTCACATGATCCACTACTTTGTTCCTGAAGTAGTCTCTATACTCATCTTTGAGTGGATAATAAACTATAGTGTCAAGTCGGGATTCTTCTTTTGGTACTCGAAAAGTTCTGACTCTGTTCGCTGGGATCACCTCGGTGACCTTTTCCAAGAGCCAGTCATTGATGGTTTGATTGGAGTCGCCTGAAACAGTCAGGTCCAATCGGGTAGGCAGCAGGTAGAATAACGCCACTACCCTCAACTCTTCTCCCCAACGTATCTTCTTCAAATTGGTAACCAGGCATCCTAGCTTCCAAGCGTTGATGTAGTAAACCCCTCCTGCAAGTGTCCAATCAAGTCCCCATCCTCTATCGATGCGAGTGGAGTGTGGCGTATGAGCCTTCATCAGTATCTCCATGACATCTCGCTTGAACTGGTAAACTGGGGATCTTCGAGCTTGCTCATAAATAAGCTCAAACACTTGGAGCTTCCGATATTCTAGCACGGGGTCTTCCTGCAACACCAATGCAAGGAATTCGGATCAGCTACCTATATACTTTCAGTTCTTTTTAAATATTCAAACAATACGACTTTATTTCTCAGCCTAACCTAGGCTCTGATACCAGGTGTGAGGTCCCCACCCCACCGTATCAAACGGTGGATCTGATGGTGAACCTGGTGGCCACTAGATCTTTAGCGGAAGCAAACAAAGTGGTTCAGCGTTCAACTACGGACAATCTCTCATCACAAAGTGAGTCGAGTTCGACCTACTAGCAATGAGATCTAGCTCCACCTCGCAGGGGAAGCGTACTTGACCTATCTAGCGATCCTAAGACCCACCTTCCAACAGGAGAGAAACCTCGAGTGCCTTTTTTTCCATGTTTCAGAGGCACGTACTCTCGATATTTCACCGCTCTAGGGGCAATGAGTATTACTAGTATCGAATTGGGGAAAGAGATTTCCCGACCAATCGGGACCACCCTTCTCATAGGCATTGGCAACCTGAGCCAAGTCCCCACTTTCCACCCCCACACTCACACTTCCTTGTGTGTCCTAATTACTACCACAATGGTTGTTCAACATAAAGATTCCTTGATTAGATTCCGAATCACATTGCTCGTTAAGACAGCCCTTCAACCAGTATTGCAAACGGCACCAAGACAATATTCTAGTAAAAATTATACTCAAACTTATTCATTAAAATTCCAATGTTCTGGAGGTACAACATACCCCCTCCAGCGAGAGTTTACTCCTCCCGTTGTTGCCTAGCTGCCCATACAACTAGGTATGTCCACCGCATAGAAAGCACGTCATGGACACTCCCATCACATAGAAAGGAAGACGTGGGTTCCCACCGCATAGAAAGCAAGTCGAGGGTATCCACCGCATAAAAAGCAAGTCGTGGATTCAAGAGCCCTTAGAGAGGAACTCTACCCCCTGTGATCAGTAGGGGGGTCAGGACTGATTCAACATTGGAAATAGAATGAACATGTCAAGCTAAATTTTTCCTAGCAGAAATTATTTCCTATTGCAAACAGCATACCCATCAATCATTTCTTTCCTACTTTAGACTTTAATGTACAAATGAATTCAATGCCGAGGTTTCCGTCAGATTTCTCCAACATGTTTGGGGATATGTTCATTCCTAGCTAAACGTGTGCAATGTTAATTTAAACGACTTGAATAAAATTGTGACCTGCCTCTTCCATTTCTTCGTCGATGGCCCGTGAGATGGCCGGTGCTTGTTCGTCCATGGGAGCTTTTCCCTTTCCACATTGCTCATTCCCGCCTCGCGGTCGTGGGCACCACCGAAGCGAGTTCTCTTAACCGGGGCCATTTTATACTCACTACTTCAAATGATAAACTTGAAGAAAAAGAGCTAAGGTCTGAGAGCATCATGACAAACCGAATGGCGGATTAGAATCATTAAAGAATCCTCCTTATGCAACAGATTAGATTTTTCCTTCGAGACCTAGCAATTTTATGGTAATTCTTTTATTGCCCTATGGGAACTGGCTCTAAGGTTAATCACTTAGCTTAAATGATTAAGAAATTTAGAATTTTACTAATTGATTTACAAAAGAGATGAAGTAGTAAGCAAGTTCAATCATTTTCCTAGAGCAATTTGAAGATGCAGGATTACCGCAGGCATGTGTGATAGAAAATTCTTTTCTTAATGGCCTAGTGACGGTTTAATTTTCAGCTTTAATCACATTTTAATGTGGGAGAAAATTGAGTCTAATTTAATTACAACACTATTGAGTGGTAAAAGAATGAATTTCATCAAATCTACACTATTATTGGCTGACAATTTATTAACTATGCGGCCTAGAGAGAGAATCTTTCCTAATCATGTATTAATCCTTGACTAAGGATGATGAATGGCTGCATAATTTATCTAATTGAATGATTATTATGTAACGGAGTATAGCTATGTAAACTTAGAGAGCAACTATCGGGAATTATAGCTGAAAGTAGGCATAGTAGACGAAGAATATGGGAGAGTAATGATGAGAATTGAGAAGAACCATAATTAAACCATAATTACCGTGATTAGGGGCTGAGAATCCTCTGATTTTTCTGATCCAATGAATCCTCAAGATGAGAATTTCGGCAGCACCTCCCTCCTTGCTTCTCCTTCAAAAACTGTCTGTGTGCCGGCAGCACCTCCCCAAGGTGTGTGTAGGTGTGTGTGTGTGTGTGTGTGTGTGTGTGTGTGTGTGTGTGTGTGTGTGTGTGTGTGTGTGTGTGAGCACACCTTTAAATAGGTCTCCTCAGGCTTAAAATGGATCTGGGTTGCTATTTGCATTTCGGAGCTACTTCAGTCAAGCATGGCAAGTCCAGTTGCCTACCCACCAAGTGTCCAGTTGGCTTGGTTAACTGACTCTCACACTTAGTAGCAAGCTTGGAAACTCTCCCAAGACTCCCACAAGGCAAAAGGGCACCCCCTAGCTGCTAAAGCTGACCTGGAGTGGGCTAGAACCTTCTCCCACACAGCCTCGAGCCCCCGGTGCCTCCCCGGACAATTTTGGAAAAAATTGATTTTAGGCTAAAACGGGTCATACGAGTCGGAATTTGATGCCAAAAATTGCTATACCAAGCCCTAACTAAGGCACACTGGCCCGAGTACCTGTCATATTTAGCAGCCCCCGGGTTCGAAAATGCATTTTTTTCAAATTCGGGGTACGGGTGCAGTTTTTCGAGACGGTCAAAACTGGACAGGTCGGGTGACCAAAAACTTACTATTTTTGGAATTTTTGAACAAAAATTATTTTAATTCACATTTAGAAGCTTTAAAACATTCTAAACATCATGGAACTGACAGAATTCGGAAAACTGCTAAAAATAGTAACTTTTTTCCATTATGTTCATTTCATGGTACAAGGGTGCTCTTTTTGATCGGGGTCGGAGACCTTACAACCTCCCCAACGTGAAAAATATGAGATGTCCTCATCTCAAGAATGTGTCTGGGTAATCCTTTATGAGCGTGGTTTCGTCCTCCCAAGTTGCATCTTCTTCAGGGTAATCCTTCCACTTTACTAGATGCTCCATGATAGTTCTGTTGCATAATTTCCTTTCCCTTGTTTCAAGTACATAGTCCGGTTGGATCTTGAGAACTTCTTGTGTTGGAATGACTATTTGATCTCAGTCCAAGAATTGATCAGGGTTAGGAATATAGGGTTTGAGTAAGCTGACGTGGAACACATCATGAACCGTCAAGTTTGTAGGTAACTTTAGCTTGTAGGCTTGGTCACTCACAACCTTAATGATCTCGAATGGCCCACAATACCTTGGGCTTAGCTTCTTATATTTGCCTAGTGATAAGTTGCTTTTCTTTGGTCGGACTCGGAGAAAAACTTTATCCCCTTCTTTGAAAGTTCTTTCTGAACGGTTCTTATCTGCATAGTGCTTTTGCCTATCCTGAGCTGCATGAATGTCCTAGCAAATAGCTCCAGTCTGAGCTCCCATATCTTCTTCATCTTCCTAGAGGCTTCTACCCTGATGGTTGGATCCGAGAATTTCAGTAGTGTTAAACAGTCATGTCCATAAAGAGCTTTGAAAGGTGACATTTTAATGCTTCTGTGTTCGGAAGAATTATAAACATACTCCACCAAAGGTAGATATTGTAACCACTTCTTTGGTTCTTGCGAACAATAGGCTCTGAGAATGTCCTCGATGACTTGATTAACTCTTTCAGTTTGCCCATCTGTCTGTGGATGATACGAAGTGCTGAAGGCTAATTGTGACCCAATAGATTGGAAAAGAGAAGTCCAAAATTTTGATGTAAACTTGGCATCTCTATCGCTCACGATACGCTTGGGTAGACCATGTAGCCTAAAAATCTCCTGATGAATACCCGGCTAACATCTGAAGCAGTGAAGGTTGTCTTTACGGGTATTAGATGAGCCACTTTTGTGAGCATATCAACAACCACGAAAGCAGAATCATAACCTCCTGTAGAAGGTAATCCTGTAACAAAATCCATACTAATGCATTCCCATTTCATCTGGGGTATGTCAAGAGGTTGAAGTTGCCCTGGTAACTTGATTCTTTCGGCCTTTATCCGCTGACAAGAAAGAAATGGCCTCACATAGCGAAGTATGTCTCCTTTCATTCCAGACCAAAAATAACTCCTCCTGACAGCATGAAGAGTCTTAGCATAGCCTGGATGTCCGGATGTAGAGCTATCGTGTGCTTCATATAAAATGGCCTTCTTTAAGGTTGGATCTCTGGGTACACAGAGTCTATGTCTGTAGTAAAGACATCCTCCCATAAGAGAGTAATCTTTAGCTTCAGGCATCTTATTCTGCTGGACTAGTGATACTATACGCTGGTATTCTGGATCTACTAAAGATGCTTCTTTGATTCTATCCCAGATAGGGTTATTTGGAATAGAGATAGCCCCGAGAAAGTATTTACGGCTAAGACCATCTGCAACTGCATTTTCCTTCCCTGGTCTATACTTTATGTCGAGGTCATATTCCTGTAATAGTTCTATCCATCGCCGTTGTCGCATGTTGAGAATAGGTTGAGTAAAAATCCATTTTAAGCTCTTGTGGTCTGTAATCAGCTGAAACTTGTGCCCAAGAAGATAATGTCTCCATAACTTTAGCGCCTGTATAACTGCTAAAAGTTTCAAATCATGAGTAGGATAATTCTTCTCATGATCCCTCAGCTTTCGCGAAGTATATGCCACCGGTCTTCCTTCTTGAGTAAGAACTCCGCCTAAAGCAAATTTGCTAGCATCTGTCGCTACTTCAAATTCCTTACTGAAGTCTGGAAGCTTTAAAATAGGAGCTGAGACCAAGAATTCTTTTAGCTTAGCAAAGCTAGACTCGTGCTCGGTCTTCCATTCGATCCTCATTCCTTTCTTCAGGAGTTCCGTCAAAGGTGCAGCAATACGTACATAATCCTTGACAAAAATCCAGTACCATCCCGTTATTCCAAGAAATCCTCTTACTTCACTGACGGTGGATGGTTGAGGCCAATCAATGATTTCCTTGACTTTGTCTGGGTCCACTGAAATCCCTTCAGCCGATATGACAAATCCAAGATAATTGACCTTAGGTGAGCAGAAGGTGCACTTGCTCTCTTTAGCGTAAAGTTGGTGTTCCCGAAGAAGATCAAGTACTTTGCGAACATGTTCTTCGTGACCTGCCTCGTTCTTAGAATAGATCAGAATGTCATCAAAGAAAACCAAGACAAAATCATCCAGGTAAGGTCTGAAAATATCCTGCCTAAGTCGATTGAAGCTCGCAGGAGCATTTGTTAGACCAAAAGACATTATTGTGAATTCGTAGTGTCCATACCTAGTGTTAAAAGCCGTCTTTGGAATATCTGATTCCTTGATCTTGATTTGGTAATATCCTGACCTTAGATCTATCTTTGTAAATATTTTGGCGCCGTGGAGTCTGCGCAAGAGTTCGTCAATCCTTGGAATTGGATACTTGTTCTTGACAGCAGTTACCTGGTTCAATCCACGGTAATCTATGCATAGCCTTAAGGTTCCATCCTTCTTCTTCTGAAAAAGAATTGGAGCACCCCAAGGAGAAGTACTGGGTCAAATGAATCCTTGCTCAATGAGTTGCCTAAGTTGTTCCTTGAGTTCGATGGCCTCTGGAAGTGACATTTTATAAGGTCTTTTAAAGATAGGTTCACATCCAAGGATAGTCTCATTCTCATGATCAACCTCTCTATGTGGCGGAAGATTCGTAAGGTCTTCAGGGAATAAATCATCATACTCTCTCAACCAGTTTGGTCAAAGTGGGGTATCTGATTGGTCCACCTTGTTGAGATTTATCGCATAAATTTGTTGTCCCTTTCTTAGTCCCTTCAAAAGTCTGTTGGCCTTACCTAGAGTAGCCCTAGGTCTCCCATTTTCCCCCTGTATTAAGGCTTCATTACCCAAGTTATCTGTAAAGGTAAAGTTTCCTTGAGCACAATGTATGTGGGCCGTATTTTTCTTTAACCAGTCCATCCCTAGTATCCCATCAAAGAATCCTAAGGGGAGGGTTCGGAATTGGGCAGAAGTTGGGTGTCCCCCTAAATCAAAGTCGATTTTTCCTACAGAATGTTGAGATACTACTTCCTTGCCGTTTGCTAACTCTACAACTAGCTTGCTTGTTCGATACTTATCTAGCTTTAGCTTCCTCATGCATCTGGGTGAAAGAAATGAAAGAGTACTACCACAATCTATAAGGAAGTTAACTTGTTCACCTCTGAGAGATCCTAGCGTATTAATGACTGTGTATTGCTCGCAACCATTGGGATTGTCAATTGCAGCATGCAGGGTTCTCTCTCCACTGCTTCGTCACCCACAGTTGGTTGTACCACTGCGGCATTCACTCTGGCGGTAGCTCCACGCCCTCGCCCTCTGTTCATCCTTCCTCGTCCTCCTCTTCCATTAGCTTGGCCACGCCCATGGGTATTCAAGGGTATGGCATTGGCGTTGGTTGCCTGAATGTTCCTCACGCACTTGGACCTGTAATGTCCGTACTCACTGCAACCATAGCATCAAACATCTGGAAACTCCATGGTTGTGGTGGTAGCCACAATAGGACGCTGGTCATATGCCTGATTGGCTGGTCTGTTATTCCAAGTAGTCGTCCTTGCCCTTTTTTTCCAATAATTTCTCCTGTTCTGATTAACCTTTTGTACTTCAAGAGCTAGAGGTTTGGCCCTCAACAAGGCATCCTGTAGTGTCGTTGGCCTGAGAGCTTCCAACCGAGTATTCAAAGGGTCAATTAGCCCTTGGCAGAACGTTGCCACCTGTTGTTCCAAGGTCATCTTAGGAGCATATCTCCGAAGAGTGAAAAACTTTGCATAATATTCTTCGACGGATGAAGTCAGCTCCGTCGAACTGAAAAGAATTCATTCATTTTCAAGGTTCTATAGGCAGGTGGTAAATAACTCCCCATTATCGCAGCTTTAATGTCTTCCCAGGATTGGGAAGATCCCTTAATATCCAGGTCCCTGCAATGTTGCTTCCACCATATCATGGCATCACCAGTCAAGCGGAACATCGCAAGCGTGGTCTGATTTACGGGCTGGGTCCCCGCAGCTTCAAAGTAGTCGTCCATGGCTTCCATCCACACTTCCGCCTCTCTCTCCACATTTGCCCCCTCGCCCTTAAAGATCGGAGCTTGGGCTTGCTTAAGGAGGAGCTTCTTCTCTTGTGCTACCGAGTATAGAGCAACAGGCGGTGCCTACATGGGTTATACGAGATTCTTGATACCATTACTTGGATTTCAAAATAGATATGAGACTTTAAATAAAGTTCAAGATTCCATTTTATCAAGAGATAGAGATTCAGAGACAAAAAGCACTTTATTGATGAAAATTTATTATAATCGAAACCCCTCAAGGTTTAGGATAACTGATGATCAACTTATTACATGGATTTTTGGATTGCGTATAAAATACGCCTAGGAGATTGTGTTCACATGATGCACTACTTTGTTCGTGAAGTAGTCTCTATACTCATCTTTGAGTGGATAATAAACTATAGTGTCAAGTCGGGATTCTTCTTTTGGTACTCGAAAAGTTCTGACTTTGTTCGTTGGGATCACCTCAGTAACCTTTTCCAAGAGCCAGTCGTTGATGGTTTGATTGGAGTCACCTGAAACAGTCAGGTCCAATCGGGTAGGCAGCAGGTAGAATAACTCCACTACCCTCAACTCTTCTCCCCAACGTATCTTCTTCACATCGGTAGCCAGGCATCCTAGCTTCGGAGGGTTGATGTAGTAAACCCCTCCTGCAAGTGTCCAATCAAGTCCCCGTCCTCTATCGATGCGAGTGGAGTGTGGCGTATGAGCCTTCATCAGTATCTCCATGACATCTCGCCTGAACTTGTAAACTGGGGATCTTTGAGCTTGCTCATAAATAAGCTCAAACACTTGGAACTTCCGATATTCTAGCACGGGGTCTTCCTGCAACACCAATGCAAGGAATTCGGATTAGCTACCTATATACTTTCAGTTCTTTTTAAATATTCAAACAATACGACTTTATTTCTCAGCCTAACCTAGGCTCTGATACCAGGTGTGAGGTCCCCACCCCACCGTATCAAACGGCGGATCTGATGGTGAACCTGGTGGCCACTACATCTATAGCGGAAGCAAACAAAGTGGTTCAGGGTTCAACTAGCGGACAATCTCTCATCACAAAGTGAGTCGAGTTCGAGCCTACTAGCAATGAGATCTAGCTCCACCTCGCAGGGGAAGTGTACTTTACCTATCTAGCGATCCTAAGACCCACCTTCCAAGAGGAGAGAAACCCCGAGTGCCTTTTTCCCCATGTTTCAGAGGCACGTACTCTCGAGATTTCACCGCTCTAGGGGCAATGAGTATTACTAGTATTGAATTGGGGACAGAGAGTTCCCGACCAATCGAGACCACCCTTCTCATAGGCATTGGCAACCTGAGCCAAGTCCCCACTTTGCACCCCCACACTCACACTTCCTTCTGTGTCCTAATTACTACCACAATGGTTGTTCAACATAAAGAATCCTTGATTAGATTCCGAATCACATTGTTCATTAAGACAGCCCTTCAACCAGTATTGCAAACGGCACCAAGACAGTATTCTAATAAAAATTCTACTCAAACTTATTCATTAAAATTCCAATGTTCTAGAGGTACAACATACCCCCTCCAGCGAGAGTTTACTCCTCCCGTTGTCGCCTAGCTGCCCATACAACTAGGTATGTCCACCGCATAGAAAGCACGTCATGGACACTCCCATCGCATAGAAAGCAAGACGTGGGTTCCCACCGCATAGAAAGCAAGTCGTGGGTATCCACCGCATAAAAATCAAGTCGTGGATTCAAGAGCCCTTAAGGAGGAACTCTACCCCCTGTGATCAGTAGGGGGGTCAGGACTGATTCAACATTGGAAATAGAATGAACATGTCGAGCTACATTTTTCCTAGCAGACATTCTTTCCTGTTGCAAACAGCATACCTATCAATCAATTCTTTCCTACTTTAGACTTTAATGTACAAATGAATTCAATGCCGAGGTTTTCGTCGGATTTCTCCAACATGTTTGGGGATATGTTCATTCCTAGCTAAACGTGTGCAATGTTAATTTAAACGACTTGAATAAAATTGTGACCTACCTCTTACATTTCTTCGTCGATGGCCCGTGAGATGGTCGGTGCTTGTTTGTCCATGGGAGCGTTTCCCTTTCCATTCACATTGCTCGTTCCCGCCTCACGGTCGTGGGCACCACCGAAGCGAGTTCTCTTAACCGGGGCCATTTTATACTCACTACTTCAAATGATAAACTTGAAGAAAAAGAGCTAAGGTCCGAGAGCATCATGACAAACCGAATGGTAGATTAGAATCATTAAAGAATCCTCCTTATGCAAGAGATTAGATTTTTTTTTCGAGACCTAGCAATTTTATGGTAATTCTTTTATTGCCCTAGGGAACTGGCTCTAGGGTTAATCACTTGGCTTAGATGATTAAGAAATTTAGAATTTTACTAATTGATTTACAAAAGAGATGAAGTAAGCAAGTTCAATCATTTTCCTAGAGCAATTTGAAGATGCAAGATTATCGTAGGCATGTGTGATAGAAAATTCTTTTCTTAATGGCCTAGTGACGGTTTAATTTTCAGCCTTAATCACATTTTAATGTGGGAGAAAATTGAGTCTAATTTAATTAAAACACCAGTGAGTGGTAAAAGAATGAATTTCATCAAATCTACACTATTACTGGCTGACAATTTATTAACTATGCTGCGTAGAGAGAGAATCTTTCCTAATCATGTATTAATCCTTGATTAAGGATGATGAATGGCTACATAATTTAGCTAATTGAATGACGATTATGTAACGGAGTATAGCTATGTAAACTTAGAGAGCAGCTATAGGGAATTATAGCTGAAAGTAGGCATAGTAGACGAAGAATATGGGAGAGTAATGACGAGAATTAAGGAGAACCGTAATTAAACCATAATTACCGTGATTAGGGGCTGAGAATCCTCTAATTTTTTTGATCTAGTGAATCTCAAGATGAGAATTTCGGCAGTGCCTCCCTCCTTGCTTCTCCTTCAAAAACTATGTGTGTGCCGGCAGCACCTCCCCAAGGTGTGTGTAGTGAGCATGTGTGTGTGTGTGTGTGTGTGTGTGTGTGTGTGTGTGTGTGTGTGTGTGTGTGTGTGTGTGTGTGTGTGTGTGTGTGTGTGTGTGTGTGTGTGTGTGTGTGAGCATACCTTTAAATAGGCCTCCTCAAGCTGAAAATCGATCTGGGTTGCTATTTTACATCTGGGAGCTACTTCAATCAAGCATGGCAAGTCCAGTTGCCTACCCACCAAGTGTCCAGCTGGCTTGGTTTACTGACTCTCACACTTAGTAGCAAGCTTGGAAACTCTCCCAAGACTCCAACAAGGAAAAAGGGTGCCCCCTAGCTGTTAAAGCTGACCTGGAGTGGGCTGAAACATGCTCCTAGACAGCCTCGAGCCCCCGGTGCCTCCCAGGACAATTTTGGGAAAAAATGATTTTAGGCTAAAACGGGTCATACGAGTCGGAATTTGATGCCGAAAATTGCTATACCAAGCCCTAACTAAGGCGTACTGGCCCGAGTACCTGCCATATTTAGCAGCCCCCGGGATTCGAAAATGCATTTTTTTCTATTTCGGGGTACGGGTGCATTTTTTCGAGACAGTCAAAACTGGACGGGCCCGGTGACCAAAAACTTACTATTTTTGGAATTTTTTTTACAAAAATTATTTTAATTCACATTTCAAAGCTTTAAAACATTCTAAACATCATGGCACTGACAGGATTCAGAAAACTGCTAAAAATAGTAACTTTTTCCATTATGTTCATTTCATGGTACAAGGGTGCTCTTTTTGATCGGGGTCGGAGACCTTACATTAGGTTTAAGCTTTAATGGAAACCTCACAAATAGGTTAAGTGCTAAGAGTATCTATACATCATTAAGTTAAGTTTCAAAGGTAGATTTGCACTCTTAAGCTAAGCATTAATGGTAACTTTGCACTTAGGTGTAAGCTTTAGTGACTACCTTGTATTTTTGGTTTAAGCTTTAATGGAAAGCTAGAAAACTCATAAATTATAGGATGACCTTTTAGCTTCCTAAAATGGAAAGCTAGGTACCATAAGAAAAAAGTAGTTGTTTAAGCTCGATAGAAGTAGTTCAATTTTTGGTATTGAAGAGTATTTCTAAAGTTTTCAATTTCAAGTTTGTTTGCAAATACGGGATGGGGAGAGATAGGGGATAACTTCGCGGAATTGGTCTCCGTGTTGTTTGAACCGAAAACTCTACAAGCTTCCATGGAGATGCCCCATGGATGGCAAAGGATTGCAAAAACCTAAGAATCGACAAAACGGGGATTGAACTTAAAAAGTTGGCATTTTTGAAGAGACATTAACCATCACATGCCTATGGCAAAAAACTCGCTTGTATTTTCTAAATAAACTTGGCTGGTAGATAACTAATGAAAGGAGGAATTAAGGTTGATAAATGAATGAACCTAGAAATTACCAACTAGGAGTTAAAAAGGAATCTCGAGAGGTGATAGGGATAGCCCATTGCAAAACATAGATTTAACTAGGAGTTTTGAAGATTGTCTGGAAATGACCGGGAACCAAGATGGATCTTCTTGGGGTCAATTTGATTGAAAGGCCGGCCCATTGAGAGGATTCTCTTGGGGAACTTGTCGGAGATTGGCCCTTTTCGGCTAGGGCAATGTAACCGGCAAGTTGTTATACCTAGGTCATTCATGCCTGAGGGATAAGGGATGAATGGGTTTGTTTTATTTTTTCCCGGCCGGGTGAAGTACCTGCGGTATCTTATTGGAAATCGGCCATAATCCGGGTATGGCCTGATGCCAATAGTTGGATGAGAAGGTTATACTTAGGGAGGATGATGTGAATTTAATTAAGGAAATTTTTTCGACTTGGTTGCTTAAAAGGGATTTGGAAAGGCTAGGAATATTAGGGCTATCATGTGCATCTGTCACCAGATGGTGCTATACCTCTTGAAATAAAATGCTTAGGAAGGAATGATTAAATTACTTGATGAGCCTTTCCCAAACACTTAATCCTGGGAAATATTGTGAAGGTGATGCCATTTTGATGGCTTGTAACCGATTATCTTGGTCTGAATGGGGAGGTAAGATGAATTGGTTGAAACTAAATGTGTTGCATGATTAGTTAGGAAACTAGTTACAAGCTAATTATAGCAGATAAAGGAAAGGAAATAAATTAAAAGTTTCTAAATAAAGATCTGGTGGGAACAACCAGATGAATTTCCCTGAACGAGGGTATGCAACAGATTGCATGCTGCTTGTTGTTTGATGATGTTTGATAGACTACTGTCTTCCTGAATTTGTAGTAGTTAAGTATGTAGGAGCTTATATTATGCATGGTGCACATATTCAAAAACTCAACCACAAGAGTATGGTTGTATAATCCATGATAAGATGGATCAAAAGAAGACTTCCATTCCTAGATTACGCATTGTTCTTAAGGGTGTGGATTTAGGATACAATTTGCAGGTGGCTTTGATTGGTATGATCACTCATGGCCATGGAGAAGGTCATTATGGTCCCTTTATCTTGAATGGTTTGTGTCCAGTTGATCCAAATCTTACAATTGGCTCAATTGCTAATTGTTTACATCACTTAGAGAGGATAGATAAGCACCCTCTTGGTGATCTAGCAACAAATGGACTACCAAGGAGTAGTATCTCTCTATCACATGCTTTGAACTCAAGGGATGCTTTAGACCACCACAACTTGAGTGATGGAAAAGAGCCCATCGTGCAACCATTGCAAGCTGCATAAGTAGAATCGAGGTCAACATTTTGCAAGTTACTAGAGAAGAAAAAGGTGAGAAAGGGGACACCCTCTTTCTCCATCTTCTTCATCCTCTTATTCTTATGAAAGTGATGGTGAAGACAAAGAAGATCAAGGCAAGAAAAAGGCGAGAAAGAGGTCACCCTCTTCTCCATCTTCCTGAAATTCTTCACCTTCTGAAGAAAGTGATGGTGAAACCTTTGAACCATAAAAAAGAAGAGGCCATAGGAAATCCTATGCCGCATGGAAGAGGTCGTCCAAGCTCAAGAAGTTCAAAGAGGGAGTGAAGAGCATCTCTTTCCTTATCTACGATGGCACCTTTGGTGCTATGGACAAAGTCTTGGCCTTTATCCAACAGTTCGATGCGGCGTTTGGAGATGAGGGCTTCACGTAGTCCTCTAAGCTACACCATGTAGCTATGCACTTTCAAAAGTCCGCCAGGCAATGGTGGTCTGGCCTACGGGCCTAGCCTACGGGCCAACGATGAAGCTCCATGAACATGGAAAGATTTAAGAGCTTCCATTATGAAGCAGTTTTTGGCCACCGATGCCAAAGACAAAGTACTCATTTAATGGCGAAGCTTGAAGCTCTCTCCCTATGAATCCATTCACAAATATGTAGACAAGTTTTGGGACCTACAACTCAAAGCCGCTGTCTTCAAAAAGTTGGATTTTGGAGAGCAAAAGCAACAATTTTTTGCGGGCTTTACTGAAGAAATGGCTGAGTATGTCAACTCCCAAAGGCCACACACCATATCGGTGGTTATACATCATACTATGGTGGCTTCTTGAATCAATTTCCAAATGGGGGCTAAAAGAAATTCTAAGCCCACGAAAAACAAGGGTTCCAATGAGCCTAAGGGGAAGGACAATGTCCAAAAGTCTCCTAAGGGCAACTCCAACAAAGATAAAGCGAAGGGAGTTTACAAAGGAAAAAATAAACTCTCTCTTGAAGAGCTTGAGTGTTATCGCAAGGATAACCGCTGTTTCAAGTGCGAGGAGCAAGGCCATGTGTACACGCTTGTCCCCAAAAGAACACCCGCCATGAGCCTCCTAGAGCTACCTTGGTCAAAATCCAAGAGGAGGAAACTCACCACAAAGGATCTCCTCTATGCCATGCTTGGGGAAAGGTAAGAGACCATGATTCTTTTATTCTCTTTGACCTTGGTTCTACTCATAATTTCATATCCATAGAGTTGGCCACCAAGCTAGGCATACAAGCTTACGAGATGGGAGATGTCCTACCCGTAGACGGTGCTTTCAAGGGGCAAGAAGCTTCAGTCACTCCCTTAATCGAGAAATTGAGGCTCCGTGTCTAAAGCTATGTGGACAAAGAGGACTTCTTTATCTCTCCTCTCAAGCATGAGGAGTAATCCTAGGGGCACCATGGTTTGATCGCATGGCTACCAATGTTAAATTCCCTGAAAGGAGAATCTCCTTTAGGTTCAGGAAAAAACATATGTACATAGATGGTAAGGAAATAGGTAACACCATACCCATTGTACATACGCAAGCTTTCAATAAGTCAATAAAGAGCTCTACTTCCGTGTACATGATTTTTGTTAAAGACTCTCAAAATGAACCTAATGTTTTAGCAAAAGAAAATAAACACAATCAAAAGTAATTAGAGTTATCCAATTTTCTCAAGGGGTTTCAAGATGTCTTTATTGACGACATCCCTTGTGAGATACCTCCTAAACAAGAAAATGATGACCATGCAATTGAACTTCTTCCAGGAAGTTCACCGCCTAACAAACCTCCTTATAGAGTTTCTCAAGCTCAACAAGAGGAGATTATGCGGCAAGTGCAGGAGTTAGTTGAGAAGGGCATGGTTAGGCCTAGCTCATCTTCATTTTGTTCTCCTGTGCTATTAGTGCAAAAGAAAGATGGCACATATCGTATGTGTGTCAACTATAGAGCACTAAATAGGATCACTATCAAGAATAGGTTTCCCATTCCATGGGTAGAAGACCTATTTGATAAGCTACAAGGGTCCACTTACTTCAGTAGGATTGACCTAAAAAGTGGCTATCATCAAATAAGGATAGTTGATCAAGACATCGTAAAGACCGCATTTCGCACTACGTTTAGTCTTTACGAATACATTGTCATGCCTTTTGTCTTGACCAATGCACCAGCCACATTCAACCACTTGATGGAGAAGCTATTTAGGCCTCACCGAACCTTTATTGGAGTGTTCTTTGATGATATCATCATCTACTCTAATTCATTAGACGAACACAAGCAACACCTCCTTGTAATATTTTAAGTTTTAAGAGAGAATAAACTTTATGTTAATTGACAGAAAAGTGAATTTTTCTTACAAGAGATTCAATATTTAGGTCACATCATCTCTCAAGATGGCATCCAAATGGATCCGTCAAAGTTAGAGGTAATAAAAGGATGGCCTAAACCAAGTAATCTTCATGAACTAAGAATCTTTATAGGTATGTGTGCATACTATAGACGCTTCATAGAAAAGTTATCACTAGTAGCAGGACCATTACATGACCTAACAAAGAAAAAAATTAGGTAAACATGGTCTGCCAAGGAGAACAATGCTTTTGAAAAGCTCAAAGAAAAGCTTATCTCTCAACCTGTGCTTACACTACCGGATCTCTCAAAGCCATTTGAGGTACAATGTGATGTTTGTGGTGATTGCCTTGGAGCTGTTTTTCTCCAAGAAGAGCATGCCATAGGCTATGAAAGTCAAAGGCTCGACCCTGTTGATCAAGGTCTAGGCATATATGAAAAGGAACTCCTCGCAGTTCTACATGCCTTAGAATCATGGAAGCACTATTTATTGGGGACTCCTTTCATTCTGCGAATGGATCACCAAAGTCTTAAGTACTTCATGACGCAAAACAAACTCTTCGACAAACGAATGAGGTGGGAAAATTTACTTTCACAATTTCATTTTCATATTGCTCACATTGCTGGCAAGCATAATCAAGTAGCCGATGCACTCTCAAGATGGCCGAGAGTGAATGACGTTTCCATAGCAACTCACAATGATCTATCTTCTATGATAGATGAGTATGCTATTGATCCTATTTTTAGAGATGTGATTTCAGCCCTTGCATTAGGGAAGAAAGAGGAACCATTTACTTTACAAGATGGTTATCTTCTATATGGAAATAGACTATGCGTTACTAGCTCACTACGTGAGAAAGTAATGTATGAATCTCATGCTCCTCCTTATGCAGGGCATAGAGGGATTTAGTCTACCCTAAAGGGGATTGAAACATATTTCTATTGGCCTACCATTAAATCAAACATACAAGAGTATGTTTCTAAATGTGTGGTATGCCAAAAGACAAAGTTTGATAGAGGGAAGCAACCTGGATTGCTTCAACCTTTTGCAATCCCTAATTCACCATGGGAGAGCATATCCATGGATTTTATCTTTGGATTGCCTAAGTCTATCCATCGGAATACGGGAATATGGACAATATTAGACAGGTTCCGTAAACAAGCTCATTTTATACCTGTCAAAAAGACTATCAAAGCCCATCAAATGGCAACCCTCTTCATTTCACAAATCTTCAAGTACCATGGCTTGCCAATGTCCATATGTCGGATAGAGATCCTAGAATGACTAGTAATTTCTGGAAGGGTCTCTTTGAGAATTTAGGAACAAGGCTAAACTTCTCTTTAGCCTATCAACCGCAAATGTATGGCCAAAGTGAAATAGCTAACCTAACAATCCTCGATCTACTAAAAGCCTATGTAAATGAAGTAGATCAATGATCCCAATGGGAGAAGTACTTACCCTTAGTGGAGTATGCCTACAATAACATTGTACATATTTCCACGAGAAAAGCACCTTTCAAGGTAATTGAGGGAAGATCAAAAAGTCCCCTGGTACTTAAGGTACACGGGAAGATATTTGCTGCAGATGAGTATAGCTAAGACCTACAAGAATCTTTCCAAAATTTTAAGGATGCTATCTCTATCTCACAGCAAAGGCAAAAGGCTGCTGCTGCTGACAAGCACAAAAGAGCCCAAGCCTCTAAAGAAAATGATTGGGTCTTACTCAAATTTTCCAAGGCTCGATTAAGGCACATGATGGGCAAGAATCCTATGGGACACCAAAAGTACTATGCTAAGTTAACAAAAAGGTACTATGGTCCATTCTAGATTCTTAGGCCAATCAATGAAATGTCCTATCAACTCAAGTTGCCTAGTCATTGCTCATATTACACAATGCTTTCCATGTGAGCCTACTAAAGCCTTACAAAGGAGAGCCACCTCAAGAACCAACTATTGAAGACCAACCAGAGATCAAAGACCTAGAAGAGGTGCTACAACCCGAGTCCATCCTCTGACATGAAGACAAGGTACTAAGAGGCGGTAAGAATATCTGACAATATCTTATTAAGTTTAAGAATTATCCTTTTGAAGATGCTAGATGGATGCAAGACATACAATAAAAGGATAACCTAAACCTTGTTAATTCTTACAATGCTTCCCAAGAGTAAGCAAATGTACAAATGTTTAAAATGAGCAAATTTTTTGTCTTATAAGACTCTCTTGTTCTTTATTGTGCGCAATAATGAAGTAGGATGCATGCTTAGATCAAGTTTGCGGAGACGACATCTCCCGAACACCAAGTAGAGCTTGTCACTCTACTATGGAAGATTGATAGGACTAATGTGCAGGCATGCCTGCGGTTTCTTAGGCTCTCAAGCGCCAAATGGACTAGTCATCCATTCTGGAACAATGTCGTAGGGTAACATAGGATCCTCTACCTGCTAGGAAAAGGACTAATGAATATGCTTTATCTTCTCTACCCCATATTCGAGGACAACTATGATTTCAAGAGAGAGCTAATGTCATAATAAATACTATCTAATTCTCCTAAATGATTTTCTCATGCTAAACTGATCATTTAATATGGGGAAGTGCTAGGGGAGAAAAAGCTACAATATTGGTTAAAGCTGGCAGACCGGCCACACTAGGGATCTGAAGGAGGGAAAATAGGGATCCAAAAGAGGGGCCATCTGCAAAAGAGATATGTGCAACAATGGGCTCCAAAGACCTTAGGGTTCAGCCCATTCAGACTTCCAAAATGCTAAGGTTCCAAAATTCAAAGGTTGTGTCAAAAGGTCAAAGATTAGGAAATTTGGATGCTTTGTGTGTGTGTGTACAAAAGTCTTCACAAGTCCCTACATAGGAGGGGCGAGCCCAAGAAGTAGGGGATAAGAGAGAACACCCACACATACTCACAAGCTTCATTTGTACACAAGGAGAAACAGGGACACATGTCAGCTCCCTAGGCCACATGCCCACAAGGTGTACTCAAATCCTACTGGATGGCCTTGGAGGTGGACCAATGAGAATTAGGCTAGAGTAAATCTAGTTTAATTAATTTAAAAAAACTTAATAAAAGAACCAATAAGAATTAAGCTCTCTAGAAGACTATTGGATAGTCTCCCAAGGGTTCCAATGAGCTTTCAGCAGCCCAATGGCTTGCCTGATTCCTATAGGCCAGGAGACAAAGGGGTCTAGAGTTTAATTGCATTTATTAATTACCTAAAGCTCTCACAAAAGTGGAAAGGGGGACACATGTCAGAAGGCTATCACTTATGCTCCTGAAATCCTATTGGCTAAGCCTGGGGAGGTCCAATGAGGTGCTAGCAAGAGCAAATAGCGAGAGGGGTCGACCAAGAGAGAGGGGGGGCTGATTTTTGCAAGGCAATATCCACACCACACTCACACAAGCTGATGTGTAGAGTAAGAAGACTCTCTCTCTCTCTTCTCAAGCTTTAATGGAAAGCTTATCACCTACTCCAAGCTTGTGAGAAGGGAGGCCTACACCAACAACTCTTGGCTTTGTGATGCAAATCCAACCAAGAGCCAAGCTTCAATGCATGCTCATCTCCTCTACCATGCAAATTACTAAGCTAAGATATGCTAATATGAGTGATTATGTGAGGAGATATACATCTTTCTCGTAAGACTACTCCTTCCTCTCAATCTACTCTCATACCCCGCTAGCTCTCACCATCTTCGAAGGTGTGTGAGGTCTTGGGTTTGCGACCGTGAGGGAATTGATGTTTTGTTTGATAAGTTTTTTTATTAGTTCTTGAAGTTTCCATCTTCATTGCACTAGCTAGTATTGAAGGAGCACAAAGAATTTTATTGTAAAATGTCTCTCTTGATGGGAGAAACCATAATACAAAGCCTTTTGGAGGGGGGAATGGCTCCATGAAAATCCGATCCTCAATTGTTGTCAATTGCTTAATTTCTCTCTCTTTTGAAGTATTGTTCATGCTATCTAACTAGGTGTTATGTTTTTTGTTGCTCTCTCCACCCAAGCACTCTTGCTATTCTCATTAGGAATCTATTTTAATGAAATGCTCACTATGTTCATGCTATTTTCCGCTACACACAAGTTACTAGGCCATTAAATGTTACAATCCATCATGAAAAAGGTCCTAAATCCTGCAACAAAACATATAGAAATGTCACCTTATGGTCTAGGAACACTCTCCTATTGTCAAAATGAATAAAAACAATGATTTAAGCACACAAATCTGATGATTAGGCTCACTAATGCGTAGTCACATACCTCAACAAAACTGACGATGCTTACACTTGAATCAAAGAGCAAAGAGAGAGGAACACAATGCACATTTTTAAAGTGAAAATTAATTACCCAATCATTAGTTGCGATGATTACAAGTTGGAACTTCTTTGTACCTTGAGGGTACGTTTTTAGAGCTCCCTTCTTCTCTAAAGATAAGCCTTCTTTCACAATAAGGTTATTGACCTTTATACCTAGGGCATTCTAAATGGCCAGTGGCCGACTCACATGGACCTTTACAAAATATCATTACAGCATTACAACTTCGGGAATTGATCCACTACTCTGGAATCAAGATTTACACAAAGTATTACTACACTAGCTCGACAAAATAATAGAGTACAATTGTGGTTTTCGGCTACGTGTCCAGCCAGGTGGACGCCCATTTGGTCTGTCTCCTAACATTCCCCCTCATAGGGTTGTCTTCAACTTTGTCTTCAAGGTTGGTCTTTAGCTTGGGAAGTGCTTTGTTGTTGATGACGCTCCCCCCCTTCCTTGAGTGATGCATAGTTGCCGTGTTGTTCATACATGATTTGAGCTTTGATTGTTTGAGGTAGCTTTTTGTCTTGTTTTGCGTTCTCCTCTTTGTTGCCATTCTTAGCCTCTGTAAAGATGAACTAATCCTCTTTGTGGTGTGGAGTTTATGAGGGATTTTCTTTCAAGGTCCACTGCAATTTGAGTTGTTTGCAATAGGTCACCAATGTTGAAGCACTGTGTGAGCTACTTTTGATTGTTGTTGATGAATCTCTTGTGGAATTTTTCATTGCTTGTCATTGTAGGCCATTCTTTAACTTGCCATTTTTTAATGGAGCTTTGTTGTCGCCCTTGAAGATAAAAGATGCTCTTGATAAGCATATGGAGACCTGCAACTGTTTCTCTCTTTTACAAATGACTTGGATAGCCATTTCCTTATTGTTGATATAGAAGGAATATATACAAGAAGTTGATGATGAGGGTTTCTAGATTAGGGTCTTAGAACTTGGATGACCAAAGGGAAAAAACTCAATGTGAAAAAAGTGCCTTTGATATACGCTCTTATTGCAGTTGAGCATTTGGAATTGAAGTACCTATCATGCAAGGTGAGTGCTTGGAAGAAACAAAGAAAGAGTGCCTAATGCAAGTGCCAATTATAGGACACTCTATATGTATACAAGAAATTTTTCAAACAAAAGCATGTAGTGTAAAAGATGGAGTTGATGGGTGCTTCAAGGAAAAAATGTAGCACTTGTGACATCAAAGAACATCCCAATAGCTTCCACGTTTCTGAGAAGGGTTTTTGATGTAGAAGCTTGTCCACTCATACCTCACTGTGCTAAGTGTGTGAGTGTCTTTTGGACTTCCTTCTTCACTTACCACTATACTACAATGACTTTGACTCTTATGCTCACCTATACCAGCATGAGTGACACAACATAATTATGCTCAACTCTTCCAGCTTGAGCAATACCTAGAATAACTAAGACACATAGACCACATATAATATTACATGAAGGTTTAGGTCTAACACCTTGCTCATTTAGTGGCTTAGCTGCACGACTTTGACTTTTATGCCATGTATTTTTAATGGCGATTTGGACTTACATGTTCAAGGCCAGAAACCCAATTCCATATGTTCTAGAAATTTAGGCTTCTTCCATTGTTTTGGTTATTGGATGCCACCATTTTGTCAAGTAGGTTGGCATGTTTTGGCTCCTATTGACTTGCTTATTGTATGTTCACACTGCTTTGTGAAAGAAGTCCTTTCAGTTCTTGTAGGGACTGATGTAGCCTTTGCTGTATATTGCATAAGAAGTGGTTGTTGATGTGTTTGGGTTCCTTGCGATTGAGTTTCCACTATCAATTTTGGAACCCATCTTGTTTTTGGTCCTTGTGTGACTGTCTTTTGCATTTGCTTCTTTTTCTCAATGACTTGATGGACACTAGGATTTTTGTTAGGAAATAAGACGTAGCTAAATAGATAATTGAGTAGATTACTTAATGGAGAGAGACAAATTTACATACACAAGATTATAGAGAAGAGAGAGAGAGAGAGTACACACGATATACGTGGTTCACCCAATGTGGGCTACGTCCACGGGAAAGCAGCCGCTCAATGGCTTTAGTACTTCAAAACAAGAAGTAGTTTACAAAGGGATTATACCCTTAATGGAGCTCCCGCCTTGCTTCACTCTCACCACCTCACACTCACCTTGTTGCATCAACTTCACACTTTTATGGGTGTGTAGAAATGGCCTCCTTTTATAGGCCAAAAGGGTTGCCTTCTCTTATGAGAGGCAGCCATGTGTAGCCGCCCTTGTGTGAATAAGTCCAAATCGGACCCTCCAATCCGCCCATGTGTGGCCGCCCTTGAGAAGACAAGTCCGCTTTTGAATTCGGCCACCGGCCACCAGCCATTGACTTTCGACCACCGGCCACCGGCCATTGACTACCGGCCACCGGCCAACCGACGGTTGTTTTCCGACCACTTTCCGGCCGCCGTCCGGCCATAATATTCCGGCGAGGGAAAAAAAAAGTCTCGGGGGCTTCCGCCCCCGAGGCCCCTAAAGTTGCCCCCGGTTTTTGACTGTGAAAATTTTGGTTTCCAGTGAGTGATTTACCTTCACGCACGATGGCTTCTCCTCATAATGGGGGCCTTACAAATGTGCGCTTTTACCACAAAAAATTACAAGGGTAAATCAGGCTCCATACTTAACAATCTCCCACTTGGAGACTGATCTCCAAACAAAACCTATGACTGTTGAATGCCGATTGAAGATGAGCAAAAGCTCAACTTCTCCTTGTTTACCACCTTTGTAAACATGTCTACAGGATTTTCACTTCTATGCACCTTTTCTAGCTTTAGCTGTCCCTCTTCCAAAAGAGTGCGTATGAAGTGATATCTCACCTCAATGTGCTTTGTCCTTGAATGAAAGGCTGAGTTCTTCGCAAGATGGATAGCGCTTTGGCTATCACTATACAAGACACAATTGTCTTGTTTGAATCCAAGCTCTTCTAAGAATCTGTGAAGCCATAGAATTTCTTTGCTTGCCTCCGTCATTGCTACATACTCTGCTTCCGTGGTAGAAAGTGAAACCACTTTCTACAGCTTTGAATCCCAGCTTACTGTTGTGCCTCCAACCGTGAACACATAGCCAGTAGTGCTCCTTCGAGTATCTTTGTCACCTGCCATATCTGCATCAGCATACCCTTCTAGAAAAATATCAGTTCCTCCAAAACACAAAGCATTTGTTGTTGTCCCTTTTGAATACCTAAGTATCCACTTCACAGCTTGCCAATGCTCTTTACCTGGGTTGTCCATGAACCTACTCACAACTCCCATTGCATGAGCAATGTCTGGCCTTGTCCAGACCATAGCATACATTAGAGAACCTACCGCTGCAACATATGGAACTTTAGACATATAGGCTATCTCCTCTTGTGTCTTTGGACACATATCCTTCATTAGTTTAAAATGACCAGCCAAAGGTGTAGAAACTGGTTTTGCATTTTGCATTGCAAACCTTTCTAGTACCTTCTTGATGTAATCTTCTTGAGATAGATTTATTGTCTTCTTCGTCCCGTCCCTTGATATTTTCATACCAAGTATCCTCTTTGCAGCACCTAAATCTTTCATTGAAAAAGATTTAGACAGCTCCTCTTTTAGGTCTTTGATGTCCTGCATGTTAGCACATGCAATCAACATGTCATCAACATATAACATTAGGATGATGAATTTCCCATCTTCCAAATTCTTCGTGTAGACGCAGTGATCCGAGTTGCATCTTGTGAATCCATGATCCAACATCCATCGATCAAACTTCAAGCACCATTGTCTTGATGCTTGCTTTAAACATACAAGCTCTTCTTTAATCTGCAAACCATTTTCTCCTTACCTTTTACTTCATACCCCTTTGGTTGAAGCATGTAGATTTCCTCCTCTAAGTCACCGTGAGGGAATGCCGTATTTACATCCATTTGCTCGAGATTTAGATCATGAGTATCCACAAGGCTTAAGACAAGCCTAATTGAGTTCATTTTTACAACAGGAGAAAATGTTTCATTAAAGTCAATACCTTTCTTTTGAGAAAACCCTTTTACCACAAGCCTAGACTTGTACCTTTTCTTCCCACCTTCTTCTTCCTTCAGCTTGTACACCCATTTGTTTTGAAGTGTCCGCTTACCTTTAGGCAACTCAACCAACTCCCATGTTTGGTTGCGATGTAGTGAGTCCATCTCCACTTGCATGCTCTTCGTCCATTCTTCTTTGGATTCATGTTGCATAGCTTCTTCGTATGATTCTGGCTCTCTAGAATCTGAGATCAAGATATGGTTGAAGGAAGGAACAAACCTTTCTGGAGATCTACTTGCTCTTGTAGATCTTCGGGGAATACGTTGAGGCTCATCATTTGGTTGACGTTGTTGCACATTGTCACCATTTGCAGTCCTTGAGTCTTCACCGTCCTCAAGCTCCATGTACTCATCACCTGTTTCTTTTGTTTGTTTTCTTTCCAAGTAATCTTTGTACATATTTTGTTCGTTAAAAATTACATCCCTACTCCTTAAGATTTTACCATCTTCAGGATTCCATAGGCGATACCCAAAGTCACCTTCTCCATAGTCAATGAAGAAACTCTTTTTGGACTTTGCATCTAGCTTTGATCTTAGGCTTCTATCTATGTGCATGAAAGCCTCACACCCAAACACTTTGAGAAGTGCATAATTCACCGGTTTACCTGTCCATGCCTCTTCTCGAACTCCCCCATCCAATACCGTTGAGGGGGACCGATTGATTAAGTACACAGACGTACTTACAACTTCCGCCCAAAGCTCAAGCGGTAGGCCTGCATGTAGCCGCATGCTTCGTGCTCGCTCCATGATTGTCCTGTTCATCCTTTCCGAAATACCATTTTGCTGAGGTCTCCTTGGGGTTTTCTTTTGCCTCCGAATGCCATTGCTAGCACAAAAGCTTTCAAAAGCTTGGCTGCAATATTCACCTCCATTGTCAGATCTGAGGCATTTAACCTTGGTACCTGTTTCATTCTCCACAAAGGCTTTCCACCTTTGAAATATGGAAAATACATCGGATTTATTCTTCATGACATAAACCCATGTTTTTCTAGTCGCATCGTCTATGAATGTTACATAGTACAATGAGCCACCAAGTGATGGTGTACTTGCAAGACCCCAAACATCAGAATGAACCAACTCAAGTTTTTTATTTTTTCTTTCATTTCTTGATTTTTGAAATTTTACACTCTTTTGTTTACCATAAACATAATCTTCACAGAACTGTAAGTCCACTTCTTTCAAACCTGGTAGAAGCTTCTTTGTTTGAAGGATTTGCATTCCTTTGGCACTCATATGCCCAAGCCGGTAGTGCCACACTGCACTGTCAACTTCTGTAGTTGCTGCACAAGCTGAAGGTTGCGTGCTAACAGTACACAAGTAAAGTGTACCGACTTTTTCTCCCTTGGCAACCACCAAAGATCCCTTTGAGATCTTCCTCCGTTTGTTTCCGAATGCAATGTTGTGACCTTCATCGTCCAATTGTCCTGTAGAGATTAAATTTTTGCGAAGAGAAGGAACATGCCTAACATCTTTAAGCTTCCATTCATTTCCGTTAGCAGTTTTGACAGAAACTGTACCTTTGCCAACAATCTCACAAGCTTCATCATCTCCCAAGTATACATACCCAAAATTACCTTTGGTGTAGTCTTGGAAATGTTGCTTGTGTGGTGTCGCATGGAATGAAGCCCCGGAATCTACTATCCAGGAATTAGACACATTGTCTAATGAGAGAATTAGAGCATCTTGCTCTACTTTACCTGCCACATTGGCCTCCAATGTTGGCTTGTTGTCTTGAGAATCTGTCTCCTTCTTCTTCTTGGACCAACAATCCTTCTTGACCAGCAATCCTTCTTGACGTGGCCCTTCTTGCAGCAGTTCCAACATTCAAGAACTGACTTTGTGCATGACTTGCTCCGCCTTGAGCGATCACGACCCTTTTGGTTTTTGAACCTCTCCTTAGGCCTTCCTCTTGTTTCCACTGGCAGTGCAGCACTTGATGATTCTCCTGTGCTTCTCCTTCGTATTTCCTCGCTTAGGAGAACACCCACAACATCATCAAACTTAAGAGTATTTGTACCAGAAATAGAATTACTTACAGCCATCACAAGGCTGTCCCAACTATCCGGTAGAGATGATAGTATAAGGAGAGCTCGCACTTCGTCATCGAAATTGATTTTCACCGATCGAAGTTGACTTATGTTTGTGTTAAATTCATTTAGGTGTTCCGCAACTGAACCATTCTCTGCCATCTTTAGATTGAACAAGCGCTTCATAAGAAATACCTTATTGGATGCCGATGGTTTCTTGTAGAAGTCGTCAAGTGACTTCATCAAGTCCTCCGTGGTCTTCATCTCCGAAACATTGAAGGCCACCGTTGACGCTAAGCTAAACCGGATTGTTCCCAGTGCCTTTCGATCAAGGACAATCCATGCTTCATCTACCATCGTTGCGGGCTTCTTTGCAAGACCGCCGCCTAGTGGCAAATAGAGGTCCTTCTGGTAGAGATAGTCTTCAATCTGCATCTTCCAATGTTGGTAGTTTTTGCCATTGAACTTCTCAATCTTGAGCTTCCCTTCCTCCGCCATAACTCCCACTCAATTCAAGGAATCCTTTCCTTGAGATAATTTAGCTACGAGCAAACCTTGCTCTGATACCAGTTGTTAGGAAATAAGATGTAGCTAAATAGATAATTGAGTAGATTACTTAATGGAGAGAGACAAATTTATGTACACAAGATTATAGGGTAGAGAGAAAGAGAGAGAGAGTACAAACGATATACGTGGTTCACCCAATGTGGGCTACGTCCACGGGAAAGCAGCCACCACAAGCTTATAGAGTAGAGAGAGAGAGAGAGAGAGAGACAGTACACACGATATACGTGGTTCACCCAATGTGGGCTACGTCCCGTGGGCTACATCCACGGGAAAGCAACCACTCAATGGCTTTAGTACTTTAAAACAAGAAGGAGTTTACAAAGGGATTATACCCTTAATGGAGCTCCCGCCTTGCTTCACTCTCACCACCTCACACTCACCTTGTTGCATCAACTTCACACTTTTATGGGTGTGTAGAAATGGCCTCCTTTTATAGGCCAAAAGGGTTGCCCTCTCTTATGAGAGGCAGCCATGTGTAGCCGCCCTTGTGTGAATAAGTCCAAATCGGACCCTCCAATCCGCCCATGTGTGGCCACCCTTGAGAAGACAAGTCTGCTTTTGAATTCGGCCACCGGCCATTGACTTCCGACCACCGGCCACCGGCCATTGACTACCGGCCAACCGAGGTTGTTTTCCGACCACTTTCCGGCCGCCGTCCGGCCATAATATTCCGATGAGTGAAAAAAAAAGTCTCGGGGGCTTCCACCCCCGAGGCCCCTAAAGTTACCCCTGGTTTTTTACTATGAAAATTTTGGTTTCCGGTGAGTGATTTACCTTCACGCACAATGGCTTCTCCTCATAATGGGGTCCTTACAAATGTGCGCTTTTACCACAGAAAAATACAAGGGTAAATCAAGCTCCATACTTAACACTTTTTTATCCATAACTAATTGTTTCCTTTGTAGAAGCCCCGATTTTGTAGTTGATGACAAGATATCCATCTAGAATTCTTAGCACTATTAGTGGTGACGGGCTGTTGGCTCTTCGTGTTGACTACAAAAGTTGACAGTGCGGTGTGGTACTACCGGCTTGGGCATATGAGTGCCAAAGGAATGCAAATCCTTCAAACAAAGAAGCTTCTACCAGGTTTGAAAGAAGTGGACTTACAGTTCTGTGAAGATTGTGTTTATGGTAAACAAAAGAGGGTGAAATTTCAAAAATCAGGAAATGAACGAAAAAATAAAAAACTTGAGTTGGTTCATTCTGATGTTTGGGGTCCTGCAAGTACACCATCACTTGGTGGCTCATTGTACTATGTAACATTCATAGACGATGCCACTAGAAAAACATGGGTTTATGTCATGAAGAATAAGTCCGATGTATTTTCCATATTTCAAAGATGGAAAGCCTTTGTGGAGAATGAAACAGGTACCATGGTTAAATGCCTCAGATCCGACAATGGAGGTGAATATTGCAGCCAAGCTCGATGTGGGCGGTTCATTAATGATTGTTCAATGGATGCCAAAATAGGGGTGCCAACTCCTTGTTTTTAGAGTCACAGAAAATATCCTCCATCTGGTTCACAACAGGGAGGCCTTGTGGAAGGGTACATTTAGTTTTGTAACTCCAATAACATGCACACATGGAAGGTTCACAGCATTGTTGAAGGGCCACCAGGTCCAGTTCCCGGTGTTTGGGTGGTTGCAGAGGGCACAAATTTGCAACCTCAAGAGGTAACGCAATTGCAAGCCAATGGTTTTGTTTTGCAAACAGGAGTGACATCAGCAACAAAAATGCATGAAACAGTTCCATTGAACCAAAGAGTTGCTAGCAGCGTTCGTCCCAAATTTAGAGATGGAAAGATTGTGAAATGGAGATCACGATTAACAAAGGAGTTTCATGGCAAGATTGAAGTGGGTAGAACCATGGCAGTAGAGTTGGTGCGAGAGGTCATTGTGGTTTGCAATGAAACACATGTTTTCTATGTTAAGACTGTGGGGTCAAGTGCAAAGGGAGTGACATACTCTGTGACAATGTCAGATTTTCCTAGATGTACTTGCGAGGATTTTCAAAGCCGAGAAAGCAAGCGCCTTGTGTATATGCCATGTAAGCACATTTATTTCATATTTCTGCAAGTACTTGGCCTTGACCCTCATGCTCCTGAGTTCATGCATCAGGCTGCTCTAACGAAATTGGAGTTAGTCCAAGCACTTGGAGGTTCATGGGTGCTAATGCAACCTTAAAGGCTTGTGGACGTTGCAATGGTTTTGAGAAGTAGTTTTTCGGGTGATATGTGCTTATCGGTATTAACTTTTGCCTCAAATTGTGCGGCAGTATTTTAGTTGTTGCGCTCTCCATTTTGATTTTTAGATGTGATACACCTTTTTGGTTAATTTCAATGTTGATGGAAGGTTTTTGGCATGTGTTAGTGATAGAACAATTTAAAAATTATTTTTATATGTAAAGAAACTATGTAAGGAGTGTCTTTACCCAATAAAATTCCAAGATATATACAACTAATATATTGCACAAGGATATAAAAATACATTGTAACTTTTGCAAAGTTTATGGTTTGCTCAATTTTGTGTCAAAAAAATTATAAGTTTTGCTCGGTTTCCCCCTTGCTCGATTTTATTGGCTCGGATTTTGGGATTCCCCTAACTTCACACCTCATACTAGAGAGATTAGTGCAATAATTTTACAGTGAATCTTTCCTATTGATGAGAGGCCTAATATGTGCCCTGCTTGTGATGGGCTTATTGACCTCTAAAAAATGTATCTTTGTTATATCCCTTAACAAGTTCATCATGTTCTAAGATCTTGGTGCCTGTCTTAAGTCCTTCTTTCTCTTATTTTTCTTGATGGATATAATGAAATTGGTTATGAGTTCTTATATCTTGTATTTGATAGAAGTCCCTGAGAGAATTTCAAACTTAGCGAAATCTATTTATTGATTTTGTAATTCCATACAGAGATCCAAGTCACAAGATGTAAAGGAAAACGCTAATCTTGTTATTATTTAGCAAAAGGTCAAGTTACAAAAGTTCAGTAAGATAGAACTTGGATTTTGTAGTTACATGGGCTAACATGGTTTAGTTTGAGTACAAAAAAGAGGAGAATCCTGATAAAAAAGATGAGGAAACTGAGAAGTAACGCATTCCCAATCTTCCCAAGAGGCATCTTCAATGGGATAGCCATTCCACTGGACTAAAGCCTCCTGAATTGTTCGATGTAGTAGCTTCCGCTCCTTCATGTCTAAAATTTGTTCTGGCTCCATCTGGAATTCTTCCTGTGTGATAAGAATAGTATCTTCGTCATTTAGGATGTGAAGGGGATCTGCAACATATCTTTTTAGCAAGCTAACATGAAAAACATTGTGCACATGCAAGTGAGGAGGTAAAGCGAGTTCGTAAGGTTGGTCCCCTATACTTCTCAAAATCTCAAAGGGTCCACAATATCTATATGCTAACTTGCTGTATTTTCCCAATTTGAGTGAACTTCTCTTTGGCTTGACCCTAAGGAAAACACTATCTCCTACGTTTAAAATCCGGGGGGATCTATGTCAATCAACATAACTCTTTTGCCTGTCACTTGCTCTCTTAAGGTTTTCCCTTATAATTTGGATTTGACGATCCATTTCTTCAAGTGTATTCTTTGTTGTAGGTACTGGGAGACTTGGGTCGGCCATTCTGAGCGGAATGATACAATCTTGTCCATAAAGAGCTTTTAATGGTGACATTCCTAGGCTTCTATGGTAGGAAGAATTATAAGCAAATTCCACTAAGGGTAAAAACTTGATCCAAAGATGAGGTTGTTGACTACAGTATGATCTCAACATATCTTCAAAGACTTGATTAAATCTTTCAATTTGTCCATCTGTCTCTGGATGTGATAGGTTGAACTAAGGTTTAATTGAGTGCCTAAGGATTGGAACATGGCCTTCCAAAACTTAGAGGTAAACTTAGCATCACGATCACTAATTATCCTAGCAAGTATTCCATGTAATCTGATCATTTCCTTTACAAAAATTTGAGCAATATCTGTTGCAGAGGCAGTGGTTTTGATTGGAACAAGGTGAGCTACTTTGGTGAGTTTATCCACCACCACGAAAATTGAATCAAAATTTTGAGCAGTCTTGGGTAACCCTGTTACAAAATGCATACTGATGCACTCCCACTTCATTGTAGCCTTATATACAATGGTTGTATCTTCTCAGGAATCATAACTCTTTCAGCCTTCACCTTTTGGCATACCAAACACTTCTTAACATACTCTAAGGTATCCTTTTTCATCTTAGGCCAGTAGAAATTCTGTTTAAGAGAAGCACACATTTTGTGATAACCTGGGTGAGCTACAAGGGGAGTTTCATGAGCTTCCTTTCGAATTTGCATCCTTAAGCACGTAGGTATGCACAATCGATTTTTGAAGAATAAGACTCCATCTTGAATAGAGTAGCCTTCTAGATATCTTTTCTGAACTTGAGCTTGGATTTCTTGGATCAATGGACCAAATTGCTCATCAGTTGAGAGGGCATTTTGAACTTCTTCGGGGAGAGTTGAATGGACTAGTGTAATGGCAAGGGCCACTACTCGTCGGCTTAGAGCATCGGCAGCTTGATTTTCCTTGCCTGGTCTAAATTTGATCTCAAAAGTGAACTCTTGTAGGAACTCAACCCATCGCCTTTGTCGCATATTGACATCTGGCTGAGTGAAAATCCACTTGAGAATTTTGTGGTCAGTAACAAGCTCAAACATTTGACCTAGAAGATAGTGTCTCCACTTTTTGAGGACATGAACCACATCCAGTAGTTTGAGGTCATGGGTGGGATAATTCTTCTCATGAACCCTGAGCTGTTGTGATTCATAAGCTATGGGATTGCCTTCCTGCTGTAGGATTTCACCTATACCTTGTATGAAAGCATCCACTATCACCTCATAATGCCGAAACCTTGTGTTAAAAGCTTTTTTCTAGAATATCCTTCCTTTTTATCCCAACTTGGTAATAGCCTGACCTGAGATCAATCTTGGTGAAAAGTTTGGAACCACCGAGTCCATCAAGCAGCTCATCTATGCGAGGCAAGGGGTACTTGTTCTTGACAGTGCACTGATTTAGGCCTTGAAAATCTATGCAAAGTTTGAACGTTCCATCTTTCTTCTTTTGGAAGAGTATAGGAGCACCCCAGGGAGAGACGCTCGGTTTGATGAAACCTTGTTCCAAAAGCTGAGTCAACTGATTCTTCAACTCTATGGATTCGGAAGGTGACATCTTATAGGGAGTCCTTGCTATTGGTTGGGCACCAGGAATGAGCTCGATCTCGTGTACTAATTCCCTAGGTGATGGAAGAGTTGTCAATTCCTGTGGAAAAATATCTTGATATTCATTTATCCATTCAGGCTCTGATTCTTTTGATTTGGTCTCTAGTTTATTGAGCCTGATAAGAAAAATTGACAGTCCTTTCTCTAATTCCTTAACCAAACGATTGGGTTTGACCACCTTCAAGGGAGCTTTCCCTGTTCTACCTTGCATTAAGACTTGTTCACCCTTTGAGTTGGAAAAAGAGATGCTTCCTTCACTACAATGGATGTTGGCTTTATTTTTGCTCAGCCAATCCATCCCTAAGATTCCTTCAAATCGGCCCATCTTTAGGATTCTAAATCTCTGTTGGGTTGAGTGACCTTCTAGTTGAAAGGATAGGTCTACCATCTGTTCATATGTCAGAATGGTGGATCCTGTTGCTAGAGAAACCCATAACTTACGGCCTGTGGGTTGGGAGGTGACTTGCAATCTTTTTACAGTGTTAGGTGACAAAAAGTGAATGTGAGCTACCAGAATCAATAAGAAAGGAAAGAGGTTTACCCTCATACTATCCCTTAGTCTCAACAATGGAGAATTGTCAATTTCGGCCACTGGGGTCCAAGGCAGCATAGATGTGGGCTTGCTCCTCCATCTCATCCTTTATTGAAATGAAGTTCACAGTTAATGATCTAGGTGGGTTGTTGGTTGGATTTTTTTCCATGAAGATGAGGCATAGGATTAGGTCTTGCATGCGCTCGATTTCTCCCTCTGGTGTGAAGGTTTCTCAATTATCCCTCTTGATTGGGTGGATTCAGACAGTTAGCAGGAGGCACCAAATAATTGGATTCATTTCCTTTAGGGCATTCGGCCTTCTTATGACCAAACTCTAGGCACTTGTAGCATTGAATTTTTCTTCAACTTTGAGTGTGATAGGAAGGGCATTCACACGAACAAGGTGGGGTGGTGGTTGGGGTTGGGCAGTTCGCTTTGGGATAAATGGTACTTTATTTGCTTGATAGGGCTGACCGTGGTAAGAAGGAAATTCTTGCTTCCTATTAGTTCTGGTGCTTCCCTTAAAAAGGCTCTTATGCTTTGACTTGGCCCGAATTAAAGTGTCTCCAAGTGAAACAGGTCGGAGGGACTATACTTCGGAAGCCAAATCTCCTCTAAGTCCAAGGATGAAGCGACTTAGATTTTGTTCCCCTGTCATGAGAGGAGCATATCACGAAAGCCAAACAAATTCCTCATAGTAAACTTCGACAGACCTATTCCCCAGCTTGCATGAAAGAAACTCATTCATCTTAGTGGTGGAGTAGTCTAGGGGAAGATAGCGTTCCTTGAGATGATGCTTTTAACTCATCCCAACTTTGAGTCACTTCTGCTAGTTGGCGAGTTTGACAGTTGAGCTTCCACCATGTTTTTGATGGTCCTTCCTGCTTGGATCTTCCCATTATTCCTTGAGCTATTGAATTGTAACCAGCAAGAGCAAAGTAGTCATCCATCTGAATTATCCACTTTTCTAGTTTGGTAGGCACATCAGACCCGTGCCTAAACATGGATGCCGTTGCACAGATTTGAGAAGGGACTTGAGATCTTTGTCATGCCCAAAATCCTCTACAAGGGCTGCAGCAAGCATCCTCTGGTTGGAATGTGGCACAAGTGTTGCTTGGGGTGTTGGTGGCACTTGTGAATCAAGGGGTGCATGATCTAATGGTAAATCCCAAGCAGCCTGACTCCTTGTGAGTCTACGTGGCATTTTGCTATGACAAAAAAATATCCTTCCTCTTAGCAATCGAGTTGAAAAACCTTCATGTATACAAGACTAGTTAAATTCTTTTTAGAGATAGACCTTTCAAAAAGGTAAACTCTTTGTTATTTTCTCTCGTTTAAAGCTTTTCTTTTTTCTCTTTCTATTATGCCAAAAACTTTATACATCTCAGGGAAATAAATACGGATATAGGCTAGCACTTCTTTAGTACTTTCTAGACATCAAGTTCTTCCATTTGCTTTTGGACAATTTTGAGTACTTCCTCTTCTTGAGAGGTCCATATCATCTGCAATTTAAGAAGTTAATTTCCATTACCTCACCCTTTTCTACAAGAGTCCATTAAAACCTTTATCTATCCAAGGACACAAACTACACTCTGATACCACTTGTGAGGGTCATGCCCGGGGACGACCGGTTGTACCATCTCCACATGGATACACCGTGATCTCTGACATCTCTCACGCTTGAGACCGACACCAAGACAGGACTCCTCCTGCTCTTTGATGCCAACTCAAGGGGGTGATAACATTCACTTTCTCTCATATGGATCCCTAAGCCTGGAAGAACCTTTGCTTACCCGTCAAACTTACCAATCGAAGTCATCAGACTAAGTTGGAACTCAACCTTCCAAGGTCAACTGCTGGGAGTTCTCTAATTCACCCTTGGTTCAAGGTCATTGATGCTTTTTTCCCGGTTAGGACCAAACACAGCCGTCAATGCGTTCCCCTAAGGTGAGTGTATTATAATCTACACGAATCCCTCGATCCCAAGTTGTTCCCCGCTCCGTAGATCAGAATCCCTTTTCCCCCGCTCTGGACTTAATTGCTAAGACAACATAAAATTGGGTTCAACTTTCTGGCCAACAATTAACCCTCCGGAATCCGCCAACCCACCGAACCGTTTGATAAATGCACCTTCACAAGGTAGTATTATAATACTAGAAATCAGTATTCCAATCATGGCGAACCAAGAATACATTTTCATCATTTGAAAGTAGCATGCAAACTGTTGCATACCCTTGCAAATGTGCATTTATCAGGTCGTTCCCACCTTTTTCCTTTATAGAATATTTTTACTTCCTTTTTCCTTTAATATTATTAAGATTATCTAGTTACCTTTCAAGCAGTCACATATACTTCTCCAGGCATATCCCTATCCTCGTCCCAGAACCAGGGTATCCTGTCTCCTCCGCCACGTGAGAAGGCAGTACCTTTACACAGATTCCAATTCTTATTTTTCTTTATCTTGTGTGGGAAAGGCTTCAAAAATAATCTACTTTAGGTTTCTTTTAAAGCGATAATGCCGAGAAGAAGAGCAAAGGTCCGGCTGATGAGGACAATTGCGGAATAGCCCATTCAGGATCCTAGCCTTTCCAAGGTTCCTTTTTCCCAAACAATTTGAAGAGTTCCTTAATTAAATCACATCCTCCTCCCTTATCATGATCCCTCCATGGATCCTTTTTCCTTCCTCCTTTTCCTGTCGGCATCTGGCCTACCCAGACTAGGCCGATTTCTAGACACATCCGCGGGTCACATCCACCCGACCAGAACACGCTCCCATTCAATCCCATTTCTATGGCAATGAATGAACCGTGAGCTCAAACATAGACCAATGGTTATCAGTCCTAGCCGAAAAAGACCATCCCCCGTTGTATTCCACACGTAAACACCTACGTCAACCTTTTTCCAAACATGAAGACAAGTTCACACTTAAATCGCTATGTTATGCTAGGGCTATCCACGTCAATCTTCTCGACAAAGTTTTCTAATCCTTGTTTAAATTTTAGATTAAGCTGCTTGAGTTATAAACCCTTAGTTCGTAATTCTTTTTAATTTTCTACTCAAACAAGACCTTAAGAAAACAACGGATCTCATGGAAGTTTAAGGTTTTGTCTCTACGAAAGTTTCAAGTTATCCCCGACTTCAATGAATCCCATTTTGGTCCCTTTTCATCATTTTCCATCCATGGGGCATCTCCATGGAAGCTTTGGGAGTTTTATGTTCAAGCAACACGGTCACGACATTAGTGAAGCTATCCCCTTACTCCCCCCTTCGAATTTGCAAAACAAACTTGAAAGCAGACAAACTTGAAATGAACAATGCATATGCTTTCTATAATGAGTTTTTGTTGTGGTGTGATCTAACACACAAAACATTTGAAATTCACCAACTTACAACCTTGGGCATCTAATCAAAAGCTTACTTTTGTCCCAATCTCAATTGATTTGAGCTTGGCCAAGTGGTGGAGCTTTCTTCTTTCCATGTTTCAAAGAAGCACAGATAGAATAGGTGATAGAGCTTTTCTTCGATGCTAGGTCCAATAGAGATAGCTTGGACAAGTGGTGTGTGCAGCTTTGTTTCTATTCATGTTCCAATAGAACTAGATAGTACAAGTGGTGGACCTTCAAACAAAACCCCTCATTGACAACATATTATGGGTTATCGAAATGGTGAGAAAACACCATTGAAGATATAGCCTATGAGGTTGGGTGTGAACCTATTACTACTTCTCCAAGTTCATCTTAGACAAGTGGTATACTTTGTATTTCTAAGGGAAGGCACATTGTGGACTACTAGACTAAACCGTCTACTATCTAAAAAGTGTAGCTTGGACAAGTGGTGGACCTTCAGACAGAAAAATCAATGTACAACATTGCATGGGTTCCATATGTTCTAATGGAGCCGAGTCTGGACATATGGAAAATCTTGCATTTGTCCTAGATTCAATGGATCCTAGCAAGTGGTGGAGCTTGTTTCTCTCCATGCTTCAAAGAAGCATAGCTGAGATAGGTTGTGGAGATTTTCTTCTATCCATTGCTTCAATGGAGCTAGCTTGGACAAGTGGTGGACCTTCAAGCATTACAAGGTGGACCATGCTACTAAAGGTTGGACAATTGGTGGAGCTTTATACTAAACCATCTACTATCTATGTATCTAATCTTAGATAAGTGGTAGAGCTTTGCTTCTCTCCATGTTCTAATCACTCTAGCTTGGACAAGTGGTAGAGCTTTGCTTCTCTCCATGTTCTCATGAGCTTAGATTGGGCAAGTTGTGGACCTTGAGATAGAACCCTTTGTATAGGCTGAGAAAGCAAAACCATTCAACATTTAGCTTTACAAGATAGACAAGTGGTCGACCGTGTGGTTAGATCCTAAGAAAGAATAAGTTGTGCACCTTTTATCATTTGTCCATGCCCATCTTAGACAAGCGGTATACCTTGTATTTCTAAGGCTAAGAATGTTGACATTGAGGACTAATAGAGTAAACCATCTACTTTCTATAAAGTGTAGCTTGGACAAGTGGTGGACCTGCAAACAAAAAACTCAATGTATATCATAGCATGGGTTCCATATGTTCTAATGGAGCCGAGTCTAGACATATGGTAAAGCTTGCATTTGTCCCAATCTCAATTGATTTAAGCTTGGCCAAGTGGTGGAGCTTGTTTCTTTCCATGCTTCAAAGAAGCATAGCTGAGATAGCTGGTAGAGCTTTTATTCTATCCATTGCCTCAATGGAGCTAGCTTGGACAAGTGGTGGACCTTCATGCATTACAAGCAATTTCGCTTTGGCATCCTCAACGCAAGGCTCAACATCAAAGATAAGAATTGTAAATCCAAAAGTTTTAGAGGCTGAGGCCATGAAAGGACAAAAAAAATATACAGGTGGAATGAATAAGTATATAAATTAATTTCCTTTTCAATATAGAGAATTTGACATCCTGTTCAAAATTGATGGCATGCTCCTGATCACTATAATGCTCGTATTATGGATTAAAAACATGTTGAAACCGTGGTGTTTGGATTTTTGTGGAGTACAACTAAGCCTGCAATGTGTGTGTATTTGATGCATGTTCGAGATTCAAAGACAAAGGGGGTTACTCCTATGACAATAGAAGAGGTGGAAGAAGACAAACTACAAGATTACAACTATTGGATTATTGATGGGCAACATTCTATCTATGCTGCAAACAACAACAAAAAACAAAGAAGTATTTCAAAGATTAATTGATGTGTATCGATCCAAAAAGTCTTGCACCGTTGTAATGCAACTCCAATTGTTTCACCTGCTATATCTGCTATTGCAAATGACAAGGCGAAAGCAATGTATGTTAAGCAACCTTACAATTAGATATTGAGACATTTGCGAAGTCAATTGGATCTTTTCAAACCAACCACCGAGGGAACCAACTGGAGTTGCAAGGGGACATGCATCTTGTGTTGGATAAGTGGCTTCTTTCTTCTTTCTATAGTGTATAATTTAGAATTAGTGTTCAATCTTCTAATTGTTGCTATATTTCTTTTCAGGCTTTTCTTCGATTGGCCAAAATGAGTGCAAGAGCAAGCTGGATTTCTAAACAAGCACACATGGTGACATATTCCGATCCAATACATGACTGCTAGTTAGAAGTCATTGAAAGGCTAGAAGAGGAGGATAAGTAACTCCCAGCAACTGTGTTTAGACTCCTTTGTGGTCTTGAGGAATCAGAGGTACAAGTTATTCAAGAAGAAATAAAAAGTGAGAAGATATTATTGTCGAAGACTGCAAAAGATGGTGATGTAATTGACATGTATGATTGAATCAAGAAACTCAAGCAAGACAAGTTCATTCAAGATGCACTTCTTGAGGGTTTCAATGATTTGAATGAGTCATCACCATGTAGAGATTGGGAAGAAGTAGTCAACATGTATAACATCAATGATATAGTCTATAAAACAATTATAACGCTATGTGAGCAATGGCTAAAATCTAGTTTGAAGCGTGGAACAAAGAAAATGGTTTTCCCCGAGGAAGCAGTGAAATATATGTTGTGGGCAATTCATCTTCAAAAGGAGAAAGCAGAGTCTTCAAATTTTTCATGGTCCATCTATGTGATGAGCCTATAGATGGAAGGAAATCTCTACTTGAAGCGCCACTTTGACAACAGAATGCCTATCAGCGGCTTAGATTTGGCAATACATCATGGAGACAGCTTGCAGTGGAGTGAGGAGACATTTAACAAGGCTTTGGATGGGATGTTGGCTATTGTTGGAGGATCAATAGATCTTGGATTTGTCTTTCTTGCATTTGTAGATTTCTCTAAACTCACAAAATTGCAATGTGCATTTCAAAATATGGGAGATAATGTGAGCTACTATTGTTGTGGTGTCTTGCATCACTTTCCATTAGCACCTTGTAAAGGAGAAATTCGGTTCCTTGTAGTTATTTCCATCTTGGGACAAGGTGATGTATTTGAAGACCTTAGAAGAAGATCAGAGGAACATCCCATGCCAATTGATTGCTCTTTGCTTCAAGTAGCAAATGAAAACATGTCAAATTTGCAATATTTGGAAGCTAAAAAAAGAGTTTTGGTCAAGCAGTACATTCATACATATTATTTTGAAGATCGCAAGCTTGTTGATCTCTTTGGTCATGGCTCTTTGGTTGCACTAGAAGGACTATAAAAAAAAAAGTAAGTCATGTGCTTAGTTGAATGTGTGAAGGAGCAAAGAACCTTAGCAATCAGGCTTCTAGATTTTGCTAAGTCCGATGCCAAAAACAAGAGTGGGTTGGCCTTCAAAACCAGCACAATCAGCTTTGCAATCAGGTGACAATGTGTCTATTAGAGAGGAGATTCCTCCAGAAGAATAAGCAAAAGAAGAAGAGCAACCTCCTTTGTCAATGGAGGACTTTTTGGAAATGGAAAGACATATGATTTAAAGTTCTTGTACATTTGAATGTTTCTTGTTGTTGATTTAATACTTTCCTCTCTTTAAAGCGGGTGGGCCTTGTACTAATGTTAATTTTTTCTCTATATAGTGCTACTTGTGTCTATCTTTTTTATTGTAAGAATTAAAGGTTTGAAAGTGTAGGATAAATTACTCTTTCAATGGTGAATCCTTAGATTTAAAAAAACCCTAACCTAGACTTAATGACTTAAGAGCTTGACTTTAATGAGTTATAGACCTCCTATTAATATCCTCTTCAATTTCTACATTAGAGCCTAGCACGGATAAGTGATGACGGTGGCTGGGAGTATTGTATTTTCTGTACTTTCAGTACTCGTTAGAGGCGTATGTTGACAAAAGGTGAATGTGAAATCTAAAGAGGTGTGGTAGACCTTCAAACCAAGCCCATACTGCTTGAACAAGTGGTGGACCTTTCATGTAGTCTAGTTCAAACAAGTGTGTTAGACCTTGAAACAACACTCATTTATTTATGTTAGTTTGGAGCAGTGGTGGTGAACTTTGCTTCTATCAATGTTTCTAATTATTCTTTTTTGGAAGATTTAAATGTAGAACAAGAGTAAGATCAATCATACACTCTTGCTTTTTTAAAAGAAAGAAATGTGATGGGTCATATAAATAGTCCTCATTGTATGAGTGTGCATTCAAAAGTAAGCTTTGATGGGAAATGGCAAAGGTGGTGGTGATTTTCTTCTATCCATTGCTTCAATAGAGCTAGCTTGGACAAGTGGTGGACCTTCAAGCATTACAAGGTGTACCATGCTACTAAAGGTTGGACAACTGGTGGAGCTTTATATTAAACCATCTATTATCTATGTATCTAAGCTTAGACAAGTAGTAGTGCTTTGCTTCTCTCCATGTGTTGATCAGTCTAGCTTGGACAAGTTGTAGAGCTTCGCTTCTCTCCAAGTTCTAAGCATAGATTGGACAAGTGGTGGACCTTGAAATAACACCCTCTGTATAGGTTGAGAAAGCAAAACCATTCAAGATTTATCTTTAAAAGATAGACAAGTGGTGGACCATGCGCTTAGATCCTAAGACTGAATAATTCATGCACCTTTTATCATTTCTCCATGCCCATCTTAGACAAGCGGTATACCTTGTATTTCTAAGGCTAAACATGTTGACATTGTGGACTACTAGAGTAAACCATCTACTATCTATGAAGTGTAGCATGGACAAGTGGTGGACCTTCAGGCAAAAAACTCAATGTATAGCATATCTTAGATTCTCCATATTTTATTGTAGCCCACTTTGGACATATGGTAAAGCTTACTTTTTTCCCAACATCAATTGATTTGAGCTTGTCCAAGTGGTGGAGCTTGCTTATTTCCATGTTTCAAGGAAGCACAGATAGAATAGGTGATGAATCTTTTCTTCTATGCTAGGTCCAATAGAGCTATCTTTGATAAGTGGTGGAGCTTTCCTTCTAAAAATGTTTCAATAGGGCTAGCTTGGACAAGTGGTGGACCTTCAAACAAAACCCCTTATTGACAACATACCATGGGTTATCCAAATGGTGAGAAAAAACCATTCAAGATATAGCCTTAGAGGTTGGGTGTGGAGCTGGAAGCTAAGATGGACAAGTGGTGGACCTATTATCATTTCCCCACACCCATCTTAGACAAGTGGTATGCATTGTTTTCCTAAGGCTACACACATTGTGGACTACTAGACTAAATTGTCTACTATTTATTAAGTGTAAAGCTTGGATAAGTTGTGGACCTTCATACAAAAACTCAATGTTCTCTATGTTTTAATAGAGCCCACTTTGGGCAAATGGTATAGCTTTCTTTTAGCTCAGTCTCAATGGATTGAAGCTTCCAAGTGGTTAAGCTTGCTTCTCTCCATGTTTCAAAGAAGCATAGATGGAGTATGTGGTGGAGTTTATCTTATATGCTAGCTCCAATAGAGCTAGCTTGGACAAGTGATGAACCTTCAAACAAAACCACTTATTGAAAACATATCATAGGCTATTCAAATGGTGAAAAAAAAAACATTCAAGATAGACTTAGAAAATGGTGTTGGACGTTGCGCCTAGGATGGACAAGTGGTGAACCTACTACTATTTCTCCAAGTTCATCTTAGATAAGTGGACTACCTTGTATTTCTAAGGATAGGCACATTGTGGACTACTAGACTAAACCGTCTACTATCTATGAAGTGTAGCTTCAACAAGTGGTGGACCTTCAGACAAAAAACTGAATATACAGCATAGCATGGGTTCCATATGTTCTAATGGAGTCAAATCTGGAAATATGGTAAAGATTGTATTTTTCCTAGATTCAATGGATCCTAGCTTGGCCAAGTGGTGGAGCTTGTATCTCTCCATGTTTCAAAGAATCATAGCTGAGATAGGTGGTGGAGATTTTCTTCTATCAATTGCTTCAATGGAGCTAGCTTGGACAAGTGGTGGACCTCAAGCATTACAAGGTGGAACATGCTACTAAAGGTTGGAAAGTTGATGTAGATTTGTACTAAACCATCTACTATCTATGTATCTAAGCTTAGACGAGTGGTAGATATTTGCTTCTGTCCATGTTTTGATCAATATCTCTTGGACAAGTAGTAGAGCTTTGCTTCTCTCCATGTTCTGATGATCTTAGATTGGGCAATAGGTGGACCTTGAAATAAAACCCTCTATATAGGTTGAGAAAGAAGAAACATTCAAGATTTAGCTTTATGAGATAGACAACTGGTGGACCGTGCGCTTGGATCCTAAGAAATAATAAGTCATTCACCTTTTATCATTTCACCATGCCCATCTTAAACAAGCGGTGTACCTTGTATTTCTAAGGCTAAGCATGTTGACCTTGTGGACTACTAGAGTAAACTGTCTACTATCTATGAAGTTTAGCTTAGTGGTGGACCTTTAGGCAAAAAACTCGATGTATGACATATCTTAGATTCTCCATGTTTTAATGGAGCCCAATTTGGACATATGGTAAAGCTTACTTTTGTCCCAAGATATAGCCTTAGCATTAGGAAAATTTTGAACTCATTTTTGGGCCTTTTAAGAGTGCCACATCATCAAAGTTGTACAAAAGAAAGCAACCCGATAGACCCCTCTAAATATTGCTTAGAACCCCATGATATGACCTATCATTGGAAAGTTCTTGAAAAATGGATTCTAAAGAGCCAAGGTCCGAAAAGTTTGGATGACTTCTATGAAAGCTATGCCATTTTTTTTCAATCATCCAGGCCGTTACGGTAATCTAAAATCACCTTTTTCTAGATCTACATGAAGGCAATGTCCGATACATGCATGCTATATATCAATAGATAGCATTTGAAGAAGTAGATTCTAAATATCCAACCTCCAACAAGTTTGGATCTTATTTGCAAAAAAATTACCGATCCCCACTTTTTGAAAGCTATGCCACATCAACAATTCTTACAAGGCCCATTTTTGAGTCCAAACTTTTCCTAATGGAGGTTGGGTGTGGACCTGGCACCTAGGATGGACAAGTGGTGGACCTATTATCCATTTCCCATGCCCATCTTAGACAAGCGGTATACATTGTTTTCCTAAGGCTACACACATTGTGGACTACTATACTAAATTGTCTGATGTTTATTAAGTGTATATCTTGGACAAATGGTGGACCTTCAGACCAAAAACTCAATGTTCTCCATGTTCTTATACACCCCACTTTGCACAGATGGTAAAGCTTTCTTTTGTCTTAATCTCAATGGATTGAAGCTTGGCCAAGTGGTGAAGCTTACTTCTCTTCATGTTTGAAAGAAGCATAGATGGATTACGTGGTGGATTTTATCCTCTATGCTAGCTCCAATAGAGCTATCCTGGACAAGTTGTAGAGATTTTTTTCTATTCATGCTGCAATAGAGCCAGCTTGGACAAGTGGTGAACCTTCCAACAAAACCCCTCATTGACCACATATCATAGGCTATCCAAATGGTGAAAAAAAACCATTCAAGCCTAAAGCCTTAGAAAACAGGTGTGGACGTTGCACCTAAGATGGAAAGTGGCGAACCTATTACTATTTCTCCAAGCTCATCTTAGGCATGTGGTATACCTTGTATTTCTAAGGATAGGCACAGTGTGAACTACTAGATTAAATTGTCTACTATCTATGAAATGTAGCTTGGACAAGTGGTGGACCTTCAGACAAAGCATTAGTTCCATATGTTCTAATGGAGCCAAGTCTGGACGTATGGTAAATCTTGCATTTGTCCTAGATTCAATGGATCCTAGCTTGGCCAAGTGGTGGAGCTTGTATCTCTCCATACTTCAAAGAAGCATAGCTGAGATAGGTGGTGGATATTTTCTTCTATCCATGCTTCAATGGAGCTAGCTTGGACAAGTGGTGGACCTTCAAGCATTACAAGGTGGACCATGCTACTAAAGGTTGGACAAGTTGTAGATATTTTCTTCTCTCCATGTTATGATGAGCTTAGAATTGACAAGCAATAGACCTTGAAATAAAACCCTTTGTATAGGTTGAGAAAGAAAAACCATTCAAGGTTAAGCTTTACAAGATAGACAAGTGGTGGACCGTGCGCTTAGATCCTAAGAATGAATAAGTCATGCACCTTTTATCATTTCTCCATGCCCATCTTAGACAAGTGGTATTCCTTGTATTTCTGAGGCTAAGCATGTTGACAATGTAGACTAAGAAATTGTCTACTATCTATGAAGTGTAGCTTGCACAAGTGGTGGACCTTCAAACTAAAAACTCAATGTCCATCATATCTTAGATTCTCCATGTTTTAATGGAGCCCAATTTGGACATATGCTAAAGCTTACTTTTGTCCCAATCTCAATTGATTTGATCTTGGCCAAGTGGTGGAGCTTGCTTCTTTCCATGTTTCAAAGAATCACAGATAGAATAGGCAATGGAGCTTTTCTTCTATGCTAGGCCCAATAGAGCTAGCTTGGACAAGTGGTGGATCTTTGCTTCTATTCATGTTCCAATAGAGCTAGCTTGGACAAGTGGTGGATCTTCGAACAAAATATCTTATTAGCAACATATCGTGGGTTATCCAAATGGTAAGAAAAAACCATTCAAGATATAGCCTTAGAGGTTGGGTGTGGACGTGGCACCTAGGATGGACAAGTGGTGGAGCTATTAGCATTTCCCCATGCCCATCTTAGACAAGTGGTATACATCGTTTTCCTAAGGCTACGCATGTTTTGGACTACTAGACTAAATTGTCCACTATTTATCAAATGTATAGCTTAAACGAGTGGTGGACCTTCAAACCAAAAAATCAATGTTCTCCATGTTCTTATACACCCCACTTTGGGCAGATGGTAAAGCTTCTTTTTTGTCTTAGTCTCAATGGATTCAAGCTTGGCCAAGTGCTGAAGCTTGCTTCTCTCCATGTTTCAAAGAAGCATAGATGGAGTACTCTTGGTTCTTTAAAAGAAACAAATGTGTTGGTTTATATAAATAGTCCTCATTGTATGAGTGTGCATATGAAAGTAAGACATACTTTTGATGAAAATTTATTACCTTTGCATCAAGGCTTATCTTCAAGCATCAAACCAAAAGAATGTGTCCATGTATCATTGGGACTATTTGTCAACTTGAACAACTGGTGCCTTGTGTATCAATTGGTGCAAGGACTCTAATATTGATTCTACCTTGTATAAGATCGTTACTTTGAGTTCTACATGTAAAAATGGTGAAATAATTTCTAGTGATTTTTGAGCAACCAATGGCATGTGTGTTTTCTCGGATTCGCAAACTGGGATGAATAAAGCCCCTATAGTTCAGTCAGCAATTGTAGAATCCATTGGTTCTATTATTTCTAATATGCCCAAGATGGATGATACTTCTATACCAAAGCTTGGTGTTGTGTAGCTTGAGCAAGCTTGCAATGACAAGAATAAAGGAATTAGTGATGCAACAATGCAACCTACATTAAGAGAGAGTGAAAAGTATGCTCACCACTCATTGCCAATTGCTGCTACTTCATCTAGTTCAGCTGTTGAGATATCCACACTCACATTGTATTGGATTTAAATGGTCTATTATTGAAACGTTCTCCTCAACCATCCTCACATCATGAGTCAGTGCAGGTAGATTCAAAACGATATATTATATTGAGGCCAGGTTGCATCCAATTCTTAAAGACTATATTGGAGAGGTTTAATGTTGCAATTTGGTCAATAGCTAATCGAAACAATGTGCTTCAAATCATTAGAGCACTAGAAAACTTAGCTAGAGATAAATTTCCTTTTTTTGCAATTTGGAATCAAGAAGGTTGTTACGTTGCCCAAAGCTAAAAATTATTTAGACCCAACAATCCAAACATTGAGGCAATGTTCAAGCCTCTAGCCAAAATTTCCATGGGTTATGGATGTATCCACAAAGAACGATGCTAATTGATGACTCTCCTTATAAGATATGTGTTTCCCTGTGGGACGGGTGTCTAGCCTCACTCCTATCTTATTGCAGATGTAGCGAGAACCACAAATAAATTGTCAATCCATGGGACGAAGCTGACTCAACTAGTGCATAGAGGCTATAAGAGGTTTTCAATCTCTTGGAAAACAACAAACAACTCGCATCTAACTTAGGCTATACTCAGATGACAGAAATCACCAAAAGCCAATCACTCATTGGCAAACAAATCACATTTGCTACAGCATCAGACAACATCCAAACGTAGCAAAACTTCTAAGATATGTTTATAAGACCTAAGCACACATGCTTATGGTCTCAAATCTCACTTTAGGTCAAGTGAAAAATTGCGATTATTAAGAGCAGTGAGTTTTTGACCTAGTCGTTTTTGACCCAGAATGCATAAATGCTTAGCAATGATGCCCCAATACCCCGCCTATACTTAGTTTTTGATTTTGAAGCGTAAATTCCTACTTATGATGAAATTAGGCCGTGGTTTTGCGACGCCAAAAGCTACAAAATACCATGAAATGCTTACATCAATGCGTAGAGATCTTACTTGCGGTTGCAACACAACATACGCAATTGCAATGTGACAACCAGGGAGGGAGTAGGAAGCGCAAGAAGAGAGAAGTGAGCATTGTTAGCTCACACTGCATTTCTATTATCCAAAAACTTAATAATAACTTACAAAAATTGGCTTTTATACCTTAGCCAAGGTTTTTGGTGGTCAAAACTAATATTCTGGGAGCTCTAACTAAAGACAGGTTGATACAATCTGGAAGCTTGTAGCCCCGGCTCATCAATTACAAAGTTTATCCAAAAAATAGGAGTTATAATATTTCCGATTCATCAAAATAATAAGTGTTTTTATAATGAGATCTCCGAAAAATGGTATCCGAGTTAGCTTGCTGCCAACATTCTCTCCCTCCTCGCCTGTGTTGTCCCTTGACATAGCTTTATGGGTTAAAATAATCTTTGGGTTGACGGCTGGCGAGGTGATCTTTACGTGCATGTAAAGCTTTCTCATATATGATCTTTCTTTCTTTGTCTGGAACGTGCAAAAATTGCGTAGTGACTCTGTTCTTGAGCTTGATGGCTGAGTAGCCTACAAATCTGGAGGTTAGGTTATTGATCACTGGCCCAAAAAACTTTGTTCACCAAGTGAAGAACCCTGTATATGTAAGGTCCTCCTCTTAGCCTTACTCTTGTTGAAATATCTAAGCCGTCGACTTTCCGAATACGATCGAGTAAAGCACCCTAGCTACCCACAAGACGCTTTCGGTTTTAACCATGGGAACATGGGTATAATCAATGCAAAGCTATCCATGAGACACTTTCTGTTTTCACCATGGGAACGTGGATATAACCAATGCATGGGATATTGGTTTTATCTCAAGAAAATATAAATGTGCATAAGAAAAACAAAAAAAGAATAGGGTAAGGTGAAAAAGTAACTTGTTGAAAAAAAAATCCACTAGTTGAAAGTAGCTTGTTGAAGAAGCCACTTGTAGGAAAAGTAGCTTCATGCATAAGCCACTTGTAGGAAATTAGCTTCTTGCATAAGTAGTTTGTTGGAGAAGCTTTGAGAAGGAAGAAAGCATATCAAAATATGTAAAGTAACTTATCACGATAAGTTAAAGGCCTTATCAAATTAAGCTTAAAAAGAGGCCTTCCCTACTCATTAAACACTTCTTCTCTTCATTTCGCTACGCTTCACTTCACTTCATTTCTCTACACATTTTGATAGTGCAAGCTTGGTAGTGAGCCATGAAAAGCCAATGCTAATCCTTCTTCATACACACCTACACACAATTCTCTCCTCAAGAGAAGACATAACCATAATCCAAATTACCATTATTCTCTTCACCTTCTCTCTTTCAACCTACAAGCTTTCCATAGCTTCCATGTGTGATAGAGAAAGGCCATGGCAACCTCTTTTATAGGGCCAACTCATACTGAGGATCATGCAAATGTACTTATATGACAAAGGCTTCAATCACAATGCCTTGAAACTCTCGTATTAACCTTTATTATTGATTAGTTTTGAGTAGATTCAATTTGGGAGAAATGTTATTTCTTCAATTAATTTACACAGTCCTCTTGATCACAAATCAGTGTTTCAAAAAAGTGTGTCAACTTAGCCTTGAGCTATTTAGAAATTTAGTACAACCAGCTAGGGGTAGATTGAAATGATTAGATTTTGCAAAAAAGAAGAAGTATATATAGCTAGAAATACAGCTCACTTTGCAAATCCATCATATTTCATTTGCTCATGTGTGAGAGATCTTTTGAGCACTGCACCAGCCCTATCGTGTTCACCCTTTCCATGGCCAAAAGCAAAGAAATTGTGCATCATCTTGATACCGGTCATATTGAAGAATCGGCCTATAAAATAGAATGGTCTCCTTGCTTTGAATAGTGAAGCGGCACCATTAGATCACACCCAGTGTCACTTGACACTATAGAGTTGACTTTTCAGCCACTCAATGTGCAAAAGAAACAGTGATGCATAAACAAAGTGTCATGTGTTTTGTCATCAAAGATGTAGAAGTGACTCATCTTTTGAATGGCACCAAGCGCATAAGTATGAAATGTGAACTAAAATTGTGAGTTGAGCTAAATACCAATGCATTCTCATTCTGCACCTTGAAGGAGTAGTTCCCTACAAAATCCACTACAGACACCACTACATTGTCAAGAGAGTTATCTAAACATTCCTTGAATTATTGAGCTTGCCATCTGTGCATATAGTTGTGTTTGTTGAAGTTCATTAATTGCTTTGAAGCAAGGAAACAAAACACGGTGGAATGACTTGCCAAACCACGAGGTCTTTTTGGGATTTTTTATTACATTTCTCATCCACTTCCTATGTAGAAACCTCATCAAAAAGCTTTAAAGTCATCCTAGAGACATCGTCACTCTATTCACCTAGATACAACAACAGCCTATCTATGCCACAATGTTTGCCTCTCCTAAAAGACATTTTCTATGGTGATAAGCACTATCAATGGGCTTTGGACACAATACAGACTCCCATAGGTCTGTTAAGCATGGGGATTTGGCATTCGATGATGTGCACCTGCGTTGTTCCATCATGGGAATTGCAAACAACACACATGCAAAAGCATGACGTTCCATGTAGCATGTATCTTCCCCGGTGCATCTGATCAAAGGCTTCCTTGAATTATAAAAGCTAAACATGGTATTCACATCAGGAAGATTTGCGATCCTTCAACTTGCATATGAAGTATGGCTTCAGACTCTCGAAGCATCTGAGGGTGATCATATTATTAGGATGAGCCTCCTAGAATTGCATGTAGAAGTCTCTCTGTGAAATAGAAGACACAATATTAAGTACTAGAAACTAATTGCAATCACAGTAAAACACATATAGCTAGATCTAAGATGCACTTAGAAGCACTTGGAATCAGTCATGAGCACTTGGAATCACTGAGACGCATTTAAAAGCTTTTGGGAGCACCTGAAAGCACTTGGAAGATTTTTAAAGCACTTTAAAGCATTGAGAAGAACTTGCAAGCACTTGAAAACCTTCAAAAGCATTGGTAAGCACTGGAATGCATTCGGCAACACATGGAAGCATTTGGAAGCACACAAGAGCACTCAAAGGACTATCTCCAGAATCACTTCAAAGCACTTGGAGTCTTTCATTTTCTCCCCAAAGCATTCTAAGGTATTTGGAAGCTTTGGAAGCACTGAGAAGCATTCAGACGAGCTTGGAAGCATTTGAAAGCACTTTGAAGCATTCACAAGCGTTGGGAAGCACTAGGAAGCATTTGAAAGCACTCAGAAGCACTGGGAAGCACTTGGAAGCATTGGGGTGAACTAGAAGCACTGAGAAGCATTGGGAAGTACATAATAGCACTCAAAGGACTTTCTTCAGAAGAACTTTGAAGCACTTGAAGTTTGTATTGAGCTCTTGAAAGCACTCTAAAGTATTTAGAAGCTAATGGAAGCACTTGAAAGCACTATAAAACATTAAAAAGAAATTGGAAGCACTTAGAAAGAAGCATTTGAAATCACTCAAAAGTCTTCGGAAGCACTTCCAAGTACTTGGAAGCCTTTGAAATCTTTTTAAAGCACTAAGAAGCAGTTATAATCACTAACCCACACATGGAGGTACTCAGAAGCACTTGGCATGGTAACGCACAAGAATGGATTGTCAAGCACCTGAAAGACCCTTAAGCATTTATGGGACATTTGGAAGCACTAGGATGCACTAATAGGCAATCATAAGCAATTGGAGTCATTTATCGATCTCAATCAAGCACTATATAGCACGAATAAGTACTATAATGGACTACCATACACATGAAAACAGTTGAAGGCACCTTCAAGCTGTAAATGCATTCTATTACAAGCACATAGTAATGCACCTAAATAACAGTAAGTAAAGCATTATGACACACTCTCAAGATGTTCAGGCTGATACAACTGAGGCAAATCAAGTAGATGCAGTGGATGTAGTACATGCGCACTCTTGCCTATTCTCTTTCGAACAACATCTTTTTTGTTTGGTGAGATGCGGGTTTCCATCGACCAAATTTCTTTTTATTTTGGTTGTTAAGATGCTTCCTTTATTTTGGTTTGTTAAGATGCTTCTTTTATGCAGTTGACAGTGAAAAGTGTCTAAGGAAGTGCCCCTCCTCCACATCATGCTACAGCCAAAAACTGGCAACAATGACATTTCTTTGGTGAAGTCTTAAAGCCTTGGCAACATCTCTACTTCTTGTTTGATTGTTACCCCCACTTGCTCCATTGAGGCATGCCAAGACAGTAGCCCATTTCAAAAATAGCTCATTATTTGAATGAGGTGTCTTCACCTCAGATAATGTATGAAAAATCTTAGAGAAAATTACTCTCTTGATTTTTTTCGATGTGGGTTGCAACAATGAGAATGTTGGATGACTGAGGAATTGTTATAGAATCTTATTTTGAAGACCCTCAAAAGGCCCGTTTGTTTGATTACGCCAACACTTAGCAATTACGCTACATATTTTCTTTGCCTCTCGCTCATCAATGTCACCATCCTCATGCATTTGTGCCATCCTATTCTAAGTAATTCTTTTTTCCCTCTTCTTTGTAACCCAGTAGTTTTGTAGACCCGGCAGAAGTTCCTTTGGGGTGTCTTGTGTAATAGACAATGGAGGAAGATATAGGGTATATGTATTGCCATTGCTGACATCGTGTGATTCCATGTGTGTAACGAGGCTAATGAAACAACAAAGAAGACCATCAAAACATAGCCATAGTACTCGGGGGGGGGGGGGGGGGGGGGGAGGGGAGAGAGAGAGAGAGAGAGAGAGAGAGAGAGAGAGAGAGAGAGAGAGAGAGAGAGAGAGAGAGAGAGAGAGAGAGAGAGAGAGAGAGAGAGAACACTAAGATGCTACGTTGTTGAGATACTGCAGCGGCCAGACAATGAGAAAGCTAGCAGCTACTGGATATGGTGCACCTTGAAGCAGTTATAGAGGCCACAATGGAGAGAGATAGAGTTCAATGTGAGCCCTAATGTGGAAGACAAGCATAGCTAAGGAGCCCAAAAGTAGAGGCAATGGAGGAGACACACACACAAAGAGAGAGAGAGAGAGAGAGAGAGAGAGAGAGAGAGAGAGAGAGAGAGAGAGAGAGAGAGAGATGGCACAAGAATAGTCCTAGGGAGGGAGGGACCCATTGAGCAAACAGAGCCCATAGGTAGTGGCAGGCGAGAGAATGTTCAATAGCGTTTAATGGTACAAGTTAGTTTTCTATACGTTTAAAAATTCCAAGCCCGTCCGCCTTATTCTTCCCTCTCTGCCAAAAGGGATTTACACTTTTACTTACAAAGGGGTGTCTAAACATGCTTTCACCTTGCTGCATTGCAAGCCCATCTTCAGTAGCCCTTGCCCAACAACTAGTGCCACCTTGTTGCATATTTGCAGGACTTAACATACCCAACCCCTTGTGTGTAACTTGAACCCTCCTGCAGCACCTCCAAGCCTTCCACCCACTTTGAACCCTCCCTCAGCACCCTATGTCCCTTTACAACATTGACATAGCATCCATCAACTCATGCTACACCACCAGCTTTACCTACTTCGTCTCTTCCCCTCACAAACTCCTTTCCTCATAAACTGAGCACCAACATTGCAACCCACCTTAGGGAACCAATCCTCTTCCATTTGCCTCCTCAATAAGCCACCCTCAATTTTTTGAACCTCGCTACCATCTTTGTCGGATTATTTTTCCTTTTTTTTCTTGGTCAAAAAGAAAGCCCCTCCCCTGAGGTTTATTTTTCCTTTATGGGGACACCCTACATATAACCACCTCTACACCTACACATTCACCGCTCATCCACCTTCAACTTGCACATGCATGTCTAGTAGCTCTTGTTTTGCTTTGTTAATTGGACTTCTACGTATCTGCTTATTTTGCACATTTTCTTGTTTTGGAACAAGTACGCATAATTGATTCCACCATGTGTCCACACACACTTAATTTGATGTTATTGCTAAAATAATTGAAGCATCTCAAGTAATATCTATTATTTTTTTCCAAAAAAGAATAACATCTAAATTACTAGTAAAGAAAATGCTTCTTCAAGCTTTGGGTTCCACCATTTCCATGTTTGCAAATTTTGTCGCGATTTATGCTTGTTTGTAGAACATCAAGATACTATTAAAATATTGGCAAAATCCTTGCACAATATAGTTCTTGATAAACGATATTTTAACTTGTTTGGTCTCTCAACATGTCAAGAGATTTGCATACCTTGCTTCTGAAATGAACGCCTTGATCTAGGACACATAAAGCCTAATGATACGGCCGCATGCATATCCACACCAATGAGGTCCAAGACACTCTTGACAAAAGTCACTAGCTTGAGTATCAATTCTTATAAACCTTTACACATGTTGAGATCAAATGAAAAAATTAACCATAACCACCTTCTCTTAGCCCCATCAATAGCTTCTCCCTATGAGAAATCCCTAGCCGATTCTTATGTGACAAATCCTAGCTGATCGTTATAATATTTTAATGTTGAACAATGTTTTATTCCCTCTGCTATTGATGTACCCATCATATTCCTCTATTGCTTACATATTCTTTCTATCCATAATGTCCATTCCATGTTCATATCCTACTCCTATCATATCTTCCACATCTCCTTAAGCCAAGCTCTTCACATTTCTCAATTAATTCTCATCTAGGCTTTGAGTATCTATGATGACATTTCCAAAGCCCAAACTATGAAGAAACCTTTTCATGCCAAACATGCCATAGGCATGCAAGAGACACAAACACCCAAGCTGCTCGTTGAGATACCAAATGAGGCATTAAGATGCCCTATCAAGGCCTTGCCCCGAAGAAACCAATCAATTATTGCCCAATGAAGGCACTGAAAGGCCATATTCTCACAATGAATGGGAAAGTGATTAGCCAAAAGATTGACATGCAAGCATGGAAACCAAAGAGACCATAGTTTAGCATAAGTGTACGAGAGCACCCTCTCAAGGTGAGGAAACTCCTCACATGCCCAAATAGAGGCATTATATGGACATGTAGGAGAGAATGTAGGACCCACATGGCCATCAAGCATGGAGTTAACATCGCTCTCCACACACAACCCGCATTAAGTGGACTTGAAAAATCAATCCAAACCCAAATTGAGGCATTGGATGTACCAAAAACAGCTAACAGATTTGGACAAGGAAAAAGGTAAAATTATTATGTGCATAACATTATTTTGTTGAAATTTTTAGTACATTATTACTTTTATCAAAAAAACATGTTATACTTAATCTAATAAGGCTACTAAAGATTTTAATTATTTTGCATGGAAGTATTCTCTTCTTGAGGGGGAGAAACAGAAGACAAGTTAGAGAAAAGCACAAGTATGCTTTGACATCAAATTGAATCATAAGTATGTTTTAATATCAAGAAGCATCGAGAACCAATAAATCACCTCAAGACAAGAGTTGCAGCTTTCAAGCTTCTAACAAAGACCACACACTATTAGTTAGGCACACATGTTAATGCTTAGCAATTATGGTTAGATGTAGCACAATTTGATAAACACGATAAACAATCATACACACATGTGCACTGAGCATGAGATTCTCACTTACCCTTATGCTGGCATTTGTATTAAGGGGGAGTGTAGGAAGTAATAATCATTTGCATGTGTGAGCGCACGAAGAGACACAATAAGTTTGTTATAAATATGTAAATGAATGAACATAATACAACATCGATTGAAATCAGCAGCTTGTCCCTGTGTATGAAGGCCATGGTGTACTTGTGGCTACCTATGCATAGATGAGTCTCTCTCTCTCTCTCTCTCTCTCTCTCTCTCTCTCTCTCTCTCTCTCTCTCTCTCTCTCTCTCTCTCTCTGTGTGTGTGTGTGTGTGTGTGTGTGTGTGTGTGTGTGTGTGTGTGTGTGTGTGTGTGTGTGTGTGTGTGAGAGAGAGAGAGAGAAGGCCATGGTGTACTCGTGGCTACCTATGCATAGATGAGTCTCTCTCTCTCTCTCTCTCTCTCTCTCTCTCTCTCTCTCTCTCTCTCTCTCTCTCTCTCTCTCTCTCTCTCTCCAAAAGCATTTTCTTACATACTTTCTCCAAGTTAAGACACAAACACCATGGATGCTCCTATTTCTTGAGTCAAGATCTCTTCCAATTGAGGTTATGGGCATGGAAAGGGTTGTGGTGTACATGATAAATATGCATCAAACCCCTCACATTGACTTCCTACAATTGCATGGGAAGCAAGCAAAAAAGTTCAAAAGATGCATAAAAGCAATATCTTGAGCACGGGATGGATGCAAGATATAAAGAAGTAGTTTAGAAGATGGGATGTATTACACTTGCTACATGATGCCTCAATAGACTCCCAAGTGCATAAAGCTTTTCTACATCTACAATGTATTACGTCTTGGGAGAAATTTGGGGGGGTCACGCTTCATACATTACACCACCCATATTGCCCCCAACTACAAAACCGTGTTCTTTGCTGAAAGAGGAAATCGTACTCACCCTTACATGCTTAAGCATATCCCCTTGTTAGTGATACACACTATTGCAGCCATTTGGTTTAGCTCCCACTCCTTCGATGCAAGACAGGGTGTTGGGCAAATGGAGAAGAGTCTGAGTGTGCACGTTATGCTTATTGCAAGTTCAAGAGTTTGAGTATCATACACTACTAGAGTGCTCAGCTTTTGGTCACATCTGAACTTGCTTCCCTCACATTTTTGGCCATGACCTAGACCTACATACTTTCCTCTCTCAACCCACAGTTTGGACTCTCCATTGTGACTCTCATCACCACAATTTTGCAGCATCAAGAATCACTCATCAGCCACACACATACTACATCACATGTAACTTTGGTCCCATAGGTCATATTTGACCTCCGAGGATGATAATGAAATCTCTCTCTCTCTCTCTCTCTCTCTCTCTCTCTCTCTCTCTCTCTCTCTCTCTCTCTCTCTCTCTGTGGCATGAGCATGTGTCTTGATGTTTGTATGGATTCTTGGAGCGTTGATTAGGTTGACAAGAAGAGAGGTCCCCTTGAGAGCACACAGACCTTCCGTGCACAAGTGGATGGTTGAACACGGGCCAATGGTTTGTGTCACTTTTTGTGGATTTGACGTATATTTGAGGACATGGTTTTTGGTAGTTTTTTTTTTAAATAAAAGAGCTTAATTGATTAGAAAAAAGGAAAAAATACAAGAACCCCTAAGGTAGGATAGGGGATATCCTTGCCAGAAGGAAAGTGGCCTAAAAGGTTGAGGAACATCAATTCTTCATTAAAAGGCTCTCCCCACCATGCAATCAGTGCTACCTTGTAGTAAGAGGCCTTGAACACAGGCTCAAAATCCACAAGATATCTTTCCCACATTGTGCACCATCTTTCCCACAAGAACTCTCCCCACTATGGAAGTAGTGCTACCTTGTAGTAAGAGGCCTTGCACACAGGCTCAAAAGCCACAAGAGCTCTTTTCCACATTGTGCACCATCTTGATTTTGAACTATAACACACCTCTTGTATATGCAAATTCTACATCCATGCACACAAAGTCTACAATGAATGTATGTACACACCTATGTGTTCGCATGTATGCCTATTTTTTGTGAGAGGTCTAAACACTACCATTTCAAAATGGTAAGATCTTCCTCATGGGCCACAATCATGTGCACCATTGGGTTATATGTCATGTCTATCACAAAGGCATCATTCATCTACGACAAACCTCACATGATCATTAGTACCATCACATGCAATTTTAACCAACTAACAAACAAAGGATAGCAACAACAACAAACAATGCTTGAACGCAATCCACAACAGTCAAGCACATGGCAACAACAACAAAAATGCAAATATCAATAAAAGGTGTGGCAAACAACAAACAACCATAAGCCTTGTGTGTAAAATTGTGTAGCATCAACTGTGTGCCACCCTCTTTGTGTAGGGGAGGAGTGTGCTCCTCAAACCTAATTTGTGTGTAGGGGAGGTTTGGTGTTCCTTCTATCTAGGTGTGTTCTAGAGGAGGATTGTGTGTCTAAACCCTTTGTGTGAGGGGAGACAATTTGTGTACCTCACCCTTTGTGTGTTTTGAGGAGAGGTAGTTTGTGTGAATACTACTTATCATCATCAGCATATTGTGCAGCAAAACCCACATGGGGAGGGTTTTGAGGTGTGAATTTTTTTTTATTTTTTGTTGCACTTCAAAAACTCCCCCTATCCAATGTGTTAGCCATGTGATAAGCCATGTGTACCATGTGATGCCCTATAGGCCATGTGTACCATGTGATGCCCTATAGGCCATGTGAAGGGTGAAGGGCCAAGATAGCACCTTACCCTTTGAAGAAAAGTCAACTTTCTTTTAGAGATGTAGAAAGGTCACCTATGCTCCCTACATAAGAAGGCCGTATATACTCAAAAGTTAATCTAATGCAATCACAATGTTCATTTCCAACATGAATGGTTCATTATGCTATCTTTTTCTACCTCTCTCCCCCTTCTCTCTCTCTCTCTCTCTCTCTCTCTCTCTCTCTCTCTCTCTCTCTCTCTCTCTCTCTCTCTCTCTCTCTCTCTCTCTCTCGCGCGCGCGCGCGCGTACCCTATCTCTCTACCTTTGTGTAATAAAGAGGGGTGGGTATGGAACACACATGAGAAAATGACACATTGCATCCCTCTTTGTACCTCTGATATTCAATCAAGTAATGCATTCTAAACTAAACTAATAGCATTAATTTTTGGCATTCCATTCAAAGAATCACACACATGGCATTATGCTTGCTAGATTTTAGTACTATTTTAGTGTCATAATTAGCTAAATAGTATTGCTAGCAACCTTGCTTGGTCAATCTCCGATCCAAATACTATAGGCACTGCACAAGTAATTTCATCCTTTTGTGCAAAATTTCTTTCATTGCAAAGTTTCTCATAACAATTTTTTGACAGCCTAATGTGGTTTGTGTTATATAATAGCACATAAAGTTTCCCTTTAGTCTCTACTTAATTTTAGCATTTTCTTCATCAATTTTAGTATTTCACTATGGCTAATAGCAATGATGTTTCAAAATTTTGTCAGCTCATGGAAATTTGGATGGAGAAAACTATCCATTGTGGGCTTACATGATGCAGCATGTAGTCATTTCTAAAGTGTATGGAAATTTGTTAAATGTTACGATATATGCCCCGTTTTTGTGGAGAATGTTACAAGTTCTAGCAATTCGGCTCCTACTACTATTGTTGTTTACGTATAGCTCCTCAATTTGCATCCAATGAAAACAACCTAGAACTTCTTTGCCAGACTTACATATCTTGCAATAAGTGCAATCCAAGAGCTAGCACATCGTAACAAGAACTATTCCTCACCATGCTTGGTTGCTTCCATACCTTGCCATTGTTGGGCATGTCTTCATAGGTCATTGCATGCAACAAAAACAACCTAGAGGTTCTCTCCCTAACCATGCTATGACATATACTACAAAAGAGAATTTGCTTAAAACATCCCAATGGTTCCTCCTTGCATTACCTTATTGTACACAGCATAGTATGCAATCAATGCATTCCAAGATAAACCACATCTTATATCGAAAGCTCATCAAAAACGTTTGTTAGTTGACCACACATGTCATGCATGCTGACAAAAGAAATTCCAATCACATCATTTTGCAAGTGCCTCTAACTACCCATCTCATCATGAAAGCCTTTAACATGCAAGCATATGTGATTGCATTTGGAGACAAACAGTCGCTTCATATTTTCTCTAAATAGAATAGTGCTTCCTTGACTACCCTATTTAATATATCTTGCAATTGATCTACTCTAAGGATGACATTTACAATGTGAAGCACTTTTTTTGCTTCTATGAGTGATACACACGGTAGAGCAAAGCAATGTTGGCTTCTTGTATAGAGCCTCATGCTTCAAGTTGCAAGTATATCATGAAAGAAATCCTCTACTCATATTCACGAAAAACATCAATTACTTCAAACCCCTACCTTGATAGGCAAGCATGTCCTTCAATCAATGCATTCCAAGAGATAGATACCGGGAATGAACTTTATTAAGCACTTTTCATGCCGCATAAGTTTTCAACAAATGCTGAGTGAGGGCTTCTCTCTAGATGTGGTCTCTTTGAATGCACTTAAGAAATCTATGCCCAAGCAATGGGAAATAGAAGAGCATATGGGCCATTTTTGTAGATGCAAAGTGAGGCTTTCTCCCCATATAAAGTCTTGGAATGTCCCTCTACGATGATATTAGCAAAGGCATATCTAGCACTTATCAGCAAGGGCATACTTAACACTTAATCAATAAAGGCAAAGGGAGGGCTTATCTCTTGCAAGCGCTAACCATGATACACACTTTCCTAAGCTACTAGCTAACCCTAACTCTCATCCTTCTCTTAATCTTAAATGTAATTCTACTTACCTAAACCTAATCATTGGGATAATGTCTCAACTACAAAGATGCATGGAGGGTTTTCGAGTCTCCTCTAACTCAAGGATGTGATTACTAAGCTAATGCGTAATCTAATGTTAATCTTGTGAGTGAAATGTGGCACAAAGAACATGCAATGCAAACAATGATGCTTCTCTTAAGCTTTATTTCTTCTCTCAATCTCCGAAAATAGTACCAAAAGAATGTTGTGTGGCCAGCATAGTATAGTTTTTGCATTAAACAACTAAAATGTCAATTTGGAAAACAAGAAAATTTTCCCTAACCTAGAGCACAAAACTATGTACACCTACCACTACATTGGTGGTCTTGAGAGATGCATCATGCTTGCATTGCAAGCTCTACCATTCCTAATCAATGAACTACAATACTTGGAGCACAATGGATGCCCTTTTTTACCAATGCAGTATGCTTGTTAGCTCAAATTCTCAATGCACTCTCACCTAATGCAACATAGGATGTTGTAGCCACCTTATGTGTGCACAAAAGAGCAAGTGTATGTGCTAGGGTGGACTACCAATCGTGCTTCCTACCCTATAGCCACTAGTACGCACAACCTAAGCACTAGTGATGATTCAAAGAGCACAACACAAGGATTGAGCATTCAAATTAGAAAACATGCTTAAATAGCTACTTCAAAACACATTGCACAAAGAGAGATAGACAAGCCCATTTTTTCTATTCAAACTCTCAACCACCATGCATGAAGAAGCATGTGGTTGGAAGGACGAAAATACAAGTAGGTAGAAGCACTTGAAAGGATATGGAAGCTATGGAGTTCCTTTGTGTTCACAAAAATTTCAATATTATGTGATTGGTCTCTCCAACTTTGGAACCCTCAAAAGGACTCAAAAAAAACTATCTAACATAGTGAGCTTATCCCAAGGCTATCTATTTAAAACAACATGATTAAGTGCATATGATTTCAATAAATAGGGACAAAATAATTACAATCACAACTAGTGACTCATTTTGGACTTTGATTTTTCTCTTGAGTGCTCTTCTTCTTGTTCACTCTATGCTTCTCTTCCTTAAAGGTCGTCGTGGATGTTCTGTAATTTTGGCATACACTTCTTGCTTGTGTACACTTGTGGACATACAACGGTGTCGCTCGACTCCCAATAGATTAGCTCGTATGGTTATTTCCTTATCAATAACTTTATAAGTAACTTCGGCTAGGAAATAAACTCGCAAGGGGAACAAGCCTTTGCCATTGTGTGGATGAGTATTCATAGGTAATAACTTCATGTAAAGAGAGGTCTACAATTTTTGGCACATTTACTTTTAGTTCAACATCGAATATCCGAGTGTTAAGTATCTATCATTCACTTTGGGAATTGTACTTAGACCAATAGTTTGCAAGATTTCCTCTCTCCTTCTATGCTATCGTTGTGTTGGCTATGGAGTTCAAATATCATCTCTTTCGTGCTAGTCACTTTTCTTGAGAGAGAGAGAGAGAGAGAGAGAGAGAGAGAGAGAGAGAGAGAGAGGAGGAGGAGGAGGAGGAGGAGGAGGATGCATGATTGGTAAGAGGTTGTATGCATCATCTGTGGAGAATAGTAGTAGGATTGAGTGTGTGTGTGTGTGTGTGTGTGTGTGTGTGTGTGTGTGTGTGTGCGTGCGCGCGCGCACGATAGAAGGGTACACAAGGTTCTCCATCGCGTCAGTCAACAGTAGCAAATTTCTTCAAGCATAACTTATGTAGACGATGCATTCTTCAATTTCCAAAAAGATGCAATTGTGTGTACTAGTAATGAGATAGTAAGCATTTTTTACCATATTGGCTTTCACTGACTTATGGTTGCATGTCTAATTGAAGCTGATAACCCTCTTCTCTTCAAAGAGAGAGAGTGTTTAGTGTTGTACTTTAAAAAATGTCTTCTCTAAGGTTTTGAGTTGCAAGGTTTCATATTCTCAATTGAGTCACACAAATTCAAAGGCTATACCCAAGTAATAGTCTTTATTAAAGCTATTCCGTCTCCATCTTTGAGTATTGTGAGCAAAGGAATTACCAACAAACTAAATCTAACATTTTTTGGCATGTATTTGGAAAGCATTGACTCAAGGATCAAAGTTGTGAATCTTGTCTAAAGCAAAAGGCATTGTTGCCCTTTATGATGTAAATCTCTTATCAAATCTTTCTTTACTGACATGCCTTCTTTTTCTCCAAGTTCTGCCCAAGGTGCTCTTGGAAGCCATGGTAAAACATTATCATGTTTGAGAGCAGACAACACAAGCACTATAAACTTCGCATGAACAATATTGTTGGAATCCACCTGTGCTTTGCCATTGCGTTTTCAAATGCATGCAAACTTCCATATAATAATTAATTAACCAAAGCTCATAAATATTTGTGGAGCAACAAATATGCTTACGCTACCATGTCCAAAAATCACCAAGGGACATACAAAACACTCAAAGACTGACAAAACATCTAAGAAAGGCTTGTAACTCTCGGTATAGTGTATAAAAGATGATGGCAAAGCCTTTTTAGTACTATGAAGCATAAATATAGAAAGACCATAGGTCAATTCCTACTAGTTTACGTGGTATTCCAAAACCAAAATAGCGAAACGGACATCGCTCTAGATGAGGAAGATATAGTGACTTAGGACCAACATATGAGCAATTGATGACTAACTCACAAATAAGTCACGTTATGAAAAGGACTTTAGAAAGAAAAACTCATTTTCATGTAGAGACTTAAGCAAGCCATTGTGTTGATCAAGGGGACAAATTTCATAGAAAAATATTGTATCGAGCAAAGTCTTAAATTACCGAGCATGGCCCACAATTGATCAAGTGGAGCTTTAGTCGAGGACAAGAGGCACTAAATTTGCACAAGACCACTCCACTTTCATGACAAGAATGGAAAGAGGCCCAATGGCAGAAAATCCATAGCTGGCCTGCCATCAAGGACTGACTAGAGGAACCTCAAGGCTATGCTCTTCAAGCTCTTGCAACAGCCTGAATATAACTGTCTCACACACATCCTCACAAATGGGCAGGCCTGAACTGATCCTCACCATGTTATATGACACATGATGTTGACTTATGTAATGAAATTCAAGTTGGTGCCTACAAAGTGAAGCAACACTGTCTCCCACAAACAAATGGCAAAATGATGAAAACAATCCTTACCGGTGGCCAGATGGTATCTGCCGCTTCCTCTTTATGATGTCTATAATCTCATCATAAAATTCCTGCTTCAAAAGGTCAATCCCCATATGTACAGAGCAGCCTTTGACAAAGAATAACACTAGCGGCTCTACTTGGTAATGTAGCCACAATGTGATTGTGACTTCAGTATGGAAAGGTTGGTAAGGAATGTCTTGCTACAATGACATATTAGAAATGGTTGACCCTTCAATTAATAAACAAATTGTGAAATATTCTATAACCCTCAATAGCTGGGGGTGTAAGGGCTTAAAGAGAACATCCTCATACATTCTCTTGATCCTTTGCTCATGTTACAATTATACAAGGAAGGCAATGACTACACTGCCAATTTGTGGGTTATGAAGGCCCAATTTGGGATTCAATCCTTACAACCGAGTCAGTATTTATGCCCTCCAGAATGCAACAAAATTGGGTAAACTCTGTGGTTCTCACAAGAAGTTTGGCATTCACCTCTCATGCAGATAGTGTGGGATATATAAAAAAACCTCCCACAGTAGAAGCGTTCTTGCTATTTTCACCTTGCTATCTTCATTGAGCTTGAGCAGCAGTCAAGGAGACAATCGGCAAGGGGTGAGCTTCTGTATTAAATACATATTCATCTAAAGGTAACACAGAAGCATCGCCAAATAAAAGGTAAAAATACTTCAAGGTCTCTCCCAGGAAGAATGTCTCCATCTTGTCTCGCTTCGGGGCTGGAATAGTAGTCACATCATCCAGAGAGCTAAAGCCGCCAGACTCGACTTTCGTATGGCTCTCAAATGCTTGGAATATTTTCCATCCCCAATCCCGGTACCTAAAGAAGTAAAGAACAATTGGATGAGAATCCTTGCTCTTACAATTCTAGAACATCCACTTGAGCAACCCACAAAACTTACTTTGAGTCTCCAGTGATTCGGTAAAGAATGAACAGAGACTCCACTGTTTCTGGACGCAAAAGGTTGTGCCGGTCACGAACATGAATAATAATGTCCTCTTTAAATTCTGAGCCTGCATTTCCTCCACTTAAACCCTCAGGGTATTCTTCCTGTGTGTACGCCCAAAGATTGGCTAATTAAAGCAATGCCTTGAAGAGATTGCATGCATTCAAATGAAGTATTTTGCATGCATACGAAGAAGGCTTCAATGTGAGAAAGAAGAGACTCACATCCATATGAAAGTAGGCAATTTCAGGGGCAAGGCCAGTTGCAGTCACAGAATACATCTCATAGCATGTCTTTGCCAAATCCTCTGCCAACTGGAAGTTTTCCACATCTTGAGCATCAAACAATCCCTTGTCCATTGCCTCCTGCTTTATTAGTCCCCTGGTTGCGCCAAGAGCCAGGTTTCCTGCTAAGAAGCACACCTTTTTTCCAAGAACAAGCCATCATCTTTCCATGAAAACATCAGTATGTCCTACATTTGAGCTGGAGAAGATGAGACATACCAAGTGATCCATTTTTGGACTGAAGTCGCCCCCTGAACCACTAGGTAGTTCACCAACAAACTTCAACCCTTTAGGTTTGGATGTCCTAACCAAATGGCTTTTCACACCTTCCATCGCCTCATCGTACATTTCCCGTAGAAAACTGATAGACTTCTTGTTGGATACAGCTCCACCATGTCTCAGCCAAACCTTCAGCAAGTACTCATAATAGCTATCCCCACGAGAGCCTAGCCTGATGTTTCCTCCGTGAAATTTCCCAGAGCGCGGGCTGCAAAAGATTGGACAAAAGATGAATATTGAACAGATGATAATATAGCGTGAGTGAATTTTACACTATATTACAAAAGGGCATAACTTAATGCAATGCTCTCAAAACTCAATTCTTTTCTTCTACATTCTTGCAAAAATAACCTTCTAGGCTACGTAGACAATGATTTGTGGCACCCTATTAACAGCCATATGATCAACTTGCCAGTGAAATTACCTGATGTAGATAGGCACCAATCCATCTGTTTTGGGCAAGTCTTTAAAATGTTGCAGAACACACATTGCAGCCGCACCATACTTAGGGTCACCCGAAACTTCACTAAGATATCCAAATTCCAGCTCCAAAGTTGTCGCCTCCGATGTGCTACTTGCCCCACCATCTCCTACAGCAGGATGAGCACTACTAGATCTCAAGACAACATCAGAGTAAGGGATGGCTGTTGGACTCGCCGAAAATGCCGACATGAGCCTATCTGCCAAGAATATTGCTCTCTCTAAGTATACTTCTGGTTTTGGCCCCGGAATGGTGACACTAGCATTTAGAGCTACAGTTGTCGTGTTGTTACTTCCACCAGTTAAATGATAGGCACTTAGAAGACCGCCAAGAATGCGTATTGTCGTTTCAAAGAGGTTGACTTGGCCTTTCGTCTCTATTCTTGTTTGAAGCTCTTTCTCAATCCACGTGCCTGCTTCTGTCACAATATCATCAAGACCCATTATGATGGCTGTGTCTAAGGCATCCACTACTGTAGCCCCCAAGCCACCTAAACCATCCTCTCCAGCATGACTGACTGGCTTCAATTCATCGTACCCCAAAGCATATCTTTTGTATCCATGCCATGCATGTCGAAAGGCTTCAACAACTTTCACTTGCCTATTCTCCCAAAGCAAGTTGATGGAAGTTTTCTGCTTTAGCATGTGAGCATGATCTGATCCATCGGTGCGGTTGAGCGGGTTGCTTTGTGATGATTCACTACCAAAAAACTTCAAGCGAGGTGGAAGACGTGGGGGTTTGCGCCCAAGGCGGCCATACAAAGACTGTTTCTCTTCAGTAATTAAGCTCTCCTTGCCATTTGAATTCTGTAAATTAAGGCTTTGCAACGATCTGAGAGGCCTTGCTTGATCTGACGAATGCAAAATAGTAAGGTACAATAGCCCTACAAGCATGAAAATCCCTAGTATGCCTCCAATGCCGCAGGATCCACAGTTGCATCGGATGCCCCGGTTCATCAATGATTGCGTCATGACCTGCAATGCAAGGAGATTTTGATATGTTCACCTCAAGCTAGAAGCCTTCATATCCAAAAAATTGAGCAAGAGAAGTCCTTCTGTGAGGAAACAAATGCATGATGCTATCGTACTACGTATCCGCTTACAAATCCAATGGCACATGACCGACATTCAGAGATCGGATGAGCATGGCACCAGATCTTACCTTAAACTGCGATCTGCGACGAACCTTGGCATTGTCGTAAACTGTGCTTGGCAACATGGTGTCTGCGAGGCAGGAAGAATGTGCGCGCGCGCCCACGCCCACCTGTGTGTGTGAGAGAGAGAGAGAGAGCTGTTAAAAACGCTAAGTTTTAAGTCGCACTAAACTCTAGTCCTTTTTTTTTTTCCCCGACAAAGCAGTGAATTTTATATTAACAGTTACGAGAGAAGACAAAAATTACATCACTGCCATGATCCATCACATGACCGAGTGATTCCCCAGGGAGACTCTCCCTTGTTATAAAAACTAACCTGATTGTATTGCCGACCAGATATAACATAATTGTAATGTCGAACAACTATGACATAACAGTGACTGTAATGCCGAACAGATACAACATAAACAAACCCAATGCATACTAGACAGTATTGCAGACCACATTAATCCTTCAAGGCATTAATCATGTCCTGTATTTTTTCCATGAATTTTTCAGCTTTGGAGACCACCTCATAGGCCGCCTGACATGCTTCCTGGTTGGCAACCAGCATGTTCCTTATTTCCAACAGTTTTCTCTTGTTGATGGGAAGGTCGAGATCCTCCTCATCCATTGCCGTATGAGCTTTCTCTGCATCTTTGATAATCATGTTCCTCAGATAGTGGATTTTGACTTCATTGATTTTCAGTTTGAAGACCTGCAGATTGAAATCCACAAAGAGAGCTTTCAGGCTAGGAGCCTAGTAAGCCACATTAAACACATAATTGTTTCTCGATTTCCAGATGATCCATAAAAACTCAGTCCTCGTTAGGTTCAAATAGCAGGTCAGGATACCTCCGGAATCTCCTAGTAGAAGTTGTCTCCAAGATATTGGTTTTCTTGTTACCATATACATGTGGTAGTGATGTGTGTGAACACACTAGGACCGTCGGGGCATTTTTTCCCTCTTTAGGAGGTTTTTTCCCCCGAGCATTGTATATACGCCCATCACTCTAGGGCTATCTATCTTTCCACTGCATACTAAGTAACACACTCTCTATTGTGTGCCTTGAGCTTCCTTCGTCTTCTCCAAGCTGTGTGCGTCTCTTTGCAACCCCAATTCCAACAATTCGTATCAGAGCAGGTTGCGTCCTTCTGGGCTTAGTCGCCAACTGCTCCAGCACACGCCTGCTCACTTTCTCCGATTTCAGTGAGCTTTGGCAAGCGTTCGCAGGTCGACAAAACTTTCGGGAGAACTTGTAGAGCTCAATCTGCTCAGATTTTTGATACGGGGTCATTTCGGCCTCCGTTTCCACTACAGGCAGTACTGCACAGGCTATTTCGTCATTTTGTGCAAAATTTCTGTCAGTGCCGTTTTCTGCATAACAGGTGCCTCATAGTCTTCTACGGTTTGTGCTATATAGCACGTGTTGTTCCCGCTCCGTTTCTCCTATTTTCGGGCAGTTTTCACATCAAGTGCAGCACTTACCATGGCTGACAACAACACAGATGTGTTCAAGATGTTTGTTGATGAGGACAGGTTGGATGGGGACAACTCCCCTATGTGGGCTTATATGATGCAACATGTTCTTGTGTCAAAGGGCGTCTGGAACATTGTGCAAGGCATTGATGTACATCCTGGTTCTGAGGATGTAGGCGATGTTGAGGATGTTGCAGGTCTTGCTGCAAGGATTGCTGCTATTAGAGTTGTTTTGTCTATGGCAGAACAAGCTCGTTGGGATGTAAAGGATGCGTAGGCTCATGCATTGATTGCGTTGTCTGTGAAGCGTACCATTGTTCCTCACATTCGTTCAGCAAAATCTGCAAAACAAGCTTGGGATATTCTAGCAGGTCTTTATGCAAGCTGCAATGAGGCTAAAATTGCTTTGCTGCGTAAAGAGCTAGAGTCGAAGATTATGCATGAGGAAGATGATATGGACACTTTCTTGCTGGTGTCAACGATATCAATGAGCAACTTATTTGTGCAGGTGAAGTCATTTCAGACAGTTCCCTTGTGCAGACTGTTCTTGATGCCTTACCAGATTCCTACCAGACTTTTGCTAGTACTTGGAGACTGATGACCCAAGGAAATCCTGACGTTGTCAAGTTTGATGCATTATGCACATTGCTGTTGCAAGAGTCACTTTCGAGAAAAAATAGAACTAGGCAGCGTGCAGTTGAACAGGCTTTTATTGCTTCTCAAAGAAAGGGTGGCAATAGCAATGCGGCCACTTCTTATGGTTCTGCTGCGAGTGGCAAAATTTCTGTTCCTAATGCTTCTGCTGGCAGCAATTCGTCTGGAAATTCTGGTGATAAGGCCAAAAAGAAGATGCGTTGCCATTATTGTAAAGCTAATGATCACTTGATCAAATCGTGTCCTAAGTTGAAGGCCAAAGAGGCTAAGAAGAGAGAGGGTGGTTCCACTGCAAATGCTGGTTCCACTACAAATGCAGCCATTGTTGAGTCTTCTGTGAAAGGAGACTGTGTTGCTGATGTTGATGCAGAATGGGCTTTTAGCGCAGAGTGCACTTACAATCCTATTGTCCATGATGCATGCTTGTCAGTTGCTGCAGATTCACATGTGTGGTATTTCGACAGTGGTGCTACAAAGCACATTACCTCACATCGTAAATTTTTTACCTCTCTCGAGTCTGTCCCTCATGGGAATTCAGTCACACTTGTGCCAACAATGCCTCTTATCCGGTTCAGGGAGTTGGAAAGATTGTGCTTACTGCTGCAAATGGCAGTTCCTTCACACTTGTTGATGCACTTTATGTACCTGGGATCAAGAAGAATCTCTTGTCTGTATCCGCACTTGCTAGGACTTGTAGTCAAATTTGTGGATGACAGATGTATAGTTCATGATCTCAGTTTTGGTGATGAAATTGTTGCATCTGGCCTTTTGTGCCGTAGGCTGTATAAGCTCACTTTGTATGACAAGTGTGGACAAAATTTTGCAAATGCTGTTGCAGATTCAAGGGCTATTTCAGATGCAAAACTTTGGCATGCACATTTTGGTCATCTGAATTTTGCCAGTTTGTTGCGTTTGCAGAAATCTGATATGGTTGCTTCTTTGCCGCCTCTTGAAGCACATGCCAAACATGTTTGTGAAGGCTGTATTTTGGGTAAGATGCAGCGTTCTAAGTTTCCAAAGGATGGTTCAGTTCAGGCCACATACAGGTTGCAGCTTGTGCATAGTGATGTTTGTGGGCCCATGCAAACTCCGTCCTTGGGCAATTACCTGTATTTCGTGACTTTCATTGATGATTACTCCACGCATGCATGGGTATTTCCTCTTAAAGCAAAGTCCAAAGTTTTTATGTGCTTCAAACAATTTCTGGTTATGGTTGACTCAATGTCTCGAAATGTAGTATGGGCACCCTCCGTTCCGATCGAGGGGGGGAGTATATGTCTTATGAATTTAATGCATTTCTGGCTAGTCGTGGGATAACACCAATGTACAGTGCCTTATACACCTCAGCAAAATGGTGTTGCTGAGAGGAAAAACAGGTCATTGAAAGAAATGGCACGATGTATGGTCAAAAGTCAAGCTTTTCCAGATTCTTTTTGGCTTGAGGCCATCATGTGTGCCACTTATGTACTTAACAAGTGTCCTACAAAAGCTTTGCAGTCTATTACTCCATATGAAGCATGGCATGATAGAAAGCCTTCTATTGAGCACATGCGTGTTTTTGGCTGTTTGGCATATGCTTTGGTGCCACAAACACAGCGTAGAAAATTGGATGACAAGGCTGTCAAATGTATTTTTGTTCGTTATAGTGCTGAAAGCAAAGGTTACAGGTTATATCATTCGTAAACAAAGTGTATTCTGGTTTCACGGAATGTAGTATTTGTGGAAGATTCTTTTCAACCCTTGTTGTCATGTACTAGAGACAGTAATGTAAGCTCACAAGACATTTATGACACTTTGTTGCCTCTTTTCAGTGGTGGAAATACGAATGTAATTTCCAATGAGGCAAATGTACAGCCTATGGGGGTTTCTGAAAATGTTACAGATCAACCTATTACTGATGCAGATGTACATGATGTACTTGATGAGGAAAGGGCTGAAAATGAGCACGCTAGAGGTATGCCAAAATGGCTGGTGCACACTTTGCGTGACAGTAAATTGGATGCACCTTTGTCTAGTCGTACTCGTTCTGGCTCTCGCCACCCATCTTATGCATCAGATTGTTATGCTTTGGTTGTGTCTAGCTTACATGATGTTGAGGAGCCTTTGTCTTTTTATGAAGCACAGAATTCAGAAAATTGGATGGCTGCCATGCAATCAGAATATGATGCACTTATAGAAAATGACACATGGACTTTATGTGATTTGCCTCCTGGCAAAAAGGCCATTGGTACGAAGTGGGTTTACAAGTTGAAACGCAAGCCGAATGGTGAGATCGATCTCCATAAGGATCGACTTGTTGCAAAGGGTTATGCACAACAAAAAGGCATAGATTATGAAGAGACTTTTGCTCCCACTTGTCGTATGACTACTGTGCATTTTCTATGTGCATTGGCAACTCATTTTGGTTGGGATGTACATCAATTAGACATTGTTACTGCTTTCTTGAATGGTGACATATTTGAGGAAGTTTATGTAACGCAGCCTCGCGGTTTTGTCATAAAAGGACAAGAGGACAAAGTGTGCAGATGTAAGAAGGCTTTGTATGGGTTGAAGCAATCTCCTCGTGCTTGGTATGAGGAAGCTGACACTCATTTGGTTAAACGAGGCTTTCGTAACAGTCCAACAGAAAGCACATTGTATGTAAAGCGTGAGGGTGATCTACTTCTCATTGTTGTTCTTTATTCGATGATTTGCTGATCAATGGACCAATTGAGAGACATATTGCTGAATTTAAGGCTGATTTGAATGCTACTTTCAAGATGAAAGATTTGGGGTTGTTGCATCATTACTTGGGTATACAGTTTAAGCAGTGTGATGGTGGTATTGCCTTGTGTCAAAAAAGTTACATAGAGACATTGCTATGTAAGTTTGAACTTGAGGATTGCAAACCTATTGCTACTCCCATGGAAACAGGTTTGAAGTTGAGTCTACATGATGTTGGCGATCATGCTGATTTCACTCTTTACCAAACTGTTGTTGGCTGCCTCATTTATGTATGCAACATGAAGCTAGATATTCAATTTGCAGTCTCACAGGTCAGCAGATTTATGCATAGCCTAGGGTCTAAGCATTGGCAGGCTGTCAAGAGGATTTTCCACTACCTTAGTGGCACTTTACATCTTGGCTTGTTTTATCCCAAGGGGGGATCATTTCCGCCAGACTTACATGCTTTTTCGGACTCAGATTGGGCTGGTTGTTTCGACACGCGAGTGTCCACAAGTGGTTTTTGTTTCATGCTTGGCAGTTCATGTATATCATGGTTGAGCAACAAGCAACCTACTGTGGCCACTTCGAGTTGTGAGGCTGAGTACAGGGCAGTCTTCACAGCTACGGTTGAGTGTGTATGGCTCAGACGCCATATGGTTGATTTGGGTGTTGGACAGGACACTGCCAACACTATCTACACTGACAGTTAGAGCGCATTGGCAGTTTGCGAGGAACCTAGTTTTTCATGCTCGCACAAAGCACATTAGAGGTGCATTACCACTATGTCAGGGAGAGGCTCTCAGCAGGAGAGATCAGCTTGGTTTATGTGCCAACACAGGACAACCTTGCAGATCTTTTCACAAAGGCATTGTCTCGTGAGAAGCTTGAAGCTTTCCGCAAAGCTTTGGGCTTACTCCCCTTTGTGGACTGATCATGTCCTAAGGTCATGGCACTTCCCTTTACTCATGCGCGAGCTCTCTTTCGCGGCATCACTCCAGGGGGGATTTGTTACCATATACATGTGGTAGTGATGTGTGTGAACACACTAGGACCGTCGGGGCATTTTTTCCCTCTTTAGGAGGTTTTTTCCCCCGAGCATTGTATTTACGCCCATCACTCTAGGGCTATCTATCTTTCCATTGCATACTAAGTAACACACTCTCTATTGTGTGCCTTCAGCTTCCTTCATCTTCTCCAAGCTGTGTGCGTTTCTCTGCAACCCTAATTGTTTTACCATATACATGTGGTAGTGATGTGTGTGAAAACACTAGGACCGTCGGGGCATTTTTTCCCTCTTTAGGAGGTTTTTCCCCCGAGCATTGTATATACGCCCATCACTCTAGGGCTATCTATCTTTCCATTCCATACTAAGTAACACACTCTGTAACATTTAATGGCCTAAAAACTTGTGTGTAGCGGAAATTAGCATGAACATAGTGCGCATTTCATTAGAATAGATTCCTAATGAGAAGTACAAGAGTGCTTGGGTGGAGAGAGCAACAAAAAAGCATAACACCTAGTTAGATAGCATGAACAATACTTTCAAAAGAGAGATAAATTAATCTATTGACAACAGTTGAGGACCGGATATACATGGATCCGGTCCCCCCTCCAGAAGGCTTTGTATTATGGTTTCTCCCATCAAGAGAGACATTGTACAATACAATTCTTTGTGTTCCTTCAAGACTAGCTAGTGCAATGAAGATGAAAGCTTCATGCACTAAGCAAAACACTTATCAAACACAACATCAATTCTCTCCGGTCTCAGACCCAAGACCTCACACACCTTCAAAGATGGTGAGAGCTAGCGGGGTATGAGAGTAGATTGAGAGGAAGAAGGAGTAGTCTTACGAGAAAGATGTACATCTCCTCACATAATCACTCATATTAGCATAGCTTAGCTTAGTAATTAGCATGGTAGAGGAGATGAGCATGCATTGAAGCTTGGCTCTTGGTTGGATTTGCATCACAAAGCCAAGAGTTGTTGGTGTAGGCCTCCCTTCTCACAAGCTTGGAGTAGGTGGTAAGCTTTCCATTAAAGCTTGAGAAGGAGAGAGAGTCTTCTTTACTTCACACATGAGATTGTTTGAGTGTGTGTGTGATAATGCCTTGCAAAAATCAGCCCCCTCTCTCTCTTGGTCGACCCCTCTTGCTATTTGCTCATGCTCCACTCTCATTGGACCTCCCTAGGGCTAGCCAATGATAATTAAGCAGTATGAGTGATAGCCTTTTGACATGTGTCCACCTTTCCCCTTTTGTGAGAGCTTTATGTAATTAATAAATGCAACTAAACTCTCATTGGACCCCTTTGCCTCCTGGCCAATAGGAATCAGGCAAGCCATTGGGCTGTTGAATGCTCATTGGACCCCTTGGGAGACTGTCTAATAGTCTTCTAGAGAGCTTAATTCTCATTGGTTCTTTTATTAAGTGTTTTTAAATTAATTAAACTAGATTTACTCTAGCCTAATTCTCATTGGTCCACCTCCAAGGCCATCCAATAGGAATTGGGTACACCTTGTGGGCATCTGGGCTAGGGAGCTGACATGTGTTCCTCATTCCCTTTGTGTAAAGGGAGCTTGTGTGTGTGAGAGAGAGAGAGTTTCTCTCTCATCCCCTACTCCCAAGGCTCGCCCCCTCCTTTGTAGGGATTGATAAAGACTTTTGGGACACACACAAAGCATCCAATTCCCCCCATGCTTGACCTTTGGACACAACCTTTGAATTTTGGAACCTTAGCATTTTGGAAGTCTTAATGGGCTGAACCTTAGGGTCTTTTAAGCCCATTGTTGCACATGGCTCTTTTGTAGATGGCCCCTCTTTGGATCCCTATTTTCCCTCCTTTGGATCCCTACTGTGGCCGGCCTGCTAGCTTAACCAATATTCTAGCTTTTTCTCCCCTGGCACTTCCCCATATTAAATGATCAGTTTAACATGAGAAAATCATTTAGGAGAATTAGATATTGATTATTATGACATTACCTCTCTCTTGAAATCATAGTCGTCCTCGACTATGGGTAGAGAAGATAAAGCATATTCATTAGTCCTTTTCTTAGCGGGTAGAGGATCCCTATGTTACCCTACAACATCATTCCACAATGGATGACTAGTCCATTTGGCGCTTGAGAGCCTGAGGCTGCCGCAAACATGTCTGCACATTAGTCCTATCAATATTCCATAGTAGAGTGACAAGCTCTACTTAGTGTTTGGGAGACGTCGTCTCCGCAAACTTGATCTAGGCATGCATACTACTTCATTTTTGTGCACAATAAAGAAAAAGAGAGTCTTATAAGACAAAAACTTTGTTCATTTTTAACATTTTGTACATTTGCTTACTCTTGGGAGGCATTGTAAGCATTGACAAGGTTTAGGTTATCCTTTAATTGTATGCCTTGCATCCATCTAGCATCTTCAAAAGGATAATTCTTAAACTTAATAAGATATCGTCGGATAGTCTTACCGCCTCTTAGTACCTTGTCTTCATGTCGGAGAATGGACTCGAGTTGTAGCACCTCTTCTTGGTCCTCGATCTCGGGTGGGTCTTCAGTAGTTGGTTCTTGAGGTGGCTCTCCTTTGTAAGGCTTTAATAGGCTCACATGGAAAGCATTGTGTATGAGCCAATGATTGGGCAACTTGATTTGATAGGCCATCTCATTGATTGGCCTAAGAATCTGGAAGGGACCATAGTACCGTTTTTCTAGTTTAGCATAGTACTTCTAGTGTCCCGTAGGATTCTTGCCCGTTGTGTGCCTTAATCAAGCCTTGGGAAATTTTAATAAGACCCATTCATTTTCTTTAAAGTCTTGGGCTCAAGTCTTGGGCTCTTCTGTGCTTGTCAACAGCAGCCTTTTGCCTTTGTTGTGAGATAGAGATAGAATCCTTAATCTTTTGAAAAGATTCTTGTAGGTCTCGGCTATACTCATCTGTAGCGAAGATCTTCCCATGTACCTTAAGTAGCAAGGGACTTTTTGATCTTCCCTCAATTACCTCGAAAGGTGCTTTTCCCGTGGAAGTATGTACAGTGTTATTGTAAGCAGACTCCACTAAGGGTAAGTACTTCTACCATTGGGATCTTTGATCTACTTCCGTTACATAGGCTTTTAGTAGATCGAGGATTGTTAGGTTAGCTATTTCACTTTGGCCATCCGTTTGTGGATGATAAGTCGAAGAGAAGTTTAGCCTTGTCCCTAAATTCTCAAAGAGACCCTTCTAGAAATTATTGGTCATTCTAGGATCTCTATCCGACACTATGGACATTGGCAAGCCATGGTACTTGAAAATTTGTGAAATGAAGAGGGTTGCCATTTGATGGGCTTTGATAGTTTTTTTGACAGGTATAAAATGAGCTTGTTTACTAAACCTATCTACTATCGTCCATATTCCTGTATTCCCATGGATAGACTTAGGCAATCCAAAGATAAAATCCATGAATATGCTCTCCCATGGTGAATTAGGGATTGGCAAGGGTTGAAGCAATCCAGGTTGCTTCCCTCTATCAAATTTTGTCTTTTGGCATACCACACATTTAGAAACATACTCTTGTATGTTCCCTTTCATGGTAGGCCAATAGAAATATGTTTCAATTCCCTTTAAGGTAGACTGAATCTCTCTATGCCTCGCATAAGGAGGAGCATGAGATTCATACATTACTTTCTCACGTAGTGAGTTAGTAACGCATAGTCTATTGCCATAGAGAAGATAACCATCTTGTAAAGTAAATGGTTCTTCTTTCTTTCCTAATGCAAGGGTTGAAATCACATCTCTAAAATCGGGATCAATAGCATACTCATCTATCATTGAAGATAGATCATTGTGAGTTGCTATGGAAACCGCATTTACTCTCGGCCGTCTTGAGAGTGCATATGCTACTTGATTATACTTGCTAGCAATGTGAGCAATATGAAAATGAAATTGCGAAAGGAAATTTGCCCACCTCATTTGTTTGTCGAAGAGCTTGGTCTGCGTCATGAAGTACTTAAGACTTTGGTGATCCGTTCTCGCAGAATGAAAGGAGTCCCCAATAAATAGTGCTTCCATGAGTCTAAGGCATGTAGAACTGCAAGGAGTTCCTTTTCATATATGCCTAGATCTTGCTCAACTGGGTTGAGCCTTCGACTTTCATAGCCTATGGTGTGCCCTTCTTGAAGAAAAACAACTCCAAGGCAATCACCACAAGAATCACATTGGACCTCAAATGGTTTTGAGAGATCCGGTAATGTAAGCACAGGTTGAGAGATAAGCTTTTCAAAAGCATTGTTCTCCTTAGTAGACCATGTATACCTAACGCTCTTCTTTGTTAGGTCATGTAATGGTCCCGCAATTTGTGAGAACTTTTCTATGAAGCATCTATAGTATGCACACATGCCTATAAAGCTTATTAGTTCATGAAGATTCCTTTTGGTTTAGGCCATCCTTTTATTACCTCTAACTTTGATGGATCCATTTGGATGCCATCTTGAGAAATAATGTGACCTAAATACTAAATCTCTTGCAAGAAAAATTAAATTTTCTTTTGATTTACATAAAGTTTATTCTCTCTTAAAACTTGAAATATTACCTGGAGGTGTTGCTTGTGTTCGTCTAATGAATTAGAGTAGATGATAATATCATCAAAGAACACTCTAGTGAGGGTTCGATGAGGCCTGAACAACTTCTCCATCAAGCGGTTGAATGTGGTTGGTGCATTGGTCAAGCCAAAAGGCATGATAATGTATTCGTAAAGAGCAAACGTGGTACGAAATGCGGTCTTTACAATGTCTTGATCAACTATCCTTATTTGATGATAGCCACTTTTTAGGTCAATCCTACTGAAGTAGGTTGATCCTTGTAACTTATCAAGTAGGTCTTCTACCCGTGGAACGGGAAACCTATTCTTGATAGTGATCCTATCTAGTGCTCTATAGTCGACACACATGCGATATGTGCCGTCTTTCTTTTGCACTAATAGCACAGGTGAGAAAAATGGAGATGAGCTAGGCCTAACCATGCCTTTCTCAACTAACTCATGCACTTGCCGCATAATCTCCTCTTGTTGAGCTTGAGAAACTCTATAAGGAGGTTTGTTAGGTGGTGAACTTCCTGGAAGAAGTTCAATTGCATGGTCATCATTACCTTGTTTAGGAGGTAGCTCACAAGGGATGTCGCCAATAAAGACATCTTGAAACCCCTGAGAAAATTGGATAACTCTAATTCATTTTGGTTGCTTTTATTTTCTTTTGCTAAAGCATTAGGTTCATTTTGAGAATCTTTAACAAAAATCATGTACACGGAAATAGAGCTCTTTATTGACTTGTTGAAAGTTGGTGTATGTACAATGGGGATAGTGTTACCCATTTCCTTAGCATCTATATACATATCTTTTTCCCTGAACTTAAAGGAGATTCTCCTTTCAGGGAATTTAACATTGGCAACCAGGCGATCAAACCATGGTGCCCCTAGGATTACATCCTCATGCTTGAGAGGAGAGATAAAGAAGTCCTCTTTGTCCACATAGCTATGGACATGAAGCCTCAATTTCCTGATTAAGGGAGTGACTGAAGCTTCTTGCCCCTTGAAAGCACTATCTGCGGTTAGGACATCTTCCATCTCATAGGCTTGTATGCCTAGCTTGGTGGCCAACTCTATAGATATAAAATTGTGAGAGAACCAGGGTCAAAGAGAATAAAAGCATCATGTTCTCTCACCTTTCCCCAAGCATGGCATAGAGGAGATCCTTTGTGGTGAGTTTGGTGATTCTCCTCCTCTTGGATTTCAACCAAGGTAGCTCTAGGAGGATCATGGCGGGTGTTCTTTTGGGGACAAGCGCGGTACGCATGCCCTTGTTCGCTGCACTTGAAACTCCGGTTATCCTTGCGATAACGCTCAAGCTCTTTAGGAGAGAGTTTGTTTTTACCTTTGTAAACTCCCTTCTGTTTAGCTTTGTTGGAGTTGCCCTTAGGAGACTTTTGGACATTGTCCTTCCCCTTAGGCTCGTTGGAACCCTTGTTTTCCGTGGGCTTATTATTTCTTTTAGCCCCCGTTTGGAAATTGATTCGAGAGGCCACCATAGTATGGTGTATTACCGCCGATATGGTACGTGGCCTTTGGGAGTTGACATACTCCGCCATTTCTTCAGTTAAGCCCGCACAAAATTGTTGCTTTTGCTCTCCAAAATCCAACTTTTTGAAGACAGTGGCTTTGAGTTGTAGGTCCCAATACTCGTCTACATATTTGTGGATGGATTCATAGGGAGAGATCTTTAAGCTTTGCCATTCGGTGAGTACTTTGTCTTTGGCATCGGTGGCCAAAAACTGCTTCATACTGGAAACTCTTAAAGCTTTCCAGGTTCGTGGAGCTTCATTGTTGGCTTGTAGGCTAGACCACCATTGCCTGGCGGACGTTTGAAAGTGCATAGCTACATGCCGTAGCTTAGAGGACTCCGTGGAGCCCTCATCTCCGAACGTCGCATCAAATTGTTGGATGAAGGCCAAGACTTTGTCCGTAGCACCAAAGGTGCCATCATAGGTAAGGAAAGAGATGCTCTTCCCTCCCTCTTTGAACTTCTTCAGCTTGGACGACCTCTTTCATGCGGCATAGGATTTCCTATGGCCTCTTCTTTTTGATGGTTCAAAGGTTGCACCATCACTTTCTTCAGAAGGTGAAGAATTTGAGGAAGGTGGAGAAGAGGGTGACCTCTTTCTCGCCTTTTTCTTCTCTTAATCTTCATCGTCTTCACCATCACTTTCATAAGAGGAAGAGGATGAAGAAGATGGAGAAGAGGGTGTCCTCTTTCTCGCCTTTTTCTTCTCTTGCTTTTTGTCATCCCGCTTTGAATTACGGTGTGGAGAAGGGATTGATGGTCTTCTCCGTTTTGGAGGTGATGGAGAGCGTTTACCCCGCCGTCTTCGTGGAGCCATCTCCACCAAGGTGGCGGGAGACTCACTTCTTTCTCGTTCCTTCAGTGGAGGCTCTTGAGTTCTCCTTTGAGAAGGAGATGCATCGTCAAGAAGTAAATTCTTGAGCCCTTCGTATGGGTTCTCTTCTTCTTCCCGAATCGGAGAGAGACCTCTTTTGGAAGTCTCAAAAGGAGGCTTCCTAGGTGTTCTCTCATCGTGGTGGGGAGCTTGGAGAATCCCATGAGCACGGAGCTGCCGTTGCACTTCACTTTGGAGAGATGGATTGCCCATGGCTTGTTGAAGCCTAGAAACAAGATAGTTAATAAGCATCGGGGCATCATTAGTAACTTGCTCATTAGTAAAATCAAAGTTATCAACATTAATTTCACTCTCTTTACTAATGTTAGCCATTCTAACAACTTTTAGGTGTAACCTTTTTAGGTGTACTTTGACACTTCAAGCCCTAGTTGCTACTCCTCTTTACCCCTTTAGAAAAAGCACTCAAGCTATTGTACCCGTGGCTCGAATACCATTAATTGCAAGGAATAGAAGAGAGGGTTGTTCAACACCAAAATAGCACCGGCTCCTGTCAAGCTTCTAATAGCTCAATAGTGGTTAAGCCGTAGGCAAGCCCCGTAGGACTCCACTATTAAGACCATAGCTCTCGATGGTGATGCCCCGTTAGCTGCACGAAGGCAGGCGCACTGCAAGGCTGAAAATCCCTATTCTACTTACTCACAGGCAATTAATAATACCAACCATTTATAGCTAGCTTGAGGACCTCCCTTCTTGAGCAAGAAAAGAGAAACCTTGTGCTCTGATACCAATGTACCATTTAATGGCCTAAAAACTTGTGTGTAGCGGAAATTAGCATGAACATAGTGGGAATTTCATTAGAATAGATTCCTAACGAGAATTACAAGAGTGCTTGGGTGGAGAGAGCAACAAAAAAGCATAACACCTAGTTAGATAGCATGAACAATACTTTCAAAAGAGAGAGAAATTAAGCTATTGACAACAGTTGAGGACCGGATATACATGGAGCCGGTCCCCCCTCCAAAAGGCTTTGTATTATGGTTTCTCCCATCAAGAGAGACATTGTACAATACAATTCTTTGTGTTCCTTCAAGACTAGCTAGTACAATGAAGATGAAAGCTTCATACACTAAGCAAAACACTTATCAAACACAACATCAATTCTCTCCGGTCTCAGACCCAAGACCTCACACACCTTCAAAGATGGTGAGAGCTAGCGGGGTATGAGAGTAGATTGAGAGGAAGAAGGAGTAGTCTTACGAGAAAGATGTACATCTCCTCACATAATCACTCATATTAGCATAGCTTAGCTTTGTAATTAGCATGGTAGAGGAGATGAGCATGCATTGAAGCTTGGCTCTTGGTTGGATTTGCATCACAATGCCAAGAGTTGTTGGTGTAGGCCTCCCTTCTCACAAGCTTGGAGTAGGTGGTAAGCTTTCCATTAAAGCTTGAGAAGGAGAGAGAGTCTTCTTTACTTCACACATGAGATTGTGTGAGTGTGTGTGTGATAATGCCTTGCAAAAATCAGCCCCCTCTCTCTCTTGGTCGACCCCTCTTGCTATTTGCTCATGCTCCACTCTCATTGGACCTCCCTAGGGCTAGCCAATGATAATTAAGCAGAATAAGTGATAGCCTTCTAACATGTGTCCCCCTTTCCCCTTTTGTGAGAGCTTTATGTAATTGATAAATGCAAATAAACTCTCATTGGACCCCTTTGCCTCCTGTCCATTAGGAATCAGGCAAGCCATTGGGCTGCCGAATGCTCATTGGACCCCTTGGGAGACTGTCCAATAGTCTTCTAGAGAGCTTAATTCTCATTGGTTCTTTTATTAAGTGTTTTTAAATTAACTAAACTAGATTTACTCTAGCCTAATTCTCATTGGTCAACCTCCAAGGCCATCCAATAGGAATTGGGTACACCTTGTGGGCATCTGGGCTAGGGAGCTGACATGTGTCCCTCGTTCTCTTTGTGTAAAGGGAGCTTGTGTGTGTGTGTGTGTGTGTGTGTGTGTGTGTGTGTGTGTGTGTGTGTGTGTGTGTGTGTGTGTGTGTGTGTGTGTGTGTGTGTGTGTGTGTGTGTGTGTGTGTGTGTGTGTGTGTGTGTGTGTGTGTGTGTGTGTGTGTGTGTGTGTGAGTTTCTCTCTCATCCCCTACTCACAAGGCTCGCCCCCTCCTTTGTAGGGATTGATAAAGACTTTTGGGACACACACAAAGCATCCAATTCCCCCCATGCTTGACCTTTGGACACAACCTTTGAATTTTGGATGTCTTAATGGGCTGAAGGGTCTTTTAAGCCCATTGTTGCACATGGATCTTTTGCAGATGGCCCCCCCTGTGGATCCCTATTTTCCCTCCTCTGGATCCCTACTATGGCCGGTCTGCTAGCTTAACTAATATTCTAGCTTTTTCTCCCTTGGCACTTCCCCATATTAAATGATCAGTTTAACATGAGAAAATCATTTAGCAGAATTAGATATTGATTATTATGACACACTCTCTATTGTGTGCCTTGAGCTTCCTTCGTCTTCTCCAAGCTGTGTGCGTTTCTCTGCAACCCTAATTCCAACATTTCTGAGTACAATTCTTATAGGGGACAGAATGACATTAGACTGCGGACAGTTTATGAATAAGTGAAAAATAGATTCAACCCCTACTTTGCATCTTAAATAGATTCCGATAGATAACCCTTTATCTAGTCTTTTCTCCCCTCTACAGAGGCTTTATGGAGGATGAGCCAAAGGAGGACACAGTTTTCTTGGGTTAAATTGTCTTATCCCACAGTTTTTTGTACTTGAACATCCATTGTCTCCTATCCAGGTTGATGTTCTAGTGCATGTTTAAGGTGATATGAAGCGGAGGACTTAGGTCACTAAAACTCAACTGCGAGTGTTGTAGTTTGTATCCTCCTTTCCATCCGAAGGCATTAAGCGGGATTGAGTCATTAAGTGACAGCTTCCATAGCTCAGAACTAGGGAATACTTCAAGTCTGGATAATATGAGCGTGAGTTCCCATGGTTGGAGGGGATGGCTGGAGGGGATGGCTGGAGGGGAAACTGAAGCCGTAGTTCCTCATCTGATTTCCACCTATGCAGATGCCTGTTCCGCAGAACTCCTCAAGTGGTAATTCCTTTGTTGTGACATTGGAGTGTTGTCCTTATCTGATTATTAGTGATTGGGTTTAAGGAGACGAGAGGCCACCAAATGGAGTCGTACTACCGAACAACATTAGCCCTTTTGGTGAGCCAAAATACCGACAGATTTTCTATTGACCTATTCCACGCTCCCCATAACGAGGTAAGTACTTTAGACCCTTTTGCCTTGATGGAAAAGGGCCCAAAAAAGATAGTGATCCAATTCAAGTTCTGCCATGGCTTCGAGTTCTCTAGCAGGAAGCTGTTAGTTTTTCTAAACAAGAGAGGGCCCATTCTTGGTTAGTATCCTCTTGGGCTCGGATGAGCGGTTTGACTGCAATTTTATCAGCCCAATTGTTCACATTTTTTACACCCAACCCCCCTTTATCTACTGGTAGACAGCATATATCCCAACGAACTTTAGTTTCAGCTTTCTTAAACGGATCTCCCCCCCAGAGGAAGCTCTTACAATATTTACTAATGATGCCAAGGTGAGAGTCAGGAGGGTGCCAACAACTAAGAAAGAACAAGATATACGCATTGAGAAAGTGATTGATTACAATCACTCGGCCAGCCAGTGAGCCCTGAAAGCCTTTCCATCTGTCTAGCTTGGCCCTGAACCGTTCTAGCACCCAGTCCCACCTTTGTCTGCGGGAGACCTTGAATCCAAATGGGATACCTAACATCCTAAATATTTCACCAAGAGGCCAGTTAGGTAGAGGAGTTCTAGAGGATCTGATGCATGTCTTGTTGTGGTCGATTCTTGATCCAGAAGCAGAGCAAAAAATTTCCATAGCAGACCAGAACTCCTACAATGAGTTATCTTCATTATACAGCAAGGCATTTGTGTCATCAGCAAAATATGAAATACATTGCTAGTTGACCCTATCTGGAAGTGGGATGCTTTTGATAACACCCTCCACCATCTTTCCTTTGATCAGGCCGTTAAGGCCATCTGTACTTATTGCAAACAAAAGAGGCGCCAAGGGGCAGCCCTGTCTAATTGACGTATTCTGCTCAAAGAATTCTAACAAAGCTCCATTAAGGGAGACTCTAGCTCTAGCATGACCAAACAGTGTGGTTACAAACCGGATCATTCCCTTACCAAATCTCATCCTTTCCATGCTAATCAGGATAAAAGACCATTCGAGGCGGTCATAGGCTTTGTCAAAGTCTACTTTTACAAATACATAATCAATACCCAAGTCTTCTGCATACTCAATTCCTTCCCAAAGAGCTATCACCGCCTCGATGATCCTCCTCCCTTTAATAAAGCCTTTTTGTTCTATACAAATCCATTTCATGAATATGGGGGTGATCCAAAGAGCAACCACTTTGGCAAAAATCTTATAACATGTGTTGACAATAGTAAGAGGTCTCCAATTAGATAGATCTTCCTTGGCACCTTTCTTATGTAACAGTTTGATGATCCCCATGTTGAAGAATATGGGAGTGCATGGAACTGAACTGATCCTTACCATATCTTTAAGAGACAGGGGGCAAGAGTTTCTTTAAACACCTGAAAGAATTCCGCGGGTAGGCCATCTAAACCAAGGGATTTATTAGGGGCCAGTGACTCGATTGCAGCCTTAATTTCAAAAATCGAAAAGGGGAGATCAACTCGAAAAATGGACTCTTCAGGAACTACCTTAAGCCTGTATTTCCAAATTTCCTCCCTTGCTTGCAGCACTTGGGGGGAGATCACCTCATTGGGATTGAACAATTTCTAAAGTGGCTCCGAGTAAATTCTAGATTTTTCTTTTCATTTTGGATAGATCCGTTGGAAGCCACAAACAACGGGGAGGACTCTCTTATTTTCTTTTCCTGAGTATCTTGAACATCAGGTCTGTCGATTTTACCTGCCCACCACTCTCTGAAGAAGATAGTAGCATGTATAGAGGCTATATCTTCTTCATTTTTCAATTTGACTCTTAACTCAACTATAGAGGTCTGGGTAATTTTGCTCTAAGGCCCTATTTCAAGTAGAAGGAGGGAGTTGTAGAGCTGATCCCTTCTATTCCATCAAATCAATCAAGGTTATTTCCTCGCAAAATTTAGACATGCTTCTCTGAGTCTCTTTGACGGCTACATACCATGCTGTTGCTGGAATCACTACTCTAGAAAAGTGATCTTTCCATATCCTTTCCATGGATAATTGAAAAATTGGGAGGTGGAAAAGGGCAAGGTTCGTCTGGAAGCACTAGTTCCTTATCTTATTGGCAATGGTCATCGGGTAATGATCAGACAGGCAAGAATTGTACTTTATCATGCACTTGATTCTATTGAAGGAGTTAGCCAAGGGGAGAGAGATGTAACTACGATCAAGCCTGGCCTTCCTCGGCAAACTTCCTCTGGAGTAATTCTGCGAAGAGAAGACTCCTGGTTCCCCACTATCCCACAGCTCCAGGTTGTCCTTCATCATGTCCCAGGCCATCTTCTCCCCACCAGTCCTTTTCCTAAGAATCTGTCTTGAGAGTCTTCCACCATATTGAAATCTCTGACTATAATGGCATCCCCCCTCAAATGAGAGAGTTCAATCAACATCTTGGTTCTTTGAGCTAAGGAGCCTGCAGCATATACAGAGACTAGAGTCACGGAAAAGGAGCAGAGATGGGGACCGCCACCCAATGTTCCCCCACCAGAATGTTAGGATTCTTAGAAATCCATCCAACAGGGATGCCTATGTGCCACCCGACCCCCTAGAGTGAGAGGAGGAATGCCATATGAGGGACGCTGACACTTCCTTGAGACGCCTAGCGAGATCATCTCCATTAACCTTGATCTCTTATTGGGAGATGATGTCTGCAGGATTATCTCAGACCCAAGCCCTAATTTTGCGGGATTTTCTAGGGTCTTTCAGACCCTTAATATTCAAGTCTAGGACTTTCATCTATGCAATTTTTTATGCTTTTTGGCTTTCCCAGCCAGGGACTTGGTCGCTTTCTGAGTGAATTGATCGTGAGCCCTTTTGTTATCTTTCTGAATGTCCATGGGTGCCGAGGGGGCCGAAGATGGAACGTTCTCCTTGTTGCCAATATCTGGTAGGGGAGAGGCCAAGTTCAAGTCAATGATCATGTCCGCAACCATTTTGTTAACCTAGGTTTCCAGCTAAATGGGTAGCGACTCTTCCGCATCCGGTTCAGACACTTTCGATTCTTGGAAGTCGTTATCATCGAAGCCCGTTAAGGGAGCCAACATAGAAAACCTATTTGGCTACCAGTTTTTACCCTTATCTCGTTGCTTATCCCTACCCTTATCATTGTTCTGTGTAGCTATTTTGCCTCTATCATGGGTCATCATGGTGAAACCAGTCGAGTCCCTTTCTTTGCCCTGTTTTGACTTCTCAGTAGTTGTATCTTGAGGGGCATGAGGAAATTTGATAGGACAATTTCTCAGAAAGTGCGATTTGGACCCACAGTGGAAGCAGGTATAGATAGATATTTGTATAATATCTCCTGCTCAAACAGCTCTCCATCATCAGTGTAGATGTCGATGGATGTGGGAAGGTCTATAGAGATGTCCTTTTCTATTAAGACCTGAGGTTGCCAAGATGGGATGTAATTGGCCTTTTGCCTCCCCCTAGGACCTTACCTAGAGGAGTGCCTATTTTGGGTAGGTGAGATTGATAATGCATTGAGAGATTAGGAAACTCCACCCATACTAGGTAATTAACTAAGGCAGATCAATTAGGATTGAAGTCTTTATTCAAGTGGAAAAGACTCAAGGGAGAAGACCTTATTACCCGTTGACCATGATTGAGGACTGAGAAAGCCATCTCTACATTTTTGAAGACAAACAGATAATCCCCCTTTGGCACGGCCTGTATCATTTCTACCTCTCCAATGAGGGTACCCCATTGGGTTCTAATCCAACTTCTGAGGATGTCTACATGCAAACGTGGCCTGCTAGTACACCAATGAGAGCGAGTGGCCTGCTAGCACACCAATGAGGGCTCACTCTTCTAGATCCTTTTTTTTCTTTCTTATTTGAGAAGCAGGTAGGGTGACATGGGGCTTATCTCTGTTACTTGGTGCAGGGCCTCTTGCAGCAGCTCCTTGGCTTTCTCCCTCAAGAATGTCATCGAGCAATAAATCCTTCTGCTTGTGGGGGCCTCGGTGATTAGCTTTGCCACTTTCTTCTATTGCTTCTTTGAGGTATGGTGACATTGAAGGGACCTCCTAAGGTGATAGAGGCTTTAAGACGTTGAGCCAGACCTTGAGGGAGCGCCTGTAGGACCTCTTGAAACAGGGAGAGCTTGAAGGTGTAGTCTAGGCAGGGCATGTTAGGGAGGACGAGACTTCGATGGGGGAGGAGATTTGACGGGTTCCACGCATTGGGGGAAAGGTGAGAATTTACTTGGGGGGTGCTTGTCATGATGAGAGGAAGGGGCGTGGCCTCAAAGGGCACGCCCTAGTTCTAAGCCTAGTGCCTATCACTTCTTCATCGCTAGGGTTTCATCTCTTTCTCCTTGTGCTCCTCTCTACACCGATTTTTTGTGTCCTAAATTCTAGTCTTGCTTGGTTGGCCTTGCCATTAGTATTTAATATGTGAATTGGAATAAATGTGTCACAAATACCACTCATACTTATTACTAGTTGATGTGTAAATAGGATAGTATGGATAAATTGTTTGATAATATATTTTCTAAACAAAAAAGATAAATCAAAATAAATATACACAATTTTGCAAAAGACATTGGTCCACCAAAACCTCATTTTTTTATAACAATTGTATACAGTCGGACCATCAAGATAGAGCACTAACCTTATGAGTAATGCCTTCACTTGAAGAATTTTGTACGGCCAAAATCTTGCCTTTGAAGGACTACAAAAAAAGAACACCAGTCAAAGTGTTCATATTTAGAAAATTTTAAAAAATTACTATAAGAACTTAGATAGTGTATGGTCTGCGTGAATGCCATACAAAAGTGTGCAGGAGAGTCGGCATAATGTCTATCCAAAATTTATTAAAAATAGAAGCCATGTCCTATCCCATAATCCAATATAACAAACCTGAATTTTTATTTGATGACATGGAGTTGCCACTACGATTTAGTCACTTTGTTATCATTGACCCAATAGTTAAAAGCCCCTAATATGCGCGTTCTAGATGTAACCTAGCTCAATGTATATCCTACTAGGTACAAATCCTTCTTTTAAGACATGATTTTAGTCGAGTTAGAAAAGAAAACCTTGTTGCTTTTGACTCCTCATCATGCTCTGTGTATTTGTGATTTGCCTTTCCTTTAAATCTGGTTAAGACAACCTTGCCATAGCCATGTCGAGCATAACTGCAACCAGCATGTTCCAAGAGACGCCATTTTGGAGAGGAAAATCATCGATAACTTTATGTGCTTTCATAAATCTACCACTTTTAACACACATATAGACCAAAGCATTGTCAAGTTCAAGATGTTTTTCAAACAACCCTTGACTAGCAATCTCACTGAGCACTAACCTTATGAGTAATGTCTTCACTTGAACAATTTTGTACGACCAAATTCAGGAGCTACAAAAGAAAAAGAAAAACACCATTTAAACTTTTTGTATTGAGAAAATTTTTAAAAACTATAAAAAATTAGAAAGTGTATGGTCTACATGAGTGCCATATGAAAGTATGATGGAGAGTCTGCACAGTGTCTATCCAAAATTTATAAGAACCAAAAGTTGTGCCCTGTCCCACATTCCATTTCTTATTAATACATAGTCACGGTATTCAAGAACATCATAACAAACTTGAATTTTTATATGATAACATGGAGTTACCATTACAATTTAGTCACTTTGTTATCATTGACCCAACAATTAAAAGTCCCTAAATATGCATCTTCCGAAATGTAACCTAGCTATGTGTATACTCTACTAGGGACAAATATTTTTGTTGAGCACACTCTTTTAGTCTTGATGCCTTTTTGAAGAGCTAGAATGTCTATCATCTGGATTCCTCCTAGTCCTCTCTACGTTTATCATCATTGTCACTACCAGCATATCCATTGTAGATATCCTTGCAATCATCATGCTCTCTATCATGAGTCCTTTGATCACCATCTGTGTTGCTATTATCCCTTCAATATTCACCCTCTCTACAAAGAGATAGGGAAAGAGCTTTAGAAATTTTTTGATTGCATATGTGCTTACTATCAAAGGAAGCAACTTGAAAGAGAGTTGAGACAAGACTAATGAGGCATGTTGGGCTATTGTAGGTAATTATGGACGATATGATGTTGTTGTGAACGTTGGGGCATGGTGAGCACATTGCTATTGTTTTATGCCGCTTAAAGTGTATCTAGGACTAGAGCTTATAGCTTTTCATGTAGTGGAGAGTCGACACAGCAGGGATCGACAATCTTTTAGTACATGAAAAGCAATGTTTGGATTACAAGAGATAAATCAAAAACATTGTGTAGAATAGAACAAGCAGCATACGATTGAGTTACGTGCTCCATGGCTAAGATTTAGCTACATGGAGCAGCGTACCGGCTCTTTAAAATAAATACTTTAGGCCAACCAAGTAAAGAGAGAAATCGTACCTCGAGTCAAAAAACTTTCCATTAAAATTTACCTCACCAATTTTGAGATTTACCTCTGTGATTTATATTTGAACAAATTGTGTAGTGAGTATATTTTAGAGAGAGACAAAAAATATACATTGAGACACCTGTAGGGTATATTATAGAGTGGTCCACCAAGGGACATATACATATCCTTAACAAAGTTCATTTAGTAATTAGGAGGTCAAGCTGAGCTTGAACTTGAGCCAGTCGGATGTTTAACTATGTCAAGGTGTGCATGCAGGTCTCCAACTCCTCAGCTATTTTATTCTCCCAGTCGTTCAAAAACAGGAGATAAGAGTAAGAAAACTCTTCTTCTCATCCTAGGAGCAATGTGCAACATCTTCAAGCACAACAACATTTTTCCTCCAAATTTTGGTGAGATTCTAGAAAATCTTGCAGTCCTACATGTAGATCTCAACCAACCAATTTTCAACATGGAAGGGTGGTAGTCATCTACATACACAATAACATTCCTCTATCTCCCCGTTATCCAACCTTACCTTATTCCCTGCAAGAGGAAAAAACCCTACATAATAATGTCCTAACATTTGTTGTTGCCAAGAGGGAGTGCCTCCCAGAGCCATACTGAAGATCTCCAAAATAGATATGTTAGCAAGGCAATTAATAAACAATTGAGAAATGTTTTTTATTGTTCTATTGCACGTACAACATGTTCCAAGCCCCAAGTGGGCTTTGAGAAACGTCTTGCCATACTATATTGCCTTGTGTAATATCAACTTAAGGTGCATGGCTTTTTGGAAGGGATGGTTAGACTCAATATGTTCTTAAACTTGAACTCCCACTACTTTCTATCCATGTTAACTCTCCATCGTTTGTTGAGGATGGAATGTAGGGGATGAGAGAGGGTAGCGAGAGGGGAGGAGGGATGGATAGTTTGTATCCCCCTACCATACAAACCCCTTTGGGGACAGGGGATCATCAAGATTGAGACTCCACAATAGCTGAGGGGGGAAGAGATTGGCTTTGACACCTTGAGGATCTCCCAAGGCTTAAGATCAAATCTTGCAACCAAGTCTTTATCTGCCTGCCAATTGTGAGTGAGTGGGTACTAGAGCTCTTTCCAAACTCCAATTCCTTGGTTGTGCATGTTGAGAGAATCCCTTAGTGTGTTTTCAAAAGGGGAGGTGATATCTAGCACTAGCCATCAATCTAGGTCATTGGGGGGATGTAGTAGCTGTGATTGGAGAGCCACTTGACTTGAATGTGTGATCTGGCCGTATTTCCCATAGAGATCTAAGGAGGCTAGACCCAAAGATCATAGTGTTGTACTCAGTGAGCATAAAAGTGACTATTGGAAGAGCTTTCCACCCCTTGTGTTCAAACAGCTTGACAAACTTCACAAGCATTGGGCCAAATCCCATTTGCAGACAAGTTAGACAAAATAGATGAACACTCCATTTTGTCATATGCTTTATCAAAATCCACCTTGATGAATAATAAATCCTACCATCCTTTTATGAAATCTTTATGCTCTACAAAAATCCACTTCATTGAGTGGGAGGTGATCGTGTTCGCAACAGACTTAGCAAAGCCTTGTATGTTGAAGTTAGCATGGTGAGGGGTCTCTAGTTGGTTAGTCCATTTCTAGGGCCTCTTTTGTGGAGGAGTTTGATTATTCATGTATTGATGGAAGAGGGCTAGGCTTCATGGGCAAGGGACTCTTCCCATACACGCAAAAGGAATGGGGCAAGCTTTCTCTTTGAAGACCTGAAAGAAATCAGCTGGCAACCCATTGATGCCAAGAAGTTTCTTTGGCTTGAGTCCTTCTATGGCAATGTAGAGCTCCGTTAAGGACAATGGGGAGTCAGCAAGGACTTGGGTTTTTTATGGGACCACTTTATGACGACACTGGGAACTGACACATGCAACTCTCCACCCATCCATGCCATATATAGGCCCTTAGCTTGCTAAATATAGCCCCTTGAACTGCATGATCATCCCAGCCCCTAGCCTACCACCCAGTCCTACCTTAGGCTTGACATTACTCCCCCCCTTAGAGAAGTGTTTTCCTCCTCAAAAACAAAAGTGGTGACATCTTTGTAAGAACACTAATGTTTTCCACAGTGGCATCCCTCCCATATCTAGTTGTCGATTTGATCGGAACACCGTTCAGTAGGAGGTTCAATGAAATCAAAATCTTAATTTTCCACATTTTTATCCCTTTGCAATCGTCTTGTGTAACCGACCCATAGCCAACATAGCATATAGGCCCTATTAGAACTCATTAGAGTACTTAAAATGAGTCTCCATAGCTAAGAGGTGTCTAAAAGAATACCTCTTCTCAGTTTCCATCAAAGTAATAGGTTGACAAAACTCATTAGCCAAGATCAAGTCCTTGACTTGTTATCATTTCTCATCAGTAAACAACCCCACCATAATTGGTGATCGAGGTTGAGAATCTGATCTGAACATGAAGGGACTAAATGTAGTAGCAACATGCTTTTTCTCATGGTGAGCAAACTCCAACTAGAGAAAGAACTTTTCTAATTGGATTGCTTTGTGCTAATGTATGTGCTTAGCATATTCTTTAGCACAACATTAACACTTGTAAACTGCCTATCTGTCTCTGGATGACTGGTAGTACTAAGCTATGTTTCCCAATCGTTTATAGACAGTCTTCCAAAAATGATTGGTAAACTTGGATCACAATTACGTGAAACAGTTTTGAGTAGTTGATAATGTTATGAACAACCAACTTGGTTAGCATTTGCACCATAATAGAATGTCAAAAAGAAATCACATCTAGGCACAAACATGAAACATTTTTATTACTATTACATATCCATTCTTTGATATTGTTCAATAAACACTTGTAACCTTAACAAGTCTTTCCAAGTACCCGACAATTTCTAGCCATTGAAATTGTTCCTAATACTACGTGCTCAAAATGCTCTAGGAAACAAATGTGACCAGAACTTAGGGACTCTTTCACGACACATAGTTGGAATAACAAGCGCTAGTGTGAGTCCTAAAGACTCATATTCTCCACATGTGGAATATATCTTAGATAATGATGTCAAGAAATAGTCCATCCAGTAAGTACAAGATGAACTTGTGTGTGGAGGTAATTGTAAACACTCAGCAACATGAGTGAAAGGGACCCTCATAAACCTTGCTCCACATTGGCTAAACCGAACTCCTTGAGTTCCTAGACCATGTTACCCCTCTTGTGACGACATGTCAAAACCCTATCATGTAGGTCTAACTCTACAAGGTGCAAAAATGTATCCAATACACTATTGTCCCAAAAAAATTTGCTCCGCCATGTATCTGAAGAGCAAAATTGATGAAATCATTCTAGTTCTACATACAATTTAGAAACGTAAACCAAAGCATATGCAAAAATGACATGAAACCAAATCGGCATACTTGGAGGTTGAAAATAGTGTCCACTTATCCAGAGCTAAGTGTACCATCCAAACTTGAAAGATACAACCTGAAAGGTACCTTATCAGAAAGCCAATCTCAAAGAGCGAGTATATATTTTTGTTAAACACTAAATAAAAGATTATGAAAATCAATCAATATTGAACTGGTAAACTTGGGTGTTGCCTTGGCATATTTTCCCATAGTCTTATGCTCATCTGTATATACCCAAAGGGCTACACCCCCCCTTTTGGTCTTGCCATTAACAAGTTATAATCATTCTATTTTTGTAATAAAGACATCTTTCATGGTATTTACGAAGACTATATATTGAAGAGCGTCTTTTTGTATTAAGTTTTTCTTTGTACTACCATTTTTTTGAACTAAGATTCAACACAAACATGAGAATATAGCACAAAAAAACATAAAAGAAGAATGAAAATACTCATACTTATGAATTACTTATGTCATACAAAGTTTGATGCATCCCTATCATAATTATACAACATCCAAAGGAATGGTATACCCTATGTTGCTTGCATCCGTTGCCAATTACCTTTCAAACCTGTCACATGTGGCTTGCGGCAATGGGCTCATCATAATATTTTCAGGTTGCATCAAGCTCAAAAAACTTTCCTAAGAGCCACGTCCTAGCAAATCTAAAACTCTGAACTGCAATAACTAATGGGCCCTACCTCCATGCTTCTTCGAGAAGGAGATAGAGATCAAGAGCGAGACCATGCCGAGAGAGCTTCTTCTAGATTCTCCATTCCTCTTCTCCTCTGATCTCTAATACCAATATGAGGAGAGTGGGAATTTATGCATGCAACTCTCCACCCATCCATACCATATATAGGCCCTTGGCTTGCTAAATATATTCCCCATGGACTTTATGAGTGCCCTGGCCCTTGGCCTACTACCCAATCCGACCTTAGGCCTGACACACTTTATGTCTAGCTTCAAGAACTCTGGTTCCACTGGAGGTGGCAAAGTTTGAAACTTCACTAGAGGGTTGAATAGATCTTGAAAGTATTCCTTAACAAACTTCAAGGTTTTCTTCAATGTAGGTGATTGGGCCATTGGGAGAAAGGAATAAAGGAGAGGTTTCCCTTGCATTTTTCTTGTTGGGAACTTTGAACATCTTGTTATTAGGCATGTCTAGCTTGCCTGCCCACCACTCTTTGAAATAGACAATAGAGTGAGAATGAGTTCCTCCTCAAGTCCGATTTCTTATTTGAGTGTAGATATCATATTCTAGGTGTTGATAGAGGGGGGCTAAGACTCAAGATGGACTTAGTTCGAGTACAATAGCTCTTTTTCTCCTAATTTGGACACCTGTTTACAAAAGTGGATGAGTTTAAGTTGGTTTCCTTACTAATTGTGGAAGAGAAGGAACTTGAGGAAGACTCCTCTACGCAGGGTGGAAACAATTTTGAGCAGGTCCTTTTCAACATTAGAGGAAGATGAAGAAGATGTGGTACGGGTTGTGGACGAGGCCAAGTAAGAGGCAACTACCAAGCACAACAATAGAATAATAATCAAGGTCAGAACCTAGGTGATTGATAAAACTTTTAAGGTAGGGGGAGTCCAAGAGGTCGTGCAAAAGCACAACACAATATTATAGGTCAACACGGAAATGTAGTATGTTGGGGTTGTGGAAGACATGGTCACTTTGAACGTGAATGTCTAGACAAAAGGCACCAAAAAATTATGCAACCACTAGCAAGAATTTAGATGAGCCTAAGAGGCTATTTGTGGTGTAGCATATGCAGCATATGTTGAACACTATGTCTGCAAATGTGACAAAATCCAGTGATAATGTCTGGTATGTGGATTTTGGTGCATTGAATCACATGATCAGACATGGTGAGTGGTTCAAGGAAATGAAAACTTTACAAAGTCTTAGCTATGTAGAGACTGGGGATGATACTGTACACCTCATTATGCATACAAGAAATGTGCCATTTTCTATAACATATGGTAAAGTAAAGTACCTGGTTGATGTATTACATGTACCCAGCATCACAAAGAATTTGGTATTTGTTGGGAAAATGGTTGAGCATGGGTGTAAAGCAGGTTTAACTCCGATGGTCTCTTTGTCAAAGAGCATAAGAAGAACAGAAGGCTGGTTTCACCAAGGAAAGAAAGTGGACAGAATGTTTACTTTGGACTGAATTGTGACCGAGGTGAATGCTGCCATGTTTGCATGAGGTGCATATATTGTGCCAAATTTAAGATTTGGCACAAACTTATTGGTCTTGTAAATTTGCAAAGGCTGAAGATGATGCAAGCTAAAGAGATAGTTACAAATTTGCCAACATTTAAAGTTGCTGAAATGCAGAAAGTTTGTGAAGCTTGTTAATTTGCAAAGCAGTCAAAAGCGTCCTTTCCTCATGATAAGCATGCAAGCCAAAATGTATTGGATATAGTGCATACAGATGTATGGGGCCCGACAAAGATTGCATCTATGGGTGGATGTAGATTATATGTGAGTTTCATTGATGACCATACAAGGAAGGTATGGGTCTATTTCATGAAGCAGAAAAGTGAGGTGTTTATGCACTTTCAAAATTTCAACGCTAGGTTGAAAAACAGACTGGTAAACATGTAAAGTGCTTAAGATGAGATGGAGGGGGAGAATACTTCTCTAATGAATTCAATGGTTTTTTGAAAAAGCATGGAATTCACAGGCATTTTTCATGCATGTATACTCCACAAGAAAATGGTGTTGCTGAGCTGAAGAACATGCACATTGTAGAAGTTGTTGGAGCATTAATGAATGAGAAGAACTTGTCTCATTCTTATTGGCCTGAGGTTGTTTCTGCAGGTGTTTACATTATGAACATGACCCCTACTATTGCAGTTTATGATATGACACCTGAAGAGAAGTTCAGTGTGGTGAAAAATTGGATGTATCAGATTTTTAAAGTGTATGGTTGTATTGCTTATGTGCATGTGCCAGATGAGCTAAGAAGTAAGCTTGATCCAAAAGAAAAGAAATATGTGTCCATTGTCATTGGCTATTCGCTTGAGCAGAAAGGGTACAAATGTTACATGGGTAAAGCGAGGGTGAGCAAGGATGTTGTTTTTTTATGAAATGGAATTAGTATGTTGATGTAAAAGATGATTTGGGAGACTGATGTAAGAGAGAATCTAGCTATAGAAAATACAGGGGCACAATCACAAACCTTGAATGAGCCGCAAGGGTCGTCTAGGGTAGGTCATGGTGAGAATCCACGGAGTGGCAGGTTGTGTCAAAGAGTGAGTCCTACTAACTCTTCAAATGTATCAAGGAAAGGGAAGGAAAAAGTTGATGATGCCCCTAAGTTGCCAAATTTGAGTGATGGTCATGATGATGGTGATAGCAGTGGTTCTAGTAGAGTTTGGATGAGGAGTTTGGCATACCCTCTGTGAAGACTCTGGGTGCAAGAAGGATGCAAGCAAGAAACAAGGCACACGTAAGCAATCTTGGACCACGCAGAACCCACATGTTTTGAGGATGCTGTCAAATATGAAAAATGGTGGCAAGCTATGGATGAAGAGATGGTTGCACTTGATGCAAATGGAACACGGGAATTGATGCCATTACCAAAAGGTTTAAAAGCAATTGGATGTAAGTCGGTTTACAAAATAAAGCATAATGTTGATGGCGGTGTGAGTAGGTATAAGGCTAGGCTTGTAGCCAAAGGTTATGCATAGACTTATGGGATTGATTTTGAGAAGACATTCAGCCCTATAGCCAAGATAATTATCGTTCATTTGTTGTAATTGCCACTTTAAAATGGGTGTTGAAGCAAATGGATGTAAAGAATGCGTTTCCAAATGGAGACTTGGAGGAAGTTGTGTTTATGGAGCAGCCACAAGGTTATGAAAATATGAGGCTACATGACCTTAGATGCAAGTTAAAGAAAGCATTGTATGGGCTAAAGCAAGCACCTAGAGCTTGGTATGAGAGGATTGTGGCATTCCTCCTTTTGTTGGGCTTTGAAATGTCTAATGTAGATCATTCATTGTATGTGCGGAAGAATGAGGCAAGAAATGTGGTGATATGTATATATGTGGATGATATAATTGCTAGAGGTGATAATGTGACTAAAGTAGAGGGTGTGCAGGCTCTACTTATGCAACAATTTGAGATAAAAGACTTGGGATATTTGCAGTACTTCTCGGACATCAAAAGCATTCACACAGAAGAGGGTATATGGCTATCACTAAGACAATATGCCATGGACATGATGAAAAAGTATGGTATGGCTTACTGTAAGCCAATTGCAATTCCCTTAGATCATAATTTGAAGTTGGGGAATGATGTAGGTCAAGTGCTTGAGAATGCTACCATGTACAGGAAGATTGTGGATAGCTTGATCTACTTAACTATCTCATGTCCAGACTTGAGCTACACATTTGGATTGGTGAGTCAGTTTATGCAGTCTCCCAAGAAACAACACTTGGATGAGATGAGGTATGCTTTGTGCTATGTGAGTGCTATTTTGGATTATGCACTCTTTTATAGGGCTGATGTGGAGTTGCATCTCTATAGCTACACATATGCGGATTGGGCTGGTAGTACATACGATTGCAGGTCCCTCAACGGATTCATGTTTTCACTTAGGAGTGATGCTATCACACGGAGTAGCAAGAAGCAGCCTACAGTTGCTCTTTCAAGTACAAAGGCAAAGTACAGGGGTGCTAGAGTGTTGGCATGTGAGGTAGCATGGTTGGATTGCTACTTTAGGACTTTGGAGTACAGGTACATAGGTCGACTCCCATCTATTGTGACAACCTTATCAGCATATAGTTGGCACAAAACCCAGTGTTTCATGCTAGGACAAAGCACATTGAGGTGCACTATCACTTCATCATAGAGAGGGTCTTATCAAGTGGCATCAACCTTGAGTACCTAGCGACGGATGAGCAGGTTTCAAAAGGCCCTTAGAGTGGAGAAGCTACAACAATTTTGAGTGATGCTTGACATACAAGAGATGGCGTTGATCTTGAGGGGGAGTGTTGAGATGTCAAGCTCAACATGTATGGCTCTTGGATGACTACCTCTAACAATCATCATCACTGGCATGACTTGCTGGGTACACATATCTTCGCCAATGATACTACAATTGTACTACACCAAGTTGGTCTACCTATCAGAGTGATGGCACACTTATCCACTCACCTCGCTCACTAGCGGTTTACACTAGACCATTGTACTAGTTCTCTTTTCATGTTGTATATTCCCTCATGTTTTGTAGACCTCTTATCTTGAGTTAGTGAAGAGGAAGAACAATCTTTTGCCTCCATCTTTGTGTGTGTGCTTGCAAGAGATCAAGCTCTCTCCTTCTCTCTTTGTCTCTTAGCACATATAATCTCCAACTTCCACAAACTATGAAGATTCATCCAATCTTTCATATTTCAATGTTGGAGTCTTTACATTGGTCCAAAGATCATGATTACCATCGATAACATCCATCAAGATTTGCCCCCACACCAAGAAGAAAAACCAGAACTAGGGTCCATCGACCTCCTTCTTGACAATGTTCCCCTACACTAGCTAAAGAATGCACTCCACTTGTGATAGCTCACCAACACCCTTGACCCCGGCATGGATTCTCCCTTCCTCACCCTAGACTATCACTCTACCATCAAGAGCCTGCTGAGGGCAGTACCAAGAGCCAACATGCAAAAACTTTCAAAGCAATTGGTGGACACAAGAACCACCAAGAGACTCTTCAAGCGGGTGGAAGACCTAGTGCATGAGGTAAGCCTATCATCATAGTGCCTTCCTCTCAAGGTCACATTACATAGAAGGACCTAGAGGAAAACTCCCTCGTAGGTCTCATAGCAAGTCCCCATTTCCGTCCATCCTTTCTCAAGGAATGGGTTAAGGCTCAATGGGGGTCTAGAGGTGTAGAGCTCATGTTATGTCAGTCCTTGCCCAAGAACCACATGTTTTTCTTCTTCTAGACCCCTAAAACAGCCTTTCATATCCTCAACACTGGCTAGAGGATCATGAGAATTGCCCTTTGCTCTTGTTCAAGAGGTCTCCCTCATTTAATATTGAAGTATCAGCACTTTGTAATTACCATGTTAGGGTAAAGTTCTTGAATCTGCCTCTGCATTTTCCAACAACACCTAGGAGCCATAGTCTCCAAGTTAGGAAAGGTTTTAGGAGGACAATCGCACAAAGACTATACTCTAGCCTATGACACCCACATGCTCTACTGGAGATGGAACTCTCCAAACATATGTCCCATTCCATTGATATCTCACCGATGAGAAGGAGTCATTCAAAAAGCCCTTGAAGTATAAGTATCTCTCTAGAGTTGTATTCTGTGTCGGGGAATTTTGTGAAGGACTACCTAGTGAAGAGCCTTGGCCCCCCTCCAATAGGGGTGATACCTACTCCCTCACCTCCTCTCAACTCAACCTGCCCCAATAGGGGTCCCTCCCCCATGAGGCCCCATAGGGGCGGTCACTTATCAAAAGCTCCCTATATCATGTGCATTCAAGATTGATTCACGTGATCTGATACGCGTTTTGAAAAGTGACTGCCCTGTGTGAGGCCTAGAATGCTTAAGCTACTCCTGAGGATAAACAAAATAGGAGCAATTTCAATAACCAATATACGTCTACAAACACATTTGCTCTAATTGCCCCCTCTTTGAGGGAATTCATGCCGCCCACCCAGATTCCCCCTAGACATCAAGAGACTAAAAGTACAACATGCTTGAAGTCCATGTCAACAACCTTGATCAACAAGCTATGCTAGACCTAAACAAAGAGAACCAAGGCCAAGAATTCACTTACTGAGCAAGTCAACCCTAGCATGTGTGAGCTGACTCCCATGGAAGTCTTGAAAGATTTAAAAAAGGAATTGCCACAATGTCTCAGACATAGGAACTTTGGGAAGAAGGACAAAAGAGGTCTTAACTGAAAGTCCTCTCTTGGGATGTGATTATTGATCCCCTCAAAGCTAAGAAGGTTTGCAATTTTCTCAAGAGCAACATATGCAAGGTGGCAGTTGAGGAGATGAAGGCCATAGGAGATTATCTGATGAGCAAGCTCTTTGAAGTTGTTGAATACATGCATGGGTTTCCTCATATCACAGTCAAGGCTCATGAGGCACCACCACAGAGGTTCCTACTTGCCCAAAGTTGGCAAGTCTTGGTGCCTAATCAACCCCCTGGCTCCCTTCAACTACCCACTTGTCTCCATATATGGCTCTATAGCTGATAGAGTCAACCTTTGGATAGAGCAAGCCAATCTCCTGTGCAACTGCATCATGGTTGGAGAATTCAACATTGTCTAATCAGGTCATCTTTGGGAGTGAAAAACAAGCTTGACATCTTCTATCCCACTACTTGCCAATTGTAGGATATAGGGAAAAAGAAGGGGACCTCACATGGAAAAACTATGGGAGAGGTGAAAATGCTAGGAAAGGAAGGTTGGATTGATGCTACATAAGCTCCTCCACTGCAAACCTTTTCACTAGGCTCAAAGCTAGAGCTCACTTCATGAGCTATCTCTCTAACCATTACCAACTTCTAGTCTTTAATGATAAGTAAAAACAGTTAATTCCATAATACGGACCCATATTTGTTTTCAATTCCCCAACTTCTAGTCTCTAATGATAAGTAAAAACAGCTAATTCCATAATATGGACCCATATTTGTTTGCAATTCCCAAAGTTCAAGAGGCAATTAAAACCATCTAGAACAATGCCTTCTTAAAGACTCCCCTCTTAGCTTGTAAAAGTTTGGTCAGAGGAGGTAGTTTTGATTAACAAACTTGATTACAAAGCTTGACTTACAAGGCAAGACTTGACTATAAGAACAAGACTTGAACACAAGACAAGAACTAGAAGAGGACTTACCTTGAAGGAGCCTCACAATTGGTGTTGGCAAGACTTGAGGGGCTTGTAGCCCAAGACCTCTATTTATAATAGAGCTTAAGGAGGTTAAGATCCTTCTAGGTTCTTTCTCAAGCTTAAAGAGGTTAAGAATCTTCTAGGTTTTTCCTCAAGCTTAAGGAGGTTAAGAATCTTCTAGACTTGATCTATAACTTTTTAGGACCTTCTAGATTCTTCTTCAAGCTTCTAAAACTTTCTAGATTCCTCTAGCTACTTCTAGAATCTTCTTGATACTTCTAGGATTTACTAGATGCTTCTAGAATATTTTAGTCCTTCTAGATCCTTCTAGATGTTTCTAGAACCTTCTAGTGATGATGCAAATGATGACATAGACAATTATTCAGGCAATGACATAAGTGATGATGTAGGCAATGACATAAGTGATGATGCAAGCCATCTTCTAGAACCTTTTGAAACTTTCCTGAATATTCAAGAATCTTCCACATGATTCTTCTAGAATTTGCTAGAACCTTCGAGAATCTTCTAGTGATTTCTTGTAGGAAACTCCATAAGACTAACTCTCAAGAATCCATGACACCACATGGTTTTCACGTATTTACACCCGCTCCAATGTCCTCAAATATGAACTTTTTCACAAATTTTTTATAGAGAAATTTAGTGTTAAAACCTTCAAATATAGTCAATTTACTTCTAAAATTTTATTTATGTAGGTTTTCCAATGTTTAGAAAAAAGTATGTTTTGAGCACTAAAGGGGATGCAATCTTTGTTGACCCCGAGCCATGGGATCTATGGCTAGCAGCCCTTGTGTGAATTTTGAGGGTGAAAAATGGCTAAAAAAAAGCAACACCATAGTTGCCTCCGTACGACTCAAAGTCATCACCCTTGCTTTGATAACCTAGTGCTCTATGGCGCATGAGTTTACTTGACATGTGACTTAAAACACACCAATCGGGTGGGTGGTGCTTCATAGATTACACCAGCCATAAATTGCCCCCAACTACAGATCATGTTCTTTGCAGAAAGAGGGAGTCGTACTCACCCTTATATGCAGAAAGAGGGAGTCGCAGCCATTCGTCTTAGCTCCCACTCCCTTCAATGTGAGACATGGCATTGGGGCAATGGAGAAGAGGCAAATAAACTCTACACATTATGTTCAATGCATTGAAAGTCTCAGTACCACATACTACTGGAGTGCTCAGCTTTTTCTCACATCCAAATTTGCTTCCTCACATTTGCAACCACCATGACTTAGACCTACACAATTTACACATTATGTTCAATGCATTGAAAGTCTAAGTACCACATACTACTAGAGTGATGAGCTTTTTCTCACATCCAAATTTGCTTCCCTCACATTTGTAACCACCATGACTTACCTACACACTTTCTTCTTCTAGCCACAGTGTGGGCTCTCCATTGTGACTCTTCTCGTCACCACAACCTTGGAGCATCGAGAATCACTTATCAGCCCCATACATAGTACATCACATGTATCTTTAGTTCCATAGGTCATATTTGACCTTTGAGGATGATAATAAAATCTACCTTTGTGTGTGTGTGTGTGTGTGTGTGTGTGTGTGTGTGTGTGTGTGTGTGTGTGTGTGTGTGTGTGTGTCCCTTGTGCTATTGATTGCATGTGTTAATTTTGAAATTGGACCTATCGGATCTTTAAATACCTTTTATACACCCACATTGAAATATTGCAGTGAAAGAAATATTGAAAAGGACAAGCACAAACATGTTCTCAACAAGAAGTTTATTAGGTTTGTGAACTCATCCCTGATTTCTAGACCTACATAGTAGGATAGAGTGGGTACTTGACTATGAGGAGATGCATGCATGGATTTTATTTGTAATAAATTTTGGAGAGACCTTGTGCCAACTCTCCACAATACTTTTGTATGGCTCTCAATTAGTTTTTGCACCATGCAATTTCTCAATATTTTGCAAATGCAAAATAATTTATTGTATAAAAAGTTTAAATTTTGCTTTGCATCTGTTCCTAGCTGGGATTTTTGAAGTAGGAACTATATTAAATAGGCATTGTCGTGCTACTAGGTTACTTCATTCTTTCAATGTGCCTTACGTTAGCATTAAAAAAAAAATCAACGTCTATATCAATATTGTTAGATAGTTTATTTACATAATTTGCAATGATTTTATCAAATGATCTCGTAGTACTAAATCTTATCCTAGTGGCTGCCAAAAACCAAAAAAAAAAAGACCTTTGCACGTGTACAAGTAAACTTTTGCTTAATTAGAGTGCTTTGTTAGTTGCTTCTCATCAAATTGAGATTGAGCAAAGTATTGGAAACTATGCCATTTCAACACTTCTCAAATGAACAAAAATTGACAAGTTCTATAATTTTATGCTAAATGTCTGAGTTATTAATTGGGAAGAGAGACATCAAAATGAAGGAAAAGGGGGGGGAGAGAGAGAGAGAGAAGAGAGTGAGAGTTTTTGTCAGCGAATTAGATTTTTGCACTTGAGAGTGTGTTTGGGACATCGATCGTTAATGCACCTCGCAAAAAACCACAATGAGGGTTAGAGTTTTGTCAAGCTCAATGTTCAACCCTCCTATTCGGTCTCTACAGGCTACACAAAAGCAAATTGACAGTAGCATTGTCTGCAATACAGAGCTCACCATCGTACGTATTTTTACCTCACCCGTTTCACATTCAATTTAAATTTTGGTCTTTTGCCTTCAGTGAAGAGGGTCTTCATACCCTTACTATCTATTGGTCAATCTTTTGAAGCCGAAAAATTTTAGCTATTGTTTTCAACAAGCATTTCTCTCCTCAATTGCATCCACCATAGCTCCAAAAGCCTGTGAAAGCGCAGTAGCATATCCAAAGGCGTGCAAAAACAAAGCAAGATACGTGGTAAACATTTTCGTGCTTATCAAAACTATCCAAAGGTGTTTGCTTGGTATTATTGCATTGCTTCTAATAGCATATGAACATGCTCATTTTTTAGCTACATGAGCAACATGAAGACGAAGACAAAGCCAGTGCAATAATTAACAATAACAATCCTCATTACCAAGTTTCTTGAAGGCTTCGATATGGCGTCGAAAGTCGACAAGTTTAATGATTCCGGTTTTCACACCTGGCAAATTAAAGTGAAAGGATATCTAACGCATAAGAATCTCTGGAGCGTGGTCAAGCCCCTATTAACTGACAAAACTGGCACATCTGCTACTGTTTACGAGAGCGCTATCTGCCGAGCAACAATGCAAGAACGAGCAAGCATAAGGTATTATTCTGACATCTTTGGAAGATGATTTTATTCATTATCTGGATGACGTGTAATCGTCAAATGCTTCTTGGGTGGAATTAGAGAAAGTCTTTGGTCCTAAATCAAAGTACTCCAAAATGAGCCTTAAAATGGAGATTTATTCTCTTTCATGCATGATGACAAGAATATTGTATCTTTAGCTAACAGGTTGAAAAGCATCCACACTCAGCTGATTTATGTTGAAGGCCCTGTGCCAGACGAAGATCAAATAGTTATTTTTCTAAATATCCTACCTGCAAAATTTTGTCGAATTGTAACTATTTTAAAGGAGAAGGACTCGTTGCCTTCTTTGGATGGTATTGTTAATTCATTGCAGGAAGAAGAGAAACAAGTACCACATGTTAGTTTTTCTATACCTATTGCATATGTAGCTTGTGGTTGCACTTCGGCTACAACTTCAACCTGAATTGCAACTTCAACCAGGCCTACTACCAACACTCCACCTTGTGTGATTTGTGGTTGCAGGCAATCATCAAATTAAGGATTGTTTCAGCAAAAATCCTTGCATCCACTGTGGAATACCAATCATCCTTTGAATAAATTTTTCAAGAAGAATAAACAGCAGATCAACATGGTTGAAAGTGATGAAGATGGTGAAGCACCGGTGCTTCTTGTAGATAGTGACATTCTATAGTTTTTAGTTTGTTTTATGTTGCCTTTTTATGTCAATCTTTTGTCAATAAAATGTGCGGGCTATAGAAATTACCACACATCAGTGGTAAGACCACCCTTTTATGTTTTGGTTTTGAGTTCGTGTTGTCTCACGCTGATAGTTGTTTGAGGGAAGTGCACACACACACCTATGTTATTGTCAAGGGGGGGACTTCGACTCATAGTTTCAGGTGATTGAACTCTGCCATGGTCTACACCAAGTCCATTATTAGTGTTTGGGCTTGAGGGAGGGGTTGTTGTGTTTTCCAAGCCCTTTTTTGTCATCAATCATCTACCCGTGGGAATACATCTCTTGTAACATGCAATTGCAGCCTAGTTTGCATGGCAAGTATTCAATCTACATATGTAATAGATTTTCAAGTAATCAATATAGCTTTTTTCATACTGTTTCTAGCTCTCTTTCTCGTTCAATCTCTCTCTCATTGCACGTCCTCTTTGCCATGGCTTTCTCTTGCCACCATCCACCCTAGCCTCCCCATCAGATAGTGAACTCAATATGGTGTTTGTAGTTGTTGTGGAAATGGTATGATTTTCTCGCATTGCAGATGTCAATGGCACGTACTCACTTGAGAAAGGGGTTCCTTGATGTGGTGTCGATGTGAGTGGGAGTTTACGATGTGGAATCTTGCCCAAAATCGTGCATAACTTTCAGTAAGTGTAATGCCAATATAGTATGTGGATAGGATCAGGGCACATGAGGAAGCTCGTAAGAGGAGTCCACACCCCAGATTTTGATCTTATATGCACTTAATGTACCCTTGGAGGCCGAACAAAAAAGTTTGTGTGTGTGTGTGTGTGTGTGTGTGTGTGTGTGTGTGTGTGTGTGTGTGTGTGTGTGTGTGTGTGTGTGTGTGTGTGTGTGTGTGTGTAAAGGAGAGAAGGCAACAATGGCTAGCATTACCGCTCACTATCTAAAAGCAAAAAGGACGAGATTGTTTTCAGGAAGAGAAGCATCGAGAAGAGAGGGTAGTGAAGTGCGTTGATTTGATAAAAATCAGCAATTTGATAGATGGGAATGCTAAAAATTAGAGATTTTTTATTGATTTTTCTTATTTTGGAATCTTGATGGCATTCAAGTTTTATGCAGCCTATTGCAAGAACTTACTCACATTTGCATATGCATTTGTCATAGGGAAGATAATAAGCCCACTTTTTGCCAAACTTTGAATTTTGTTTTGAAAGTTGATTTTTGACTTTCCAGTAGGTTGCTATAGTCTTTCAACAATCAATGATGACCAAAAATGTTGTTTTTGATGCTTTGAACTCACCTTAGGAGTCCCATACTGAAAACTTTAAAATTTCACAAACACCTTCAATGATGACAATTGGCAAAGGATGGGATAGATCAAGAACCTTCCTCGATGTCTACTAACCTTACTTCTGATTAACTAGACTATAGGCAGTGAAAGGTGTCCACCAAGTTTTTCTTTGTTTTCCTTTTTGAGAAGAGTGTCAATCCTCATAATCTGACATATTCTAAGCTATCAACCACTCAAAATCAACCCAGTCTAAGCCTAATGGTCCTTATCAAGTATGACTACTCCTAATACACCTCTACACAGTCAAAGTAGACACACCTCAATCGTGTGGTTTCTAGAGGCTTGGTTTTGTACTCTAGGTGAACCTAGAGGAAGTTTCAGACAATGCTACTGATCACTAAGGTTTTTCCTAGTCTAGGTCACCTCATCCCCAACAACATCACCAAAATGTAGGATCTCCCCAATTGCCAAGCCTCGCTATATTATTGTAGTGGCAGTGAGAATCATGAACATAAATGTCATACCGTGGGACGGAGTGAACTCGACTAGTGCATGGAGGCTACGAGAGGTTGTCAGTCTTTCAAAAAACACACTCAATCCCTATCTACTCAAAGATACACTCAACTGCACATTTTTAGGGAGTAAATGCTAACTATGAAACCCTAAGCAAATCTCATCTTTGCTAAGCAAACGAAGTCCAAACGAGACGAAACTTATAGGAAGGATAGGCAACATCTAAAAACACATGCCATGACCTCAAATCCCCCTTTTGACTACTTGCCAAAATCTCACTTATTATCTACAGAATAGATTTGACCTAACCATTTTTAGCCCCAAATGCACCCTAGAGCTTAGCAATGATGCCCCAACACCGGTCCAATGCATGAAATGCATTTTTCATATGTAAATTATAGGTTATGAGTAGATTAAGGAGAAGGTTAGGTGCAACAAAATCACAATTTTATTGTGAGAGAAGAACGAATTCACCAAGAGCTTTCACTTGTGGCTCATACACTGTAGGTGCTAGTGCTCTAGGTACAGCTATTGGTACTTCTCTCAACGATCACATCTGGCACTACTCGCTCGGTATGGTGGGGGGATATTTCTAGGCGATCACTTTTTGGCGAGCGCTTTTTAGGAATCAGGTGAGCAGATTCCTAAAAAGATTCTCTCTTCCTCTTTGTGGACTATCTCTATCTCTCTCTTTGAGAGAGAGAGAGAGAGAGAGAGAGAGAGAGAGAGAGAGAGTGCCACATAGAGAGAGAGAGAGAGAGAGAGAGTTGAGACACAGTCAAAGATATGGAAGCTAGACAAATTGTTTCAAAAACAATATAGACAAGGGTACTTAAAACGAGAACTCCCATTAGTAATAAAAAAGTTACATTTTATTAAACTTGCATTACATAAACAAGAAGTGTTCATCTTCTGGAAGGCCCGGTTTTAGTAGTTGATGTGCTCCCTTCGATTGGCATATTAAGATTCACCACGTTGCTTGGCTGCTACCTCATTTCCTCCTCATCCTCCTCTGTGATAAGCCTAATCTTCTTCCAGCAAGAGAAAGCTAATTGTCCCGTCTCGTTCAAATTGATTAAGCTCCGCATATTGAGTTCCTTGCGGCATTGATAGAGGTGATACACGTTTATGGTTGCCTTGAGAGCGTGATGAAACCAGTCGGCTCCATACAATGCCTCTCCATTTGGAATGGCTTCCATGGCATCCCACGCAGACTTTATTTTACTCTCAAGATCGTCGGACATCGTGAAAGAAGGAGAGGTGTGCTAGGAAGCTAGTGGACGCTTTCACAAAAATAACTCAAGCTATGGCAATTTATAGCCATTGTGGTAATATTATATTATTTTATACACGATTTGACACATAAACAACCAGTACTCAAATATGAAAAAAAGTTGCAAATGAATGTATCCAAATGTGACCATCCTAAGATAAAATTAGAAAGTAGTACAATTGTTTAGGTAAAGCATACTAAGAAAAAGTGAGCATTGTCAAATGCTATGCATCCATGCCTGCCAAGATATCAACATCTGCCAGGATTGGTTGATGAATAAACATGTTCTCATTTTGGCTTAGCCCTAGCACACGCAGATAAATAAAATACAAATGTTTACATGCAAGATATGGTTTTTGCTTTGACACCCGTTCCATGAAGTCTGGGCATGTGCACGATGGCTGGTTGCTAATACAAACTTTGTACATCCCGACATGACCATCTTCACTTTTCGTCTCTAGTTTGAAGACCTCACTAACACCATTTGCTGCACATATCTCTTCTACGACCTTCGCTCTCAGGGCTAGTGCTAGACTGATCTTGCGAGCAGCATCCTCGGAAATGGAAGTCCGATACCGTACACGCAGACCATCTCGCATTGTGGCTCTTGCACTGCCTTCAAGAGTGGATGTATCTTTTGACTTTAAAGGAGAGTTTGTCATATTTTGTTCTTGAGCAACAACTAGTGTTACATTAGATACTCCTTCTTTGCTTAGCTCCACTTGATACCCCCCTTCATGCAATATTTGCACCTCATCCTCCGATAGGTTGGTGCCCATATGCACGGGCCAAGTGTGTGGTGGATGCAGAGGCTGCGGCTCAATGTTCTGGTCTACTATATGACAATGCAAGACATGATCCGGACAAAACCAAAACCATTGACGCACCACACCATTTGGATGTTTTCGATATCCTTCAAACGATGGGGCCGGTATACCAAGGCTAGAACCTGCTATACTGCATCCACACCTGCGTCCGCCTCTTGGTGTGCCGCTACATGTGACCCTACTACCTTGTGGAGTTCGACGTATGGCCCACATTGCCTCATTGACCTTGCGCTCAACTACATACTGCCCACCAAAACCTATACTTCGTTTTGGGGTTTGTGATATCCCTTCTTCTGCAAAGTTGATCTTACGTGGTCTTCCACACTTCTTGCGATATTTGGTGACCGAGTTGTACTCAGGCCTATGTGATGCATCATCTTCCACGTTGATAACCTCATTTGGCTTCCGTTTTTGCCATGATGTCTCCTTATCTCGTGTTAATGAAGTTGGTTGTTTATACATTGGAGTGCCCTCAGTAGCCGCATTCACTGCTCTTATCACTTGGCTAGGACGTTTTTCATGGCGTTCCATAAGCTTTTGTATTGATGGACCCTTCCCAATGTGTTTTCCATGGCTGTATGAAATGGCCTTTGTGCTCTGTAAGATGGAATTAGTAAGGTCGGTTGTACATGCATCATATAATGATATGCGTTTACGGAAACCCTCCCCTACTAGCCAGCTGCCATGCTTGCTCTCCGCAAGGTTAGTGCGTGGAGTGTTTGGTCCATCAGAGCTACTTTCTACGCATGTCATAATGCCACCCCAATGTGCAATACGAATTTCCCACCAACTAAGCCATGAATCCATGTATGGAATGTTACGGTCTATGCAATGACCGTTATGCCCCCATTGGCGTATCAGACGAGCCTCTACTGCTACAACCTCTTTTGTTGGTGCTTGCCTCCACTTCTCACACATTTCTTTGTGTGTGTGTTGAGAAACTTGCACCACACATACTTCATTGTGTGTTGATTCAAGCTTTGCTTCCAATGGAAAAGACAAGAACGCTCTCGGCCGCTCATTGTATTGGTCTTGTCACCACCATTGAAAACAATTCGAACTGCATTCCAATTTGCTTGAGCTTCATCAGCCATGTAGCCAAAGAAATTTACTTTGTCACACCCACATGATATCATTACATCATTAAGGCACTCCCAAAACAAACATTGCCTTTCCATGTCTTCCTGTTTCATTTCACAAGTTTCAATAGTCAAAAGGTCCTGCATGCTGCAAACAAATTGTTTTAGAGAGAGTAAATGGAAAGCCACAAAGCTCTTAAGGTGCGCCATGTACCTTGGATCATAGACATGACAGGCCATAGTCACCCAATCGTTAACACGTCTGGTGTGATCAAACTGGATCCATGCATGTCGAAGATCACCATCCCGATCTTGTCTCATTCGGTTGACTAGGTCCATACCGGATGCTAGACCAATTGTGGACATTTTGAAGACATAACATTTCTCCCCCTCCATACCTTGACCAAGAAACCGGCTTCCATGGAAAAACTCATATGTGCAGTCTCGCTTCAGTTTTAGGAGTGCATCAATGCCAAAAGATTCTTTGTCAACTTCTCTACGTAAAATAGATACTGACCTCCGAAACCTGTCAATGTTAAAAGTGTTTAGATTTAAAAAAAAATTAGCATAGAGTTTTGCATCGAAATAAGAATCTAGGAAATGCTCATACCAGCTATCTTGCACCAATGGGCCCAACTCCTCAGCGATTGCAAATAGTTGTTGCTCGCCTAAAATACCTTCGTTGGTGTTGTTGCGAAGAAGTGTTGTACTTATAATTTCTTTTGCCAAACACATTTGAACCTTCCTGGCTCCTGCGTGTGGGTCAACAGTCAAAATCCTTTGCACCATCAGCTTGGTGTTGTCCGTTAGTGTTTTGGATGTGCCGCTGCGCACATCGTGTCGATGTGTGCCACGATGAATCATGACTCTAGTGGCAGTCTCATCGGATGGCATGACATAGTATACTACACAATCACATGTTGCAATACAGAAAGCAATTGCCTTACAAAAATGGCATGTAAGGCTCTTATCTCCAATCTTACAATATTCCCCAGGTCCAGTTGCCTTTTGTATGTACCCGTTGAAATGACTTGTATTGGGAATATGGTAATTAACCAAGCGGACACATTGTTCATTCATGCACTTGAGAGATCCTATGCAATGACTAAGACGCACTACACCTGGAAATACAATATTGGATGTAGTAGGCTTCGACCACAAATGAGGATCATACTTATGCTCCATCGCATCCATATGGTGCAGCTTTCCCATGGTAGGTGGAAATTCTAGAACGAGATCTCCATTGTAAGACCTTGGAATCTGTGTAACTTATTCCACTACTTTTATTTGCATTAACAGCTTTGTCAATGTGCCTTTCTTCTCGGCCTGTAAGAGTTTTTGTCTTGTACTCCTTTTGAAGCTGTTTGAGGGCAAAACTCGAGGGGGGGTACATAGATCTATTAACTCCTTTGGACCGAATTGCATCTTAGACGGACTATCCACAATGGAAATGGGAATCATGCTAGGTGAGCCGGCATACTGTGTTTGATGAGATACGTTGAGTTTGTATTTACGTGAAAGCTGCCCATCCAATACATAGATGAATTCACCCAAATTGTTGAGAGTCCTCTCAAGAGGCAAATTCATTTCAATATCATCTACTTCGATAACAGCATCTAAAGTTGTAAATTGTATTTGAGAAATTAATTCTAAAAGAAATGATTCAGATATTATGAATTTACCATTGTAAAAAGGGTAAGAAAACTCTTTACCCAGGAAAAATAAAGAGCAAGCCATAATAATATGCTAAGCAAATAATTAAGCACAAGATCACATTGTATAAACTAAAACAAATTGATTATATACTCACGTCTAATAAGTAGCCGTTATAAATTTAAAATAAATATTATTTTATTAATTTAAAAAATAAATGTTAGAAAATATAAAATATTTTTATCAAAAAATTTGTTACAAAATATTTGTTTGTGACTGTGTGTGTGATCACGTGAATTTAGTAATTTTAATTTCTTTTTTAAATGTTTGTGTAAAAGAGATGTGTGAATAATCGAATGTATTAAGGATAGAGAAACACTATCTAGAGGGAGAGGGGGACAAGGGGCACCAAGGCGAGCGGTCGGACCATGCTGGAGCGTTTTGCGTGGACGGAAGCGAGGCACTAACGCAAGGGGGGCCGAGGGGGAGAGACCAGGGCAATGGGCGGCCGGGTTTTGCGTGCAGGGCCACCGGTAGGGGGCGGAGGCGGAGGTTGGGTGGGGGCGGAGGTTTGGGGGGGCGCAAGGGGGTGTAGGAGCAGGCGGGGCAAGGAGCAAGAGGACAGCAGAGGCGGGGGCAGGCGGGCGGGGCAAGGGGCAAGGGGGACGTAGGAGCGGAGCGGAGGCGGGGGCGGGCGAAGGCGGAGGTTGGGGGGGGAGCAAGGGGGGGCACGAGCGGGCGGGGCAAGGGGCAAGGGGACAGCGAAGGCGGGGGCAGGTGGGAGGGGCAAGGGGCAAGGGGGCGCAGGAAGGGCAAGGGGGGCGTAGGAGTGGAGCGGAGGCGGGGGCGGGCGGGCGGGTGGAGGGAGGGAGGAGCGGAGCGGGATGGGCGGGCACACGCTCCACACGGGAGCGTGTACCCGCCCATGGCCAACGCGCTGGCCGTGGACGCGTGGGTGCCTGTGTGTACTCTACCTCTGGCCAACGCGTGGCCAGAGACATAGTACACAAAGGCGCCCACGCGTCCATGACAGTCCACGTGGACACGACGGCGTGCGTGTCCACGTGGACTGGTCACGTGTACCGTCGCTCGCCGATAGTACACGTGGTCGGCCACGTGTCCTCTCGGACTGCCACGCAGGCAGCGCGATGGCCACGTGTACTGTTGTTGGGCGACAGTACACGTGGCACGACACGTGGCGCCAAAAATGGCACCAAGCGCAGTGCCACGTGTATTGTCGCCCAACGAGAGTACCCGTGGCAAGACACGTGGCCAACTCCCTGCCTACGTGGCAGTGCGCGTGGCCACGTGGCCGGCCACGTGTACTGTTGGTTGGCGATAGTACACGTGGCATGTCCACGTGGACACGTGACGAGCACCTGCGCCAGCGTGTCCACATGGCTTGCCACGTGTGTGTCCACACACACACACACACGCATACACACGCGCACAAAAAGTGTGTGTGTGTGTGTGTGTGAACACACACACAAACACAAACGCACACACACACGGGCGCGTGTGTGTGTACACACACACACGTTGGCATGCGTGTGTACACCACACACACGCACGTTTGTGCAGCGTGTATGTGTGTGTGGCACACACACACGCGCGCGTCTACGTGCAGCGTGTGTGTGTGTGTGTGCACACACACACACAAACGGCAGCGTGTGTGTGTGTGTGTGGCACACACACACGGGCCTGCGTGCAGCGTGTGTGTGTGTGTGTGTGTGCACACACACACACAAACGGCATCGTGTGTGCGCACATACACACACACGCACACGCACACGCACACGTACACATGCACGTGCACGCGCACACACACACGCACGCGTACATGGCAACACACACACACACACTCCTTTCTCTCACACACACAGTCACAAAAAAATTAAAATTAAAATTAAAATTAATAAAAAAATAAAAGCTTTATAAAGTGACCTTCTCCTCTTCATTTTCTTCTTCTCTATTCTCTTTTGCTACATAGATGTTTTCTTTCTCTCTGTCAAGTTTCTTTTTGTTCACATCTCAAACTCCAACCTACAAATTCTCATAAATCATCCTATATCTATTTCTTATAAATTATCCTTCTTTATCGCAAGCATGAGAACAAGAAACCAAACAAAAAATACTAGTGCAGTAGATGAGGTTGATGTTACTACCTCACAAGAAGTACCTCCGTTAGGCACACAGGATACCCAACAATCTAACGCATTGAGTTCTTTGGATCGCATTGCATCCATCGTAACTGGAGTGGGTGGATTCTCACAGAGTACCATACGATGGGAAACTTCCAAGATTGCTTTTATGTCAACTTCTCTCAAACCCCGCCATCCGCTCGCATGATGACCATGTGGCCGATTTGCAACTCTCTATTGCAAACAAAAGCTACCAACCAACCATGGCAAGATTTATTGTTAGTGAACGAATTCCTGGGGAGGATCACAAACAATTTACTCGTCGTGGTCACGTTGCGAGGGATCTTGCAATGTCATATGATTTGGATGAAGAGCTTCGCAAAATCCCCGAGCTCAGTCACATGGTCGAGAGGTGCTTTGTGGTTTGGGATGGTAATCACCGATTGGAGGCATGGATGCAGTGGATGAACGAAAATGACATTCCAATTGAGAAAGCGCCAAAGGTGGAGTGCGTTCTAGTTGACTTTCAGCCCCATGAGGCAGCGAAGTTTCTATTGGTTTTGGGTATGATCAATAGGTGAGCCCTTTTTTTTTTTGCTAATGTAAATGCATCTTATTTTAAACTATATAAATTACAATCGATTGTTAAACAGGGCCACGAGGGTTTCAGTGCCTCACACAACTACTCATGATATTTTCATGATGAGAAAGCTAGGGTTGGCGGACCCTACATCACTTTTGCAAAAATTCCCCGAAAGAGCGCGTTTGGCAGCAGAAAGGGCTTTGAATTTTAGACGTCCAAACAAGTCAAAGTGGCTAAAATTGCCAATGGTTGTCCTTGCGCAACTACTTTGGAAGGTATGCTTCAAACCAATTGTATATGAGAATATGTTTTGATTACGAAATCTTATTATGTATTTTGATTGAGTCTTTGGAAAATGATAAGAAGAGTTCGATCATATGTTTAGTAGTAAAACGGAAGGGCTGCCATCAAAAGGGAGTTTTGACTATGAGTTGGCACCTGACACATACAAGGAAAGCATCAATCTAGCGCTATCTCAAACGGAGCAATACTTTACGCGCAAAGGGCTTGAGATAGCCACCATTGCAAATCCAGAGAATGGTAGCGATTTTTTCCAGAAATGTATTTCATTTACAGGTTGGGGCTAGAAGACCACAAAATGACACCCTCGAGAGTGGCAGAGGTTGCGTGTACACGCATTAGCCCAACAGAGTAAGTAAAAGTCGTTTAAATCATTCGATATATTTCTCTTTTTATTATGTAGCAATAAAAAATAAGTCTCACTTTTCCTTTGATAGGAAGTGCCGATTGCTTGATTTGCTCCAAGGCGGTGATGCATCCTTGAAGGAGAAGGCCATCGGTTTGACGGAGAAGGGCTGGATCCAGTGGCTTCAATATCACGTGTACTGGTGGCAGTTGGAAAGGTTAGATTTAGTGAACATTTGCACCAGCTAGCAATTTGTTATGTAACTTGTGACTTATTATTTGTTGCTACAGGAGAGTGCTTGAGATGGCCGAGAAAATGAAGGCCGAGAATCATGATGTTGCTATCCAACATGAGAAGGCTGAAGGTAGGCATGGTTGCACACTTGCCCACACATTATTGACATATAGACACAAGCACTTTGAGAAGGCCTTCAAGAAGTGGAGTGCTCGGATCAAGTCCACACATGAACCCGAAGAGCAACCCCATTTTGCTTGTATGGCACGACGCTTGTTGTACAGGTTCGACATCTTTAATTGACAAATTAAGAATGTAGTAGGATACACTAATCTTGTTCTATGCAAATGACAACATTGTGGTCTGTCTTGTAGATGGTGGAGAGATGCTCTTGTCTTTCCCATTCCCGAGCACCCCAGTGATGCATGGTGTAGGTCGGAGAGAGAGGAGACGGGCTTATATCCTAATGAGTGGATAGATGACTTGCGGCCAAAGGGAGCGTGGCTCAAGTGTCCTTGGTGGCTGGAGTAACCGGACAAGGAGTACCCACCCGAAGAGGAAGAGCTATACATAGGTATGCCTCTATATAGTTTTTACCTTTGCCATGAAGCAATAGAATATGGGCTCAATAACTCTTCTTCTTTTAATTAATAGCGGAGCATAGTGCATCACGGAAGAAAGCGGTTGTGATAGAGGATGCTCTATCTCCAAACACATCAAAGAAACCAAAGAAGAAGAAACAGACCTCAAGGAAAGACTCGCAAGCACAACCGGCTGACAAGCAACGTGGGAAGAGAAAGAAGAGGGATGTAGTTTCCAGCGACAGTGAGAGCGAGCATGTGGTTGCGGAGTATTCTATAGAAGTCAGCGATAGTGCTCATAGAATTGGTGCTATGAGTCATAGTGTACCGACACTATCCTTCACTCCCAGACCAGTGGGGGGCATCCAGGAGTCCCCTCCATGTTCACCATCACATTGTAGGGCTGCAGAGGACCTATTAGACATGGCCAGAGTTGTGGGAGATAACCATCCAGGTACGTGAAAATGCTTAATGTTGTGTTGTTCTCTTTAGCATTGCTTGAAAGATATATTTGATCTTATGTTGCTACATACAGATATGCATGTAGAGCCACGCCACCTTGCAGTGCATGCTAGTGCCAAAGAGTTGGCAAAAGCTATTCCAGATGTGTTGTGCAATGACAGGTAAGCCACGCTTATTTACAATCATAGTTATGTGCACACTTATAGTGCTAACAAAAATTGCATGCAGTTCTATGCAGTCATTACGTAGATTCTTGGGCTCTCTATCAGGAACAGGGCAGATGAACCCCAGCTTGAGATTGGGTGGCGTATGTTTGGTGTACATGGCCTTTCCCTTACACACTAGGCCACATGCAGCTAGCACGGGTTGGGTTCCTTTATGGAACCAATGGGATAGTGACCTTGTGGATGCTGCATTCCTTCTGGCATCCGAGTTTCTTTTGGTGGATGGCATGATTGTGGCGACATGTCATGCAGAACATCTTTCCATCATCACTTCAAAGGCAGAGGGAGCTGTGGTTTCCAGCTGTTGAGGATATTGTACTTACGGCTACCGGAGGCTAGTTGTACGACTGTTCAGGACTATTTAGAGGGGTATGTTATTTTTTTTGTTTTGATAATGAATAGTAACTTCGATGTTCACGGGTCAAAAAATAATGTTTTACTTGCTCCCCGTAGGTTGGTACTTTGTTGCTAGCCATTTTTTCACCCCCTAGAACTGGTGGGTGTCAGCTTCCGAGGTACAATCGAGCGGATGGAGAGATTGCAGCAAATGTATGTGGCTTCTCTGCAGATGACGACTTGTTGTGGGAGAAGCTACCACGATCAGATTCCACACAGTGGATGCTTGATCGTATGGGCCGGCCTTATCGTAGAGGTGTTGAGAGGAGTCCAGCGTTTGCCAGGTGGTAGAAATTGTTTGGTAGTTTTTTTTATTGTTCCTATAAAATATAGGTATAATAAATCTAAAGGTAAATTTTTTTTTGTAGATGGCTACTAGGTACCTTCACAGACATGGGAGATGCTGTGTTGGATTGTTTTGCAGGAGTTGGGACATTGGCAGCACAATGTTTACTACTACGTAGACATTGCATCAGTTGTGAGAAGGATTGGGCAATTTTCAGTGCTTGTTTGGAGCCAGCTCAGCGCCTACCTTCCGATTTAGGCTCGACATTGATGTTTCATAGGAGTGTCAGAGCTCAGGTAACTGAGCAACCACAGCAGGTGTCCGAGCAGCTTCATCCGCTTGACCCACCATTCCCGACACCACTCAGCAGTCAGGGCGGGGCAGTAGCAACACCATATCCCACTTTCACAACCCCATTTTTGGCATGGCATACAATTGGACCGTCTCCCAGTGCATTCATTGCCTCCACATATGAGGCCCCGCCGGGGTTGATCCATTGCCTCTTTCACTACGTGCAGCCCCCCCCCCCCCCCCCCCCCCCCCCCCCCCCCCACATATAGTTCATACCCTTTGCCATTTGGAGTAGTTCCCCCACCATTTGGTGCAATGCCCCCGTTGGCACGACCTTTGTTTCCTCCCAGAGGATATGGACCCCCACCGCCCTTCTTTCCTCCATGTCACCCATGATGTATCACCCCCCATATGTATTTACTTTGGATGCAATGGAACTCATAGATTTGGGGTTTGCTTTTTGAAATAGATCGTAATTGTCTGTAAGGAACTTCTATTTCTCTTATTAATAGTGTATTGAATGATTCGCCGGTGTTTTTTGTTTAAATGTAAGTTGGTCGTGAAATGACAATCAAATTTTAGTTGGAGAGAGAGAGAGAGAGAGAGAGAGAGAGAGAGAGAGAGAGAGAGAGAGAGAGAGAGAGAGCGAGAGAGAGAGAGAGAGAGAGAGAGAGAGAGAGAGAGATGGGTAGATTGTCCCTTCTTTTGGGAATCCGCTCGCTCGATTCTTAAAAAGTGCTCGCCAGAAACTGCTCGCCCAGAAATCGCGTCCGGTATGGTGTGGCATAGAGGACCCTGTAATGCCCTAAAGCCACCTATATCTGTAGTTCTCTCTAGATGAGTATCCTCCACTGTGGTTGTTTTTTATAGTAGAACTACTCTTCTAATGCTCGATTCTTCTCTCGGCTTTGTTGGTCTTTCAACAACTCCAACTTTGGCTCTTAAGGCTCTTAGCTCTAGGCTTACATGAGGAGCACTGGGTATGGTCAGTTGGTCAATCATTGGAATCCCATGAAAAGTGATCTTTTGAAAATAATTTCTTGATACTGCTCAAATGGGTATCCAAACTTGTTTAAGATCAATAAATCTCTGTAGCTATTGACGCAAAAACATATATGATATTCTCTTTTATGACCACACAATATCCAATAGACTTACCTTTGTATATGATGATATCTTCTCCTATGGATGTCCAATAGAGAGCTATGGACATATCATCTGTCAAGGCATGTTTTGTTTTCAAGGAATGGCCTTGCATGAGATGTTTTGAGGATGCAAATGGCCATGATTGAGGCATTGCATCTCTCCATTTTTAAGATACCACTCATCCTAAGTTGTCTACTAGGTTTGGATCCTCTACCACTTTATAAGTAGCACCAGTGCAATCACCATATCTACCATTTAGATACTTCACATATGTCTTTTCAATGAATTTCGACGATCATCAATTCCACAAAGAATTAATAATAGGGATCTACATAGATGTTTGCCCCAAACTGGTTATCAAGTTGGTACACAAAGGTTATGTTGTAATCCATTGCCTCAATGGCACTCTACTAGAACTAGCTATCTCATATCCTTTCTCGCATAGATCAAAAGCCATTTTGTAGAAACCAGAAGATTCTGAAGTCGTGTCAGACATGTAGTCCTCAATGATAGGTATTAGGACTTCTATAGGCTCTATTATAAGTTCTTGATCGATCCTCTCATCTAATGAGACTCTACTCTCAGTCTCTCTCTTTGACCTGGTCCCTAATTGTTAAAAGTTACCACATCTTAGAGGCACGAAATCAAAAACAAAATGAGTGTTTGCACAAACCCAACCTATTACATGTTGACGCTTTATCCAAAAACCATAAAACTATTTCTAACTTGTCCAAAAGTTGTTGAACTCCTTTTAATCTTGTGTTCTTGTCTAGAACGTATGTGAAATCTGTGTATACTCACAAACAATCAAAAATATTAAGCCAACGCACAAAATTAGCTCTTCTTTCAAGTTGCAGCTCTTCGCTCTTGAATGGTATGTCTCCAGGTGGGGAAATCCCAACTTTGGTTTGTTCCTAAGGTCTTCTCTCAATTGTTCCAAGTGGTCAAGATTGAAAAAATCCAAAACTATGTCCAAAACTTTGACTGTTGTTAAAAAACTAATTTTAGACACCCCTGAATGAAAATGGAATTTTGAGGCCTTAAATGATATTTTTTTTAACCCTTGAATTGTAGAGCCACTTTTAAGCTACGTTTTGATAAAAAAGTTTTTGGAATCAGAGTCGGTATGTGAAAGTTATTACTTTTTTAGTGAAAACTAGTTTTCACTTGCAACACAAAATTGCTTGTAACTACCCAAACTTAGTCACTGCAATGTATAGGACATGCACAACAAGGTCGTCAAGTCTTGTCGAGTTCTCATCCCTATAGCAGACGAACAAGAAAAAACGTGATTTTTTCCTCGAAGTATTTTTTTGCAACTTTTTTCAATCTTGCTATGTTCATTGGGTTCCTCACTCTCAGTGTTACCATATACATGTGGTAGTGATGTGTGTGAACACACTTAGGACCGTTGGGGCATTTTTTCCCTCACTAGGAGGTTTTTTCCCCCATGCATTGTATATACGCCCATCACTCTAGGGCTAACTTATCTTTCCATTGCACACTAAGTAATACACTCTCTATTGTGTGCCTTGAGCTTCCTTTGTCTTCTCCAAGCTGTGTGTGTTTTCCTGCAACCCAAATTTCAATGATTGGTATCAGAGCAGGTTGCATCCTTCCGGGCTTAGTCTCTAGGCTCCAGCACATGCCTACTCACTTTCTTCAATTTCTATGAGCTTTGGCGAGCATTTGCAGGTCGAAAAATATTCTCGCTCATAATTTGGCTAGTCATGGGATAAAACACCAATGTACAATGCCGCATACGCCTCAGCAAAATGGTGTTTGTGAGAGGAAAATAGGTCACTTACGAAAATGACACGATGTATGGTCAAAATTCAAGCTTTGGCACGTTTGTTTTGGGTTGAGGCCATCATGTGTGCCACTTATGTACTTAACAGGTATCCTACAAAAGCTTTGCAGTCTATGACTCTTTATGAAGCATAACATGATAGAAAACCTTCTATTGAGCACATGCGCATTTTTGCTTGTTTGGCTTATGCTTTGTATCATCCGCAAACAAAGCATATCTTGGTCTCATGGGATGTTGTGTTTATGGAAGACTTTGTTCAGCCCTTGTTGTCATGTACTAGATAGTAATGTAAGCTCACAAGACATTTATGAGACTTTGTTTCTCTTTTTAGTGGTGGAATTTCAAACATAAATTCCAATGAGGCAAATGTACAACCTATGGGGGTTTTTGAAAATGTTATAGATCAGCATATTACTAATGCAGATGTACATGATGTGCTTGATGAGGAAAGGGTTAAAAGTGAGCAGGCTAGAGGTATGCCAAAATGTGTTGGTGCATACTTTGCATGACAGTAAATTGGATGCACCTTTGTCTAGTCATGCTCGTTCAAGTTCTCACCATGCATCTTATGCATCAAATTGTTATGCTTTGGCTATGTTTAGCTTATGTGATGTTGAGAAATCTCTGTCTTTTGATGAAGCATAGAATTCGAAAAATTGGATGGCTGCCATGCAATCTAAATATGATGCACTTATAGACACATGGACTTTATGTGTTTTGCCTCTTGGAAAAAATTCCATTGGTACAAAGTGGGTTTACAAGTTGAAATGCAAGCCGGATGGTAAGATTGATCGCTATAAGGTCAACTTGTTACAAAAGGCTATGCATAGCAGAAAGGCATAGATTATGAAGAAACTTTTGCTCCCACTTCTTGTATGGCTATTGTGCATTTTCTATGTGCATTGGCAGCTCATTTTGGTTAGGAACATCAGTCAGACATTGTTACTTATTTCTTGAATGATGACGTATTTAAGAAATTTTATGTAACACAACCTCACGGTTTTGTCAGTAAAGTGCAAGAAGATAAAGTGTGCAAATGTAAGAAAGCTTTGTATGGGTTGAAGCAATCTCTTCATGTTTGGTATGAGAAGGCTGACACTCATTTGGTCAAATGAGGCTTTCATAACATTCCAATAGAGATCATATTGTATGTAAAGCGAGAGGGTGATGTACTTCTTATTGTCGTTCTCTATGTGCATGCTTTGTTGATCAGTGGAGCAAGTGAGAGACATATTGCTGAATTTAAGACTGATTTGAATGCTACTTTCAAGATGAAAGATTTGGGGTTGTTGCATCATTACTTGGGTATACAGTTTAAGCAGTGTGATGGTGGTATTTCTTTGTGTCAGACAAGTTACATAGAAACATTGCTATGTAAATTTAGACTTGAGGATTGCAAACCTATTGCCACTCCCATGGAAACAGGTTTGAAATTGAGTCTTCATGATGCTGGTGATTTTGTCGATGTCACTCTTTACCAAACTATTGTTGGCTGCCTTACTTATGTATGCAACATGAGGCCAGATATTCAGTTTGCAGTCTCACAAATCAACACATTTATGCATAGCCTAGGGTCTAAGCATTGGCAGGCTGTCAAGAGGATTTTTTTCTACATGATTGGCACTTTACATCTTAGCTTGTTTTATCCGAAGGGGGTATCATTGCCACTCACTAGCTTTATGAGATGAAACATTCCAAGCCAGCGAACAGTCAGCACCCATAAGTGGAATGTTGTTAAGACCTATCCAAAATGCATGGGTTCATATACGAGTATACTTAATCTAAAAAGGTACCATCAGGGAAATATTGCCAAGCCAAGACACAAAAACCCGAGCCAAAAAATTTAGATTTCTTAGAAGCCGACGATGTCCAGAGGTATAGGGAGGTAGTAAAGAAAGCTTCCCCAGAAAAGTATGAACTGTAGTTAAACCTAATCCAAAAAAATATGTCTATTGTATTGAGGCCATCTAGTATACCATACCCAAGAAGCAATATATATATACATATATACATATATATATATATATTATAGTTGTTATGCACTTAAAGCAAGTTTTAACACCATCCGATTGATCCTTGCAAAGCCTCAGTCTATCTCTTCCAATTCCAAATTGAAAAATAACCCCACCAATATGCAGATTTAGTCATTTATATGTTAAAAAAACCGGTAACAATGTTACATCATCAACCTGCCACGTATTGACCAGCAACATAGTGTAGGCCAACAAGTGAACTCCCCAAACTATTTTAACAAATCATACCCCAATAGTACAGTATTTTTCAAATTTATGCAGTCGACCATAGTGAATACTACATCAGCATCAATATTGTGAAACCATCAGATTCTCACCCAGATCATATTGCAGGTCATCAAGAAAAACTAGAGACCCTATCATATAAAAAGTAATATCCTGATTCATGACAACGTGGGGGGAAAAAACTATCTAGCTAGTAGATCTACACCGAAGTACAATCAATCAATTGGTAAGCCAGATAGATGCACAGTATTTGATCAAATACAGCTAAAAAAATCAGGCCAATCAATCGGTATAAAAACCACAACCTAGAACCAATGAGAAGGAGCTAACATAATGCTCAATCAATCCCATGGAGAAGGTAGGAACAAATATATTCCTTAATCTAGCTCAAAAAATTCCTTTAGCAATTATTCTTATGGAAAGGAGTTATCTTTCAAAATCTAGAAAGAGAAAACAAGATTTAGCATTAGGGTACCAATAACCATGCAAGCAAAACATGGTTAGATTATATTCTTTTAACTCATCAATAAAAAGCATGTACAGTATCAACAGAATTTTGCATAAACCAGTCCAGGTAGTAGAGATTACCATTCCCAACTTTTCAATCACTACTAGGGGAGATTTTGAGACTCTTGATAGGCACCACAGTAGATGTAGAGTCCCATAAGCAAAACCAGGCAGGGTATTTTTTTATTATTATTTTTAAGACCAGAAGAAACTAACCTTATCCCATTAGATTACCATAATGCAGACATCATCAATAATTTTGAATAATGCAGCCAGTGAGCCAGTAGGCAAATCATGCACCTCATTTCATTTTATGCAAGACCAGACATAATTCAAGACCAGAGAGATCCATTTGGCCTCAGCCAGTAGGGAGAATGCATCAGTAATAAAGTATATTCACTGCTAAGTGAGACAAAATTGACTCAAAGAAAAGGTCAAGAACTACCAATTGCAGAAGAGGTAGTTTTCCTTTAAAAACCAAGTATTTTCAATTTTTATGCTGCCAACCATAGTGAAAAAAATGATTTTTTGACCTGTGTAACACTTGGTTGCTCAGTACTCTCCATGGCGTGCGGAGTAAAACCAGATTCACCCACGGTAGCGCTCACTCTCTCTTTAACAATAAAATACACAAGGCTAAGTGAGGGAGTAAAACAACCCCTCACCTTGTTTAGACAGGTAAGCTTGTTGAGTGGAGTTAGCTTCATCCAACATCATTATACGTCAAGATGAAATCCCCATTTATGTCTACAGGATCCCCACAAGATCTCAGTTTTTGTGAGAGCCAACACACGGCAAGGCCTATGGATCCACCTTCACAGTGTAGTGACATGAAGACAAAGGGGGATGAGGGAAAAAGAGAAATGAAGAGAGATAAAGGGGGATTAGGAGTGTATGAAGCAGTAGGTGGGTAGCTTTGAAGTAGACGCCTTGGGAGAAGAGGGTTGATTTATTGTGCACTCAGTGGCCACGATCACCGCCAGACACTAAAGGGAAAAACCCAATGAATTCTCAAAATAAGAGTGCTAAGGGGGAGTCCCACCACCAAAAAATCAACACTGCTTTAGCTTAGAGAATCCTTTAGACCACATATGAGTATTAGACCTAATCCCTAATAATATGTAAGCAAGAAAGCTAACCCGCAATAGCCATGTGTTAAAATTGGTCCATAAGGTAAAGCCCCATTGCACGAGGCAGTTGGTTTAGATGGAACGATTAGTAGGTAGAGTCATAGAGAGGTGTGGATAAGGAGACCCATCCTTGGTAACCACTCAGAGTTCATGCGTCTACTACCCAATATGCAGAGGGTAAGGGGAAGAGAGAGAGAAATCGAGAAAGCAAACCCCGTAGAAGGTAAAAATACCCAACCAGCTTGTAACAAGTGCGGTGTAATCCATCATGCAAGACCTATCATATCAAGAGAGAGCAATATGGGTTAAGTTTCCATGAGGGTTTTAAGAGCACTAAGCCTGAGAGAGAAAATAATCCATTGTGCTGAGAGGCAGTCTTCATTACGGGGCTATCACTAGGTATGGCTCAGATTAGGTGTGGGTTCCAAAGTCCCATAAACTATCCAAAGATAGTGTATCCGGTGAGAGCAGTGTGTGGTTATGCAAATTATGCTTGAAAGAATCCACTCATAGTGATACACGTGTGTGTGTGTGTGTGTTTGAATTTAATATCCCATAATTCAGAATCATATACTGAGATACTTAAATACTGTTTGAAACACATATTGTGTGCAGAACATTTTTTCTTTAAAAAAATGGAGAATTTCTTAATACATAATCAATCCATTACGAGATACTTTGATACATTAGAGAATAGGAGTGTTAGCCGGAACTCCTATCAGATGAGAACGGGGATCTTTACCTACCAACCAACCACCAGTACAATTAATTAGAACTAATTTGTACTAAATGGGTGACATGTATCCAAGCAAACCCCACTGCTTGTTATCGTTGTCACAAGCCAGAACCCAACTATACTCCTAAATATAATTTGTGTTTTCTTTAGCTCGTCTATGTAAGTAGGGTCTATTTCGATATCTGAACAGTTTGATGGGTTTACATCGTTTGGAGATAGGGTCCCTAATTGCTATTGGCTTGGTTTTCTTTGGCTTACTACATGTAGCCATAAGCTTGTCTCGAATCTATCGTAACTTAAATGCATCCCGAGTGATGCTCATCCGAGTCGTCTGTCTGTAACCATGTTTACCAGAGAGAGTTGGAAACATTTGGTTAATATCCTATGTTAGAGCCTTACCTTTTGCCCCACTTTACAATTATTTGTGAGTATACCAATATATTTTATGAGTATACCAAATGTTTACTACTATGGTATATACATCCAAGTGTTTATTATTTTTTTGAAAAACAACCAAAGTGCTACTTACTTGTGATAATTTTTCTACTTTATAGAAATACTTCCTAAATTGTGAAAAATTATGCAGCATTTTGTTTTTAACATCCCTCTTTTTTCACAAAAAAAATTGAAGTAATCATTGCCCTCACAAGAGGGTGTCTTAACCAAGAAGCTATATCTTTACCAATATTCATGCTTACCAATTATCACAAATCTTTAAAAAAGAAACCTATTTTTTACCGATTTAAGTGCTTGATCGGCGCATATAGACAACTTATGTACGTATTCAAACATGTATGCCGGTACCTGAACCGAATTTGTCGTCGTCATTTGTGTACTTGTTATCACGCTTATTACCCAATACTCTGCAACTCTATCATTGCACAGACTTCCAATTGATACTTTTTTTAATGGTATTATTATTATGCTTTAACCCTGTTAACCATCTATGTTAATGATAAATTATGCATATGATTGCATGTATGTGTGTATACGCTACTATGGTACCCGTTTGAGATCCTTCTTCATGTGTTGTGCGTATCTTTGTGTGTATGCCTGTGTGTATGTCTATGTTTGTGTGTGTAGAACCCACAACACTGCCATATGTTTTTCAAAAACCGGTGTATAAGTATGCATGTTATGTGTTTACGGGCATAAGGTTCTATTGCCTAACTAATCTTTTACCTCATTATGGCAATAGATCTCAGAGACGGTTTGATGCATGCGAACATGTGTGTGAATGAAAGTATATCCGCTACATGCTATCCATTCTTATCCGGCTATATACATGAGCAACAATATCGTGGGATTTTAATGTTGGCGCTATACACGATACAGAGCTTATTTTAACGATCATGCATATGATTGTGTGTATGCCACAAATCCGCCATATGCTTGTTTGCTTGCAGTTGGAAGTTCACCAAGAACTCATGGTTCACCAAGAACTCATGGACCCTTGCGTCATTTGAGAAGGTGTGTGTGTGCGCATATTGTAGCCCACTTGAGAGGTGGTGAATGCTTATCGCTAGCATTGTGTGTGTGTGTGTGTGTGTGTGTGTGTGTGTGTGTGTGTGTGTGTGTGTGTGTGTGTGTGTGTGTGTGTGTGTGTGTGTGTGTGTGCGCGCGCGCGCGCACGTGCGCATAGAGTAGAGCTTTTGTGTGTGCACATGCTACAGAGTAAGGTTCTACCTACGTTTCACCTCTGCGCAAGTCTTATTTATAAGCCATACGAAGTATGCGGTGCAATTAATAGACCATGCGTACGTTTTTGCTTATCTTGGAAAGTATGAACTACCACCCGGATAATGCTTAAAATACCCACTTGCCATATCACTTATCACCAATATAGAAAGCCAATACCTATATTATTCTTGAAAAAATTGGGGATTTTATTCAAAACGTTTTTTGGTACATCCTTTGATGAATTTCAAAAAAGCAAAGTTGTTGTTACTCTGGAAATTATTGCAAAGAGCCAAATGGCGTTTATTATTTTTATTAAAAAAACCATATGTTGGGATGTGCAAGGAGCCTGCTTCTCTTTCTTGTTTCTTCTATCATTCATCTCCTAGTCATGTAGTCGCTTGTTCCAAGGTAAAACATTAGCACGGTGTCTATTTTTCTTTTCATTGCGAGATTTTTTGCTTTAAAAAGTGTTCTTACAAATGTTAGTTGTTTTCCGAGTTGGTATGCCAATGGTATGTATGCCGTATAATATGTGTGTGTGTGTGTGTGTATGTGTAGCAGTTCTAAATCTATATAAATATATGCAAACGAACACTAACTGTTCACAGACAACAATTCTAGAAAAATACAGTGGCTTTGCACAGTAATTTATTTGCAGTTGAAAATAAATTATGTACAAGGTAATGAAGATAACAAAATACAGCTCAAGTATCCTTAAACCCAAAGTCTCGGAAATCTTGTATCACACTACGAGATCCACCATTTGTTAAGAATTGGACATTTTAATCAAGGAAGGTAGCCCTCACCTGCACCCATAGCCACAAGAAAACTGTTCGTTAGCACGTGACTGTACGCAGGTGATGCAGGGCATCCCAGTTGTTATCCATGTCACATTTTTAAAAAAACACATAGTTCTCAACAAGTATATTGCTTATATTTGAAAAAACATTTCTTTGGCATTTTTGCCAATCTGATACAGGAAAGTAAACACTCATAAAGCATTTATGTATGTCAGAATTTCCAAATTTATAAACTTGAGCTCACTCCTTTTTTTATTTTTATATTTTTATTAAAAAAAACATTATTTCTCAAGAAATATTTATGCTTAAAAAGTCATGTCTGACATACTGTAGCCCAAGCCAGATATAAATTGTTTTTTTATATATATATCATAAAGCCCTAGACGAGTCAGTCCTTAGACCAGACTCAGACCTGTCCAAAAAAGAAACGACAAAAGATTCACCAGCAAAGATCGGTTAAAGGGAAAATCATGACTTTCCTTACAATACCAAGGCCTTAAAAACCAACTACTAGAAGCTTTTATATATATACTGCAAGATGTTAGGTACGAATCAGTTGCTATATACTTGAGTGAAATTAGGAAGCCAACAGATGAAGACCAGCAAATTCTATTGAATAACCGAGGTTCAAACCAACCAAGACTTTCAGACCTCAGTCACTATGTTGAAATAATGGTAAGTTACCGAACACTATCACTAAACTTCATAGTATGAGATGTATAAAAGACCAAGTAACTTTGCAACCAACTTAATCCGGTATGTGTTGCCACACTTTAGCTCTATAGACAATCCGATAAGTGTTGCCATTCTTAAACAATCCAGTATGTGTTGCCACTCTCAGCTTTATAAAGATTTAGAGAAAGAGCAACCTATCATAAGCTAGTACTAAGTAAATATAAAATAGTTTTTAGCCGATTCAGTGAGATAGGCAACTGCTCTAAAAAACAATTCGATCTTACTAGTAGGTGATGTAAAATGGTAGAACCAATTAAGTCAATATGTAAAACCAAAATTTTCTCCTACACGTGGTCTACCAACCAAATATAAGACGACTGGACACCATTTCCGAAACCTGTATTAAGTGCCCTCAGAATAATCTACAGGTGGTTCAATAGAATAGGTACCAGAACTAGACAGTGAAGCAGTCAAGGGGCTGTCCTCTTACTAAAAAGGACCTTAGCAAATTAGTGTTACAGTAAACCAAATTATCTTTTCAACTTTATAAGATCATTACGGCTCATTTTTTTGTGAATTTCTGGTATATTTTTTTCTTCCTGCAGTATCCCTTTCAAGAGTACATTACATCTAATGAGTAGTTTTTTAACAAAACATAACATTATCACCCATATATACAATTTCTTTCCTTTAAGAACCATACAGTCCTCTTACCTCCGCAGTCAACCTCCCTTATACCTGGCAGTCTCCCCTTTTTTCTTTTTTTTTAAAAAAAAAATTCCAGATTATTCCTCAGAAAAACCAGTTTTACAGCACTTCTTAAGGCAACCAGACATATTACCATCATCATTCAAAAAAAACAGGTAGTTCTTAGTTTAACTTGAGCCATTCACACTTCTTCCCTTACCAGTAAGAGTCAGATTCCAGAACCAGGTAATATATCTATTTTTTTGTTTATTTTATGAAAACAAACACCATTAGTCAAAAGAATAACACTTGCCAGTCTCTAGAGTAAGAGATAATTTCAGTTTGACACAAGAAAAGGTCAGTATCCAATATGGTCAGCGAATCAGAAAACATCCGTTAATTTATTCAAAGTCTCTTCATTCCAAAAATTTGGTACCTGTATTCTGAGTCTATTCAGTCTGAGGTCAGCACATGTAAAAAATTGTACTCCGACTCCTTAGTTTTACAGCAGACATAGGTTTCCGACATTACATGCACACTATTTTTAGCTTATTTTTTTAGATATTTGTGAATTTCTGGCTCTATGTAAAGACTAGCGAGACATACATCAAACAGTTGAATAAACCCAGCTAACTTTACCTTTTCCAATGCAGTCCACTCCATAATCATGCCATTAGACATGCTCAAGTAATTTTATTCCATAGCCGACAGTGTCAGACTAATCCCCTCCAAATAAGATATAACATACAAAACCAGTTTTTTCTTTCCCCTTCCACTGATTTCACGGACCCATACCACATAAGTCAAAGCAAAACCATAACTTGCATCGATGACAAAGCAAGCCAATCTTATATCTCCTCTTACACCTTTTACACATGAAAGCTCAGTATCCGGAAACGATTTAATTGGGTTTTTTTTTAATTTCCCAAAAAACAGTCTCAGCAAAGCTACACAGTGTTTAAAGAAATTCCCTAGAGCAAGACAGAAAATTTCTGTTAACCTGAAGATTAGGAGACGATGACGCCTCCACAATGGCTTTCTCCGATTTTTTCAGCATGTTTGAGCCACAGCAACCAGTATATGGAATACGCACAGTTTTGAACTAACACACGCAGAGAAATGATAACAGAGACGCAGCTATGTGAGTATGATAACTCACCTTAGAAGTCATGTGTATATAGTTGATGCTCCTCTGCAGCAGACGAGACAGTTGAGTTGGACAGGTTATGCCCACAATCGAGGACGTCAGTCCAGGCACGTACACCAGTATCCCCCATAGCCTAAGATCCGGAGGCAGAATCCAGAGGTTTAGCAGGTAAGATTCCACAATATCAGCACCTACTGCTCAAGAAAAAATGGCGGGGAAGACTATCATCGGAGACCTTTCCTCAAAAACCTAAGCGGTGGTGTGCAGTAGATGCAAGAAGGACCACAAGCCATGCTTACAGAAAATTAAAGATTTGTACTAAGACCAAACAATGTGAATCCAAGTCGGACAGTCCACCTCCACCTATGGTATAAGATAGCATATATTCCCATAGTCAAAGCCCGGTTTTATCCACTAGAAGCGATTATATTCGGTGTTGGGTATTTACACCCCAGTAGGTATTTTTATCTGCTATCCTAGCCTAACCTTAAGTTTTAGCATTTCCTTAGTGTAAAACACCTTTCTACACTGTGAGTATATGATATTATTTTGGGAAAACTTTCCAAATCATAATAAGTCTCAGGAGTTAATAAACTGTTTTTATTCTAAATGGTTGGTTAAACAAACAAATCTCGAGTATCATTTCCAGAGTAAGTGGTTTTCAACTATTTTGTTTTAATTTAAATGTAAAGCCCGGTCAGACAGACTACATCACCCCAAGGTAAAATTTAAATAGCAATGATTCCCATATTCATACCAAGGTCTCTAGACTCATACCTAGTAAGCTGTATCAGGTCTCGGGTATATATACACATTAGGTATTTATACATGCTATCCATGCCCTATGCAAGGCTTCCACCCACACAATAGTGTGAAAAAAACCACCTTTTAAAGTGTGAGAGACAACACCATATTAGGCACACTTTCCTATTTCAAAAAATGGTTTTATTAGAGATGGTTGGTCAAATATAAAACCCCAAGTCTAGAGTATCATTTCCAGAGTTTGGCATTCTTCATCTATTTTGCATCCTTGGTGTATTATGGCCTACTGTCATGACCAGGTTTTTTTCATAGCAACTGCACATCTCTTTATGTCAAATGAATCTATACATCGAGCAACATTACTCCGTTATGAACAGCATCTATTCCCGCATTTAGGAACCTCTGTTTCTCAAACAAAGTGGTGGACATATCAGGACCGAGTGACCAAAGTGACACTTTGGGGTCGTGAACATTTCAAGAATAATATCCGATTGGCGATGCTTACTGAAGCAGTGGGTCTAGGGCCTAAGTATTATTACATCGAGCATTCCATAAAGCCTGGTTTTTCAGATCGGCTATATCTGCTAGCCCAGTTTCTACCTCCTCAGAAGATTTTCCTATACCGTAGTTATGGTCATCAGCTACGAGGATATTTTAACTGTACTCACCACACTCGGGAGTATGGGGTAGCCTTGGCGACTCGTATCGTGCCTTTGGCAGAGAGGCCAAATACTTGCTTCTATTGTGATAGCTGTTTGTGTGATCATGTGATGGGCGGCATAATAGAGATGTAGCTGCAAAGCTCATTAGCTAAGCTTTTTTTTGTCCCGTGACATCTTGTGTGTGTGTGTGTGTGTGTGTGTGTGTGTGTGTGACATATACGGCTTCTTATGCAGAGGGTAAGGGGAAGAGAGAGAGAAATCAAGAAAGCAAACCCAGTAGAAGGTAATCCATTATGCCAAGACCTATCATATCAAGAGAGAGCAATATGGGTTAAGTTGTTACGAGGGTTTTAAGAGCGATAAGGGGTGGAGAGTGTGATGTTCCAACTAGATACCAGTCAGGTAGCTCCACAACTTAGTAGGAGATTCTCTCTCCAATACCTGGGAGAGAAAAATAATCAGTTATGTTGAGAGGCAGTCTTCATTACTAGGCTATCAGTAGGTATGGATCAGATTAGGTAGAGGGTTCCAAAGTCCCATAAACTATCCAAAGATAGTGTATCAGATGAGAGCAAGTGTGTGGTTATGGGATTTATGCTTGAAAGAATCCACTCATAGTGATACATGTGTGTGTGTGTGTGTGTGTGTGTGTGTGTGTGTGTGTGTGTGTGTGTGTGTGTGTGTGTGTGTGTGTGTGTGTGTGTGTGTGTGTGTGTGTGTGTGTGTGTGTGTGTGTGTGTGTGTGTGCACAAACAAGTATACAATTTTCCAGCACAAACTAGCTCATCCAATGAATACACGTGTACAAGAAAAATCCAAAAGTTGATCTCCTAGAGTGGCCTTGGAAAGAAAACGTTATTTTTTTCTAGGGTTGACCTGTGGACCTATTTTTCAACTTCTGACTTTACAAGTGTGCTTGAATTGGTTAGTGGATGCTCTATGCAAAATTTCACAAAAAAATTGCGACAGAATCTGAGGTTTAAAAAAAACGCGATCTTTTTTTGTCAACAGGCAAAATCACAATTTTTTTCCAGATTTCAATTTTCCACAGGTTGTTGCTATCACTTTGGGTCTAATCACAAGAAATCAAAATTTTAACAAAAAATGAACTCCTTGGGTGAATTTTCCTCCTTCCTCACACTAAGAACTCAATCTCTCAAGCAACTTTTGGTTCGCTCTTTTTTGCTGATTTTCACACGAAGCATGTGCTAACAAAGGTCTCCAACCAACATGCGGATAAAACCTCATCAGAGATGCATCTATTTACCCTCCTCCTAAAACAAGAGAAAACAACTCTCAAAACAAAAACTTACTACAAAAACTCTAAAATCTACGTTTTTTCGACCTAGTACAAATTTCATTGCTATAACAGCTACAAAGCCACACACCAAGCTCTACTTCTACCATTAATACTCTTATCTTTTTTCTTTTACATCACCACAAATACATACATCATGTCCACGATTGTGTAAGGCATGCAATAGTCATGTGAAAGTTCAATTAAAAACATCTCCCATAATTGTTCAAGAGAGATAAGACATACGATGCACCAAGATTTTTAAATGATTTGCAACCTTAACAAATGTTGAGTAGGATTCTCATAAAAAAATAGATCTTCTGCAATGGGTACTTTGTCATTTGCCCACTGCACTCACCCTTTTAGTGTTGTGCCCAACACTTCAAGATCTTGTTCTAAGCCTATCTATGATGAAAATCTACATACAAAAGATCATGAGAATCATCGGATAGTTGATTGGCAACAAATTATGCAGCCAATATTGTTTCCCTATTACTCTCATCGTCTACAACTTCTCGCACATCCTCCGAATCTCAAAACACCAATGTATTTTCTTTAGAAAGGTGAATCTATAGATGCTTAACATTGGGTTTTTCATGGTGTAAATCAAAACCATGAATTCTGCATGCTGCCTTGGATGAAGATACATAGCGTGCATCAAGATAGCTTTGGATTTCATCACACTCTTTCACCATCAACGCCTAAAAATGGTGGCTCATTAATGCCCATTATTTATATACTTATACAAATACTTTACAGCACTAATCATTGAGCATCTCTACATTGATATGGGTTTTATATCTCATAAATAGAAATGGATTGTATGTAACAAAATTTATCTCATATAAAAAGGGTTTGAAGAATTAACAATGTATACGCATGGGAAAGACCTCTCTTTAAGAACATTAGTCTCAATAGAGAAGAGATGATTAAGGGATAAGACGAGCGTGCACACAATTTTTGAGCCTTCTAAAGGCATTACAAAGGTTTCACATATAATGGCCGCCCAAGATTTTTGAGCCTTCTAAAGGCATTACAAAGGTTTCACATATAATGGCCGCCCAAGTTGGGCTGATCCACAACAAGCCCCACGTCTCTTGGTCAAAATCCTACTATAAGTCCTAAATTTATTTAAGTTTTTACCCACAAAGGTTAGAATGTGAGGATGGTCCATGCCAACTTACAAGACTTATCTATGGCACCTTGTCTCAAATGGAATCTTTGCAATTTATTGATGATACAGCAATTACCAGCTATGATGTCTCAAATGGGAACTTTGGCAATTTATTGATGATACAACAACTACTGGCTATGATGCCAAATGTAGATATGTGCCTACCATCAAGCTTGATACATGGAGATAGGGGTGAGGAGATGGTTGAGACCGTTTTTATCATGGTCATTGGCTGGTTAAATGTGTCCACGTGCAATTCCACTCCACTTGAACAATTTGTAGAGGATTGCCACATTTTACTGACAATACTTCGTGATGACACTTTAATATTAACAAGAGCACTTGGCAAGATTGTAGGAAGACACAAATCATCGCCGCACTTACAAATAATTTTGATAGAAGAGGCTAGGATACGGTGAGGGAAGATTCATGCATCAAAAGGCTTCCTATTTGTCACCATTCTTGTTAAGAATATGCCCATCTTTAGCACCCATACGAATTTAAGGAAACCATTCGCCCTACTGTACTCCATTGAGTTGTCGCTCCAATTTAGACTAAGGTTTTGCATAAATACTTGGAATAGGATATTGTTGACAGAAAGATGGATGCATCATTCTCTTCCACAAGAAGTGCAACATGTATCTCCTTGCAAGATTGGCCTTTTCAATGGCGGATATATGCATGGTTCATTGAAAAGATACGACTCATAAGTGAGGTTAATCTTTTGACATTTCTCTTAGCTTGTGTAGTTAATAAGGACTCTAGACTTTGGAGATAGCCGAGGACGGCTTGTCGAGATTGAATGCTTGTGCGAAGAATTGGCCTCTCTCTCTCTCCCCCCCCCTCTGAAGATTTAGTATACTAGCGTGTCACTTGTTCTTAATGTTATTGCACAGCCACTATTGTGCACATTGGGCTATTGCACCATCACTAATGGACACTCTACTGACACTGAATGAGACGGGGCATAGAGACCATCGCACTACACCAAGGTGGTGCACTCAATTAGGCAAAAGCTCAAATTGAACTTTGCACCATCTCAAGGCATTGAACAATGAGGAAGGTCTGAAGATCTCGAGATGCACCATGCACTAAAATAGGCAGCAATACCAATGGGGAAACTTTTCAAAATTGAGTTAATTTCCCCTAAGGGGGGACCCTCAGCTATAACTCATATGAGCATGGGGTCTCAAAAGCCATACTTCTTAGATTGACCTATTTCTCCAAATAGAAGTCATCTTACTAGCTGTTATCAAAGACTGGACACTTTAAAAATAAAATTCCACACCTTATAAAAATATTAAAAAGAGAGTAAATCTCAAGACTTAGCATGAAGATAATGGCAGATTACAATTGCTGAGACTAAACCCAAAAGTAAGTGACATCATTACGGTTCAAAAAGTTAAATTCAGCAGAGCAATAGCTGCTCATTCTACATCCAAAACATGACTTTGAAAGTCACATACATCAAGCCTTCTGATAGACGTAGGTCAGGCCACACTTGCCGCAGTAGTGGCGATCATGATGATTGGCCATGAAAGTTCCAGCTCCACATTCAGCATTTGGACACTCCTTCCGAAGTCGTTGCACCTTCCCAGAGTCATCCACCTTGTAGAATTGGAGCACTGCAAGCTTTACCTTCTTCTTCTTATGCTTGAGCTTTTTGGGCTTGGTGTAAGTCTTCTTCTTTCTCTTCTTGGCACCACCTCTCAACCTGAGCACAAGGTGGAGGGTGGACTCTTTCTGGATATTGTAATCAGCCAGTGTTCGTCCATCTTCAAGCTGCTTCCCGGCAAAAATGAGACGCTGCTGATCAGGAGGGATTCCCTCCTTGTCCTGGATTTTAGTCTTCACATTGTCGATAGTATCGGAGGACTCAACCTCGAGAGTGATGGTCTTGCCAGTTACTAATTCAACATACAAAACAACAATCAGCAGAAAAAACTAATTCAAGAATCTCACTAAAACGCGATTACCTTAGTCCAATTTTCACATCAAGCTTAGATTATTATAAAGTGTTCCCTATATTCAGCATCCAAATGAGGCCGTCAAACAAGAAAGAACTCAAGTGACTAAACCACCTAAACGGATACTGAAAAAACAACCACCGAAACGAGACAAATCCTGTGATACTGACGCCTTGTTACTCCATTAAATCTCCAAATTCAGCAAGCAGACGCAAAGCATAAATATACTCTTCAGTTATTTACTACAGATGAGAGCTTCGAAGAGATCACAAAGCTAACAAGCAGATTCAAACTTTTCATCTTCCACGCAACACGCTTCGCTTGAGGGCTCGTCACAGAACTCTAATTATGCACTCAGCTTGCTGCGCAAGAATTAGCGAGGAGAGATTGAAAAAGCAAAAGCCCAATCTAGGTTTTCGCAGGGCACGTTGGGGCAGCTTCAAAATTACTGCAGGAAACAGAACGCTGAGGAGCTTGCAACAAAAGAAGAAAGCACTTACATGTCTTCACGAAGATCTGCATCTCTGCAGAACGGAGAAAGGCCGAGCTCCAGACACGTTCCTTCGTCGCTCGTGCCCTAACACCTCCTTCAGAAGAAACAAACTAGGAGTAAATTCATATATATAGTTAGGGTTTGTTATTTGCCGACTACTGGAGAGTTGAACTCACGACTTGTTACCATTCAAATTCTTTGCTGCAGGTAGCAAAAACGCGCAACTAGAGTGCTTCGTCAGCCTGCATAATCGGAAGTGGTAGAAGCATCGAAACATTGAAAAAGAGTATATATTAGTAAAATGAACATAGAAGTGAAAGCTGAGAGAGAGAGAGAGAGAGAGAGAGAGAGAGAGTGCGCTTATTTTTTTTTCCGACAAATCTTGTTAGCGTAAGGGAGTAGAAGTCATTCGTACGTGCAGGAATGTATATTTTTTTCATCTCATGCAAGCACTGAACAAAAGTATACATCCGTAAAGAAGAATGAAGAAATGAAAGGTGAGAGAGAGAGAGAGAGAGAGAGAGCGCTTATTATTTGTTTCGCAGAAATCTTGTTACGCTAAGTGAGTGTAAGTCACTGAAACGATTTGATGTAAATAGTATGCCAAAAAGTTGATGAATTAAGAACGGAACTAAGCAAACGAGAGTTGGGAAGACTTTGAATGTAGCATGCAATGACTTCTTTACAATGAAATGGACAGAACTTCTGTGGAGAAGAGGAGGAGGACTAGGTAACAACACATATCAGTGGGAGTTTTTGATGCAGGAAGAAAGGGCTATACCGATAAGATGCTCTTCAGAGTTGCGCATGTGGCTAACTGGTTGACAGAAAAATAGCGCGAAACGAATTGTTTAGCTGACTGAAGGTGGTTGGGGACCACGTTAGAGTAATTTAATTCTATAGTCTCGAGTAGGCCGAGCACATCCGCAATCTGCATGAACAACATACAATGGTGTTTTGTGGAGCAACCAGCTAGCACGGCGATGTCGATGGTGATTTGTCGACTGAGTGTATTCCAAGTGATGTAATGTGGATGCCATGGGGTAGGTGGCTGAACTGGCCCTGGAATGAACTCACTCCATTTATGCATGTAGTGTCTAAGGACCCGCTCTTGCAAATGTGGGTAAAGACAATATTGCAACATATACATTGCAGTCTCAAATTCTGACTACTGCTCAATCAAATCAACTGGAATCGGCCTATCCATTCTAAACTGAAAAGAAAAAGCATTTAAATCAAAGAAGTTGATAAGTTGTCATGTTTTCCATAGTTTGAATGGAAAAAAAAAAGACATTGTTGTAGCCAATGACCAACGTTATATGACAAAGACAGTGAACAAAACAATGAAATGAAGATGGCAGAAGTTCGCAGCTATATTTTCTTGTTTTTTTTCAAAAAATAATATTTTCTCAACCTTGGTGGGTATCCAGAACAAACGTTATAACCTAATGCGGTTGTTGTTTTGTGTTGTTTAATATATTCTAAGTTTCTATCTTTATGTATATTGGTACTAGTTGCTAAAGTGGTAATTTCAAAATTGTCCTCGAAAGGACTATGTGCCTGCATGTCCGCTCGCATTCTCCTGGAAGGATTGCGCTTGCTAACGCGTTTATGGACGTTATTCGTAACTCCGATATATCTCCTATCATTTTTCGTGCAGCGTATACTGTAGACTATGTATTCTTTCCGCGACGCTGCTTTTTCTGGGGTGGAAGGCCGATGCTTGTCTCTAGTTGTTGATGAGTGTCTAAATCTGTAGTCCATGCAGATTGGTTAGGTCAATAAAAAAATGACAGTGCTACGGAGAAATGAATGGAAGGTAGTGATACTTGTTATCCATACTTGCCTTGGTCTATTGCAACTGGCTCGTATGGAGAGGCTAGTTGGCCGTAATTTACTGCCTTGTGTTTGCTATAGTGCCATGCTACCTTCTGGATTGTGATAGGTGGATTAGTTGCGTCGTGCGTGTGGTTTGCTGAAGTCATGAAATTTGTCAAGATAGCGGCACAGTAGCTTTTGAAAGTTCAGCTAGATCAATGTTGTAACCAAACCGCAGCTGCTCCATCGTGTACAGTGTAATTCCTTCAGTTTTTGTGTTGAGGAGTTGTTGTGCTTCAACATTACGCAACATACTCTCATCATCCTCGTACTGGATATCAAGCTCTTCAAGTATTTGCTTCATGAGACCTGCAGGATGTAGGAGCAAGCTGGTTAGCGTAACAGACAAAAGGCATTATATTTTTCTTTTCTAATAGTACCTGTTGTCATCTTGTCTGTGTTTGGTATGGCCATCGTTTGGTTTAGAGCTTTATATCTTGCGTCGCACTTATTCGTGAAGTTGCGACGCTCTTGAAAAGTATGGAACCCCTCAATATACGCATGGGGTTTCTCGCCTGCTGAGTTAGCCAATCTCATCTGCTTAGTCGTGAGGTAAAATCTCTTAGGTTGTATCGTTGGTTGCGTTTCCTTTGCATTGTTCGTGTATTGCTTGAAGAGCTGCACAGTAAGATGAGTGATTGATTCGCATGTGTATACGTAGGCAGATGCAAGATCAGACAAGCGTGCAAAATGTACCATGTTGTGATCCATTGTTTGATTCAGTTTCCTGCACGTAAAAATAATTATTTTGATGATCTCTTATAGTATTTCTGAAGCATAAGATCCAACAAATGTTCAAACTCAAATGAATGAAGTGAAAAAGGGAAGATCAGTAAATTTACAAAAGGTGGATCAGAGTGAGCAAGGGTGATAGGGAAGATGTCTCAGCAATGCAACATATTGAACATGACAAGTCCACAGAAGAGAAGATAAGTAGTTGAACAGAAATTTCTGCTTTATACACAAGGCAGTTACAAGGCAATTTAATTAGTTTAATAGAAAGAGTAATTGAGACTGAAGAGGGAGTAGGAAACATTCACGGTTAGAAGGTCAAAAATCTAGATGGTGTGAATGTTACGAGACTGGGCACCCTCCTGTTGTAGTGGTTAGCTGCAATTGGGATAGCTGGCATAATGGTTAATTATGTGCTGTCTATTTATTTTACTAATTGAGTTGATGATGATTTTGTAGAGTGGAATGCGGGGAGTTGATGAAGAGACGACGGCAATTACTCTTGGCCATTTTATATTTGCACAGTATCTTAGAACATCATTTCAATAAGCCACTATGGCTCTGTAAATAGTTGTAGTGGGAACTCCCCTTATGGGTCATGCAAGAACTAATGGGCTTCACTCATTTACAAAAGTGAAGTGGTTGTAAAAAGAGGGGCCTCAATTTTTGGCACCTTAAACTCAAAAATAATATATTAAATACCAACTCCACAAGAGAGGTGCCGTGGAGTTTGGGGCTAGATTTAGGCCTTTCTCTTGCAGATTCTCTTCTCTACTCTCTTAAGCTATGGTTATTTACTGTATACTCTCTAATCTAGTCTCCATCTCTTACACATATCTTACACTCTCTTACAAGCATGTCTATGTCAATTTTATGTTTACTGTGTGTGTTTGTGTGTGTGTGTGTGTGTGTGTGTGTGTGTGTGTGTGTGTGTGTGTGTGTGTGTGTGTGTGTCATAGTCTAGGTGTGAGTGTGTGTGCTTGGAAATTGGAAGAAGAGGTGGACAGGTTGATGGTGATTGCTTGGAAGCTTGTGTTGAATAGTTTAAGCGGTCGATCTCCCCCTCTTCTCCCAACAGTGGTATCAGAGCCTCAGGTTCGAGGATAAACCGGCACCAGATTTCAATCTTAAGAAGGAGTCCCTCTAATCGACAAAATCCCAATTGCAATTCATCGACCTTGCAATTCAAGGATTCAAGGACTTGTGGAAATTCAAAGTATAATTGATCGAATTTGCAGAAGAAAACTCGATTTTTAATTGGTGGTTAATCGACACTAGTTTCCAATTCGGCTTCATAACGATCAAAATATGGTATGTCGAGTGTTCACCTTCAATTCTAATGCATAATCACTGCGGGTTGTGAAGGCAAGAAGAAAGCAAAAAAGCTTGGAGAGTCGGAAGATTCTTGATTTCGAAACCTAGTTGCAATCAAGCAATTGCTTTGTCATGAAGGACGATATCGGAAAGCTTAATTAGAGAGGAAAGATTGAAGATAGAAGGAAGGATGGAAGGAGTCATCAAAAACATCGAGAATCATGGAAAGCCTCAAGTCCAATATCCTCCCTTGCCTTGTGCTTCCTCGAGTCAACCACAATACATCCACAACTCTTGCCACCCGGCTCACCCCTTCCGTGGGAAGGGCTGCCTAGCAGTGAACCCAATTCCAATTCCGCCGTGGGAAGCACCACTAATCCATGCTGTCGACCTGCATGAAAAAGCTTGCAAATGCTACCAACACGGTCGCCTAGGCCTGCTGGGTAATAGTCGACTCTTCCTCGCGGTCCGAAGCTGAGCCTTTCTCTGTACTCGCGCACTGCCCGCAGCTTTTCTGCACGCCATGCAGGCTATAATAAGCCTTTACACACCTCTTTTAAACAAAAAAATTTGAGGTTTAAAGCTTTGGCCGCCCACTGCAAAAATCTACAAGCCCTTTACAATTCAAACCTTGGCCGCCCATTGTTTCTACTCGACCGCCCACTACAAAACCCTCCAAACCCTTTCAATTCAACCACTTTAGATACGTCAAGAGGATACCCACACATTATCATTAATCGGCCATTGAACAGTCCAAGCTGTCGATTTGAAAAAGGCGAAATTGAGTATGGTTTGAACGAATCCAAAATTCCTTGCATCTAGCAAAACACTCAAAGCTATCGAGTGAACTGATCTTGATCCACGATGGACATTTTTGCTGGATAAAACACATCCAAAAATCAAAACAGGAGGCGATCAAAGGCTGCGTATACTTAGCGACTATCCGCCACGACACAGGGCACCAATCAGGCAGTGATCATATCATAAAATTGTCAGTATATTATTATTTTGGGGGTAAGGGAGACCGGACGCTACAAAATTCAATTGGCTCGGTGACGCACCGTCGGAACGTCCACTTCTCTGGCAATTTCCTAGCGCATCGCCATTCCGGACTAGACGCCACCGCTATTTCTCAGCTAAGTACATTACATTTCTGTTATTTATTTTACTATGTTATTTATTTTACTCTTTATTCCGCATATTGCATCTATGAATATCACCAAATAGCCTTTTTAAGAATTACCATTTAAATATTTATTTAAAAAAAAATTTAAAAATAAATAATAAAAAGCACGCAATCATGGCACACCTTCCTCAGGCACCCACGATTGCAGAGCAACTTCAAAATTTGCAGCAATCACTCACATATGAACGCATGCGAAGACAAGAACTTGAAAATAAATTATTGCATTCTGCACGCACCGAATCTGCACCGGCACCCAAGAAAAACAACATTAGCAGAAAAGCCTTCACTTTCAAGGATTTTGATGGCACTAAAGATGCTAGCACGGTTCTAGCATGAGTTAGTCAACTAGATGACTATTTTCATGATGAAGACTTTCCCGAGCGTGAAATGGTAAAGTGTGCATCCAATCATCTCAGCAGCGCTGCATTGTGGTGGAACGCCACCAAACAACATGAAAGAAGACCACGCACTTGGAATGCATTTAAAAAAGTGTTTTTACCCAATTTTTGCCCACACAGTACAAAGCTAAAGCACGATGTCAATGGGATTTAATTCGACAGGGTAGAAATGAAGATGTATAGGGTTACACTGACCGTTTTTGGAATTGTCTAATTCAATTGCAAGCTATTGAACATGTTAGTCGTAGGAAATTGAAGCGAAAGTACATATCAGGCTTGGCACTACAAATTAGTGCTACATATCAGGCTTGGCACTACAAATTAGTGCTGAGGTAGATATGTTCGAACCAGATTCTCTGTCAAAATTTGGCTACGCAGAAAAGAAGAAAGGTGGACATTCCTCTCACACTGATCGACCTGCTAACACTATCCGCAACAAGAGACCTCCTTTCTCTACTAACTTTGACAGAAACAAACACCAAAGCCGTACTTTTTTCAAAAGACGTAGATTCGACAATTCTCCTACAACTGCTCAACCTCATACGAGCAACAACAACAACAACAACAACAACCAGCAACGAGGCAACCAAAATTCTTTCAACCAACGTTCTCCTCCAAATTCTAATGGTAACAAAAAGGTGAAGTGTTTTAAATGCTTTCAGTATGGTCACTATGCATATAAGTGCCCAAATGGTCATGCTAAGGGCAATGGTCAATCCGATGGCCATTCCAATGGAGTCCACAGAAATTCAACTCAAAAACTCTTCAACAACAACTGCCCCAACGGAGCTACTATTAACCTCATCGAAGATACTACACCCGACGACAATGAAGTGGAAGCTAACTACAGTGAGGGATATGATCCTGATTATGATAACGATGACAACCCATCCTCAGGTACTCCTATATCTCCTCACACTTTGTTTAAAGTGCAAGGCACTGTTAAGGGTGAAAATGTCACCATTCTGTTAGATGATAGTAGTAGCCATGATTTCATTTCCAGACGATTGGCACAACAACTATCACTTTTTGAAATCTCATCACCTCACAAGGTCAAAACTGTTTTTAATAATCAACGTTTTAATTGTAAAACTCAAGTCGTTGTTGAAGTTTGCATTGGTGAATTCACTCAAGCACGTACATTCTTGGTAGCACCATTGCAGGGTCTTGATATGATTTTGGGAATGCCATTTCGTCATGAATTTGACCCGTTGATTAATTATAAAACACGTACAATGTCTCTCACTCATAATAATAAAAATTTCTCCATCCAAGCAACACTGGCACATCAAAAATTTCCACTCCTCTCTCACACTCAAGCCAAACGAGCAATTCGAAAACAGGGGAAAACATATCTAGTGTTGGTAAATCAAATTTCTACTGAAACGGAAACTTCACATAACTCCACCCACGATGAATTTCTCTCACAATTTAGAGATTGTTTCATGCATGATCTACCACCTGGAATTCCACCATCACACCCAGAAGACCACAAAATTGACATCATACCGGGTAGTGAACCTCCTTGTAGAGCACCTTATCGTGTAAATCCTACCGCACACAGGGAAATACAAACTCAAATCACTCACAACGCACAAAAATGACATGATATGGACTATTATTGATCGTTTCTCTAAACAAGCGTATTTTGTTCTGTGTAAGAAAACACTCACCGCACATCAAGCTGCACTTTTGTTTCTTAAGACTGTTTTCCCACATCATGGTTTGCCTAAAGTGATTATTTCTGATCGAGATTCAAAATTTTGTAGTGCTTTTTGGACTACTGTGTTTGAAAATCTTGGCACTACACTTGACTTCACTTCTGCATTTCATCCTGAATCTAATGGTCAAACCGAAGTCACCAACCGTACTATTATTGACTTGTTAAAGGCTTATGTTTCTTCTCAACCTAAGAAATGGGATGATTACATACATATTTTGCAATTTGCATACAACAACACCACTCACACTGCCACGGGTAAGTCTCCATTTGAAATTGTATATGGTCACTCACTTCCTACTCCTGCTTCACGTCTTTCTAATGTTGTGCCTCCGCCGCTGATGATTTCACTACTGACTTTCATGATATTTATGCAAGTGTGCATTCTGTCATTAAACACTCACAAGAACTTTACACCAAGCATGCTAACAAGCAGCGCAAGGCACACCAATACAAAGAAGGTGATCATGTTTTACTTCGCATCGAAAAACGAAGGATCAAAAGTGAATGTCTTTGTTAAGCTTGCTCCTCGTTTTTATGGACCTTTCAAAATTTCAGCTGTTATTAACGATGTTTCTTTCCGTTTAGAACTACCTGCACATTGGCACATTCACAATGCCTTTCACATTAGTCTTTTACGCCCATTCCGAGGACCCCTATCTATACACCACATTTATGAAGACCCACCTTCGCTTGTAGACCAAGAAGAGCAACTCATGCCTGACAAAATAGTTGACCATGAGACCACCACTACACGCACTGGAATGGTTTATAATCGTTACCTTTTTACCTTCAAGGGCCACCCTAGAGAGGATGCCAAATGGATGCCTGAAAAGTTTTTTCGCAACTTTCCACACTTTCTATCACTCACGGTCCAGTTGATTTCTCTATTGAGCAACTGAGGACAGTTGCTATCCCTGGTGGGAGGGATGTTACGAGAGTGGGCACCCTCCTGTTGTAGTGGTTAGCTGCAATTGGGATAGCTGGCGTAATGGTTAATTATGTGCTGTCTATTTATTTTACTAATTGAGTTGATGATGATTTTGTAGAGTGGAATGCGGGGAGTTGATGAAGAGGCGACGGCAATTACTCTTGGCCATTTTATATTTGCACAGTATCTTAGAACATCATTTCAATAAGCCACTATGGCTCTGTAAATAGTTGTAGTGGGAACTCCCCTTATGGGTCATGCAAGAACTAATGAGCTTCAATCATTTACAAACGTGAAGTGGTTGTAAAAAGAGGGGCCTCAATTTTTGGCACCTTAAACTCAAAAATAATATATTAAATACCAACTCCACAAGAGAGGTGCCGTGGAGTTTGGGGCTAGATTTAGGCCTTTCTCTTGCAGATTCTCTTCTCTACTCTCTTAAGCTATGGTTATTTGCTGTGTACTCTCTAATCTAGTCTCCATCTCTTACACATCTCTTACAAGCATGTCTATGTCAATTTAATGTTTATTGTGTGTGTGTGTGTGTGTGTGTGTGTGTCATAGTCTAGGTGTAAGTGTGTGTGCTTGGAAATTGGAAGAAGAGGTGGACAGGTTGATGGTGATTGCTTGGAAGCTTGTGTTGAATAGTTTAAGCGGTCGATCTCCCCCTCTTCTCCCAACAGTGAACATCTCTGGCGTAGGGAGCTGTAGTAAATGTAGCCGGGTTTGCTCAGTGACGCGTTATAGCATCACGTATAGAAGGCCAGGGGTGAAAACTTATTTTACAATGAGCAAGACGTTGGTGTTGATTGTTGTGCCTTGGGACTTGTGTCCAGTCATAGCATAGGCGAGAACTATTGGGAATGTGGATTTATGGTACCAGTTCCCATTGAATGTCCGCCTGCTATGCTTTGACCGCCGAAGTGTAAGTTCTTGTTTGGATGTGTCGAGTGTGACTTTGATTGCTTTGACGCCTCCTTCTTCATCTTGGAGGATTTCGTCTACACGACATAGTGATCCATTGGCTGCTCCAATTGTTAAGTCTATGTTCTCTGTTATCAGCGCCTTTGCTCCTTCTGCTATTCTGTCAATTGCGTGGAAGTCGGGATCTTCAAGCCATGCTTGGAGCTCAGGGACGTTGTGTGCTTGAGGCCGATTTCGATGATGTAACTATGTTGATGGAAGCGTTCCAAGAGAAGGTTATTATAATATCGAACGTCACTCTTGTGTGTGCAAATGATTGTCATATTCCTGTCCATGTGTTGCTCTATTTGATCCTGCTTTATGATGCGGTCACCAAGCGCATCGTGAATCTCTTTCTTTGTGGGGACCCTGACTCTTATTGTATTGAGGAACTCTATGAAAGAGATATCTTTTGCATGGCGCAATTTAGCAAGACATAATCTATGTAGTAGCAGTGGACCAATAAGTGGAGCTTGTGATGTGGCATGAGTAGCACTGATCACTTTGATGCCTGCATACCGGTGGCAACTGTGCCAAATCACCGAACAAGAAGACCTTTTTATCTTTGAATGGGTCTAGCAGTGTGCTGTTGATGACATTCACAATTTGTCGTACTATGAGATCAAAAGTTTGCTTTGTCAACATACAAATCTCGTCTATGATAATTGTGTCTGCTTCTTTAAGACTGACGTATCTGTCATCAGTTTCGGAGATTGACAGGGGATACTGTTGTGTGCGCACTGGTATCTTGAATTGGTAATGGACAATTGTTGCGATGCTGCTTAACCTCGTGGCTGCTGCACTAGTCGAAGCAGCAAGTGTGACAATTTTCCCTTGCATTATGAGTTGGCTTGTGATATATCTTATGAGGAAGCTTTTGCCACTCCCATGAGTGCCTGTGATCACATGAATTCCACCCTTTGCTGATGTGAGCTTCTTGTAGATCTCTGCTTGTTCAGATGTCAATGACGCGTTGTGGACGTTTTGAAGCTCGTTTAGAAAGGCAGAGATATGAGAAGACGTGTCCTGTTGCTCGTAGTCTGTTTGCACATCTTGAGATTGATATGAGGCAGCCTTTGTTGAGGATGTCTTCTGTAGTATCATGTTGTGAAATTGGTGTGTTTGATCTGTTGTGAGCATATTTCGTTGTGTGTACTCTGTGATGTACATCTCAAGGTCCTTATCTGTGAGTATCAAATTTCTAAGTTTGCACTCAAGATAGTATGACCTGGACGTGTTCTCCGATGAGAGCAGCTGGGATTCATTTCTGAAGGTGATGCTCTTTAGCAGCACGTTGTAAAAGAAAGCCTCCGGATGATGCCTTGGGTGGAAGTTTGTGAAACGGACCAGTCGGTGTTGCCGCTTAGCGATTGGCCGTAGGTGTTCTCCTGTGAAATACTTTTTTTCCTTTCTTTTCCCTTCATCACTGTGTAATTCTTGTGGAAGTCGTAGAACGTAAGCTTCTTCAGAGTTTGTGTTCGTGCACAATACAGATCGACAGACCCCAACACGACATCATTGTAGTGAGAAATGATTCATTGTCGTAGTGCCGGGGGTAATGAGTCGACGTATTGGACGGTATCACTCTTTGAAATGATTGGGATTTGCAAACAATTTAATGCCACTTATGTTTGCTGAGATAGGTTTCAACAGTAAAGAGGCTGAGATCAGCTTCAATTTTACAGTGTCAAGGCCACCTAGGCCTAAGCGCTCTGCATCTTTTGAGCGGATGTTGAGATGGCCCATTGGTTCAGTTTTTAGTGCATACTTCAAGAGGTAGTAGGACAACGATGAATTGGTGACCCGTTGTATATTCATATGTGCACCCCATAGCAGAAGCAGTGTAGGGTGGTACGGTACGACATTTCTGTCTTCATGTCGGGGCCTGAAGTATTGCCATTTGTGATTTTGTTCGTTGAAGACTGGGTTTGGATTTGGCTGCGCATGAAATGGAAACCCGTGTTTACATACTCCATCTCTTTGACCGTGGTAACAACTTGTACGACACTTGTGAAATTGTCTCCTGAGTACGAGTTCTCGGAGCCGGCTTACTTTTGGCAAAATCACAGAGCTAGTTTCTGGCGGGATGTATGCAGTTATCTCAGCAGATAGTTGCTCTTTGTCTTCTTCATGCATCCACAGTATGACATGAGCATGCAATGATCCTCTATTTTGGACCTCATATCTAACCAAGTGGTGTTGCACATGGCCCAACACACCTTTCGCAAGTATATATTTGGACATAAGCATTTGGAACTTAGAGTGGAAGGTGAGGGAGCATTCGACTGGGCAGTCTGTCCAAGTGAAGGAGGCATTCAACTGACGTGCAATTAGCTCGATCGTGTCAATCTCAGGCCATCTTGTGTCTGTGACCTCATCGGCAGTGAAAGTCAAGAAGAAATCAGGCATTCCCCATTCGTCCACTATTGCTATCAAGTCCTTTAGGTTCTTGCGGTGCCATGAGCAGGAACTTGGCATGCTGGAAGGGGTGCTGTACCGAAGCACATGTCTCACAGTATCTTCGTCAATTGCTGTACGATTGGCCCTCTTGTAGTTGTCAATGTTCCTTTGCAACAAGCTCGTGTGTGTATTGTTAGCCAACATAAGTGTCTGCTTTAGTTGGTACATTATGAGCAGGTATGGCTTGTACAGGGTGTAAACGGAGAACAGAGTCGATGCATGTAGCTTTACATATATACTGAAGTTGATTTTACCATCATACTAGCCTTTCCCAAAAGGGAACAGGAATGGAAACGTTGTTGTCGTCTATTGTGATGTCGTTCACGGAGCTTGATGCGGCAGGTATGCCGTTGGGCTTGAAAGTAACTGTTCTCTCTAGCAATTGTTGATGGCCACGAAGCTCCAGAGAAGCAAATTCGTAAGTATCGCTAGCGGTGAATGCTCTTCTCTTGGCTGGTTCAACGATGTTTTCAATGATACCAAACATCAAACTTGTGTCCAGCTGCGCCATCAGTGCAAACGGTGCGTTGTCTTGTTGTTGTTGAATGATCTTGCTCACACTATCTTGACTTAGTATGCAGAGGCGAAGCTTCTTATTCGGTCATTCAGCCATCGACATGTACTTCTGTAGTACGAAGTTGTTCTCAAGATTGAATGCAGGTATGTCTACCACTTGTGATGTAGCTAGATCTTGCTTTGTGAAGGTTGTTCTATGCTCTTTACTCCATGATAGTAGAGGGTTATCTAATATTGAACGTCTGTCTAGTGTACCTCGTGCAATTGTTGTCACTGTTGAGATGGCATTGACAGATATGTCGATGACGCTCAGTAGCTGTATGTGAAGCTGATTTCCATTCAATATCCTTCTGGTGTAGTCTGGAAGTAAGGGCACACAATATCTGAGACGTGCACTTGAGTTCTCACAAGTGGAGCACTGCACCCATTGCGTTTATATTTGTGTAGCCTCTAAGCTGGATACTAATAGACTGCTAGCAAACATTGCAATCGATGTCTCGTCTGGAGCTCGAGTACAATCAAAAGAGGCACTTCTTTGGATGAAAACTACACCACAAACAAAGCATATGCTTAAAGGTCTGAATGTCGCGGCTACGTTTGAACTCCATCGGTGTACTAAATTGACGATATCAATCCATGATTGTGAGCATGGTAGAAATCTAGCCTTCTTCTTGATTGAAGTGCGATGTCTCGCTTTCGATCTGCTGAGCTGTATCCTATGCTTTCGGTGATGGTCCATTGAAGGCTTAAGTCAGACTCAATCTTAATGGTTCAATGCGATGTGAACCTTGTGATATTTACTTACTAGTCACGGCTAAGCAACGAATAGTTCAAGCGTTTGAAACAACCATGTACCTGGTGCTGGATTGTGCTGTTGTGGGGTTTCAAACTGAGAAGAGGCAAGCGATAGCTGATTTCCTGAATGTCCCTTGCAAAGAATAAGTACGAAGAGTTAGAAAAGTGATAGCACAATGTTGAAGGTTCTAAGAGTAATCTCATTATTTGTATGTGTTCTTTACCTCTTATGTTATAGAAAAAAAAGAAAACGTGCCGGTGTCCCTGCACAGGGGAGTTTGCACAGTCCTCCCCAATTTTTATAATACGAGGGAACGTGCCATTCCCACGGCAGCATGCAATTTTTAGTGTGTTCCTTTTTACTGTGTCCTCAGCGTTCAAGATTAGAATGTGGCACTTCTTACTCACCGCATGTTGGAATATGTCATTGTTGCAAATGTAAAGGAGATGTGTCCAAGTTTCTCTTGATCTGTTTGCAGTGAAACACGGTAGAGTTAGGCCATAAGTAGTTGCGCCTACAGAAACGAGCTGAGTAAGGTAGTTGAAGGTGGACATACACACAAAGCTGCTATGATTGCTATGCCAGGAAGGCGCAAAGGCTTTACTGCAGATGAAGGTCAATTCGAATATGGTGACAAGGCAAACAGTGACATTGTTGACCTTCTACTGCTGGAATGAATAGGGAGGAGCTTGGCCTACAGAATCTATGATATTGAAGAATTCTCTCGCTATGTCGACGAGGTAGGCTTTTTTTCTACGAGCGAGAAGGCCTAGTTATTATCGTGAACACTACTGCCATTCCTTCCAGTGAGACCCCTTTATCCTCAACATGCACACCCCCTGCTCGTGCAGAATAACTCTCCCGTCCTAGACGTTGCACGAGGTGGACATGGTTTCAAAACATAAAATAAGTTATCCAAGCAAGATGCACTAGCAAGTAATGAAGATCTACAGGACAATTGGTAGCATTGTGAAACAAGTAATCACCAAGCAAACAATTAGAGCTGATAAGAGGGAATTGCTAGTAGTGTTGTGCGCAATGACTAGCCCTGGTTTGCTAACGCCATGTGTGTACTCCATGGCCCTCGAGGTCCTCCAACTACTCCTACCGAAAACATGCAGTAGATCGTATTGCATCAACGCTAGTACCACACCCTGCATCATCGCCACAAACCCTGGAGCAATGAATTTTCGATAGATGTATAGTGCAAAGTGGGAGAACAAATTGCACAAGAGCTGATTGGAAAAGCCTTGTGACCGATTGATTGGAACGCCTTGAATGCAACCACATCGCTTTTGCGTCCCACGAGAGTACTGCTCTCTGTCGAGTTGCAGGCCTGGACCAAGGAAATACATGAAAAATAGTTTAATTTTGTAAAAATACTTGCTAGTATTGTAAAATTTCCGGTTCAGATTTGTCTTGGAGGGATTTTTGTATGTTTGTGAAAATGAATTTTCCTGAACAGTGGTGTAGATGGGTTGTATCATGAGGTGCTTGTGTGTGTGTGTGTGTGTCTCACAAGCATTTTTTTTGGACCAAGAAGTCGCATAGAAGGGCCGGCTTAAGGATGAGGCATTTAACAAGTTCAAATTTCTACTTGCAGGGGGTCAAACCAGGTCTAGGTTGTATATATAAATTATTTAATCAAGCAAAGGCCGGTGCAAAGTCGTAGCTCTCTTCTTCTATGGTCACTGGTCTTCCTCCTGCTCTTTGTGTTGTCTCTAAGAAGCTACCACTTGCAAACATGGGCGCATCAGTCAATGGCGGCTTTTTTGGACCAAGAAGTCGCATAGAAGGGCCGGCTTAAGGATGAGGCATTTAACAAGTTCAAATTTCTACTTGCAGGGGGTCAAGCTAGGTCTAGGTTGTATATATAAATTATTTAATCAAGCAAAGGTCGGTGGAAAGCCGCAACGCTCTTCTTTTGTGGTCACTGGTCTTCCTCCTGCTCTCTGTGTTGTTTCTAAGAAGCTACCACTTGCAAACATGGGCGCATCAGTCAATGGCGGCTCCTCTTTCCCCCCACACCGAAGGCTACGAGTTGGGCGAGGAGAGAGAGAGAGAGAGAGAGAGAGAGAGAGAGAGAGAGAGAGAGAGAGAGAGAGAGAGAGAGAGAGAGAGAGAGAGAGAGAGAGAGAGAGAGAGAGAGAGAGAGAGAGAGAGAGAGAGAGAGAGAGAGAACCTGATGGTCACTGGTCTTCCTCCTACTCTTTGAGTTGCCGTGAGTTGGGAGAGGAGATGCAATAGGCGAATTCTGTTGGGCACAACAGTGGGCGTTGGTGGTGCAGTTCAACAAGAGGCAGGGCAGGGCATCATGATGCAATAGGCGAATTATGCTTGTTATTTGTACGCTTCTCTGTGGTGAAGACAGGCGTTTGACGGCGCTGTTTTTTTTAGAGCTTGCAGGGCTTTTGACGGCGTTGTTTTTTTTAGAGCTTTAGAGTGAGACGCGCAGGCGTTTTTAGCTTTTGAGCGAGATGCGCTGGAGCCACGTGGGCTGTTGAGGGGCCAAGGACTGGAAAATGGCCGCTACGCTAACGAAGTAACAAGGTTTCCTTTAGGAAGGCCAGATGCAATCACCTATGCTTGCACCTTGAAGGCATGTGGCCTTATGAAAGACCTTCACATGGGGTGGCAGTATTCCAATTAGGCTATTGGAGAGTTGTTGTGCTTGGTGCTTCTTTGATCGATATGTTGGTCAATTGTCATCGCTTCCTACAAGCATGGCATCAAGGCTTTGCCATCTCCAAGCTAGTCTTCACGTTGCTGCAAGCTGATCTATGTCAAAGTGCATTGCTGCAAGCTAGTCTTCATCTCCAAGCTATGCTTCGTGTTGCTCCAAGGCTTTCAGACCTTTTAGAAAGTTGATCTATGTCAAAATGCATTGTTGCAAGCTAGTCTTCATCTCCAAGCTATGCTTCGTGTTGCTTCAAGGCTTTCAGACCTTTTAGAAATAAAAATCATTTCTTCTAGGCATCCTCTAGAGGATCTTGTCTCTTGAGCTATTGGGAATACGATGTCATGCTCGAAAACTTTTTTTGTGGACCTGGATTTGGAACCTTTTCACACGCATGTGAGTAGGCTAACTCTAAATTTTAGAGGGATAATCACACTAAAAATCTCATATTATAACTAGAAATTCCATAATTTGAATCGGCTTGAGAACCTTCTTGCCCAAATTTGGGCCGGCCATTTTTCATTTTGAACGGGCTTTGGATAAAGCAAACCTATATTTCCTCGAGCCATGTGCAGCAGCAACCACACGTGGTGTCCTCACAATAACACGAAAACTTCTTGAAGGGCATCCTCTTTGAGATGTCGGCTCTTGCAGCGGGTTAAGTGCAGGAGATGCCCAACATCATTGATGCAAGGAACCTCAGGTTGTTTTAATTGGATGCAAAGTGAGGTTTCTCGCTAAACGAAGTCTCTTTGAGTGCTCTTATAAGAGGATATGCCCAGCAAGGGTAGGCTAAGGAAGCTCTGAACTATTACTGTTGGGATGCAACACGAGGGAAACTCCCCTAGTGCAATCTTCTTTCTCAGTGTGCTCATTGCATGGATTGTCGCTCAAAGGCTCTTAGCAACATGTTTCGCTTGCCAATTCTTTGGCTCATATGTATGCCAAATGTGGTGCCCTTTTACGAAAGCACAACAAGTTGTTGCAGCATGTGTTAATGAATGATTCTTATGCAGCTGCTGGCATGTTAGAGACGGCACAAAAAATTGAAAGCATGAGGATTAAAGATGGTGCTTGAAAGTAGCCACGATATAGCTATTAGACTGATGAAAATGGAAGGGCTCAATGATTTGTTGATGAGATATCAAGTATCTGCAAGGCAAACATATCTAGTTGCAGGATATCATATGCGCCTACTGCGCTCATGCTTGTCTCCTACCATTGCAAAAGAGTCTCTCGGCTCTTCCATGTCAAAGCTTTGATGATGCAACTTCAACCTTCGCCCTAGCTACCCCGCCTCCAATATGCACCTACTACGCTCAAAATGGTCCTCTACCATTGTAAAGGAGCCATCTTGGCTCTTCCATACCAAAGCTTGGTAACACAACTTTAACCTTTTCAATGTCCACTCTGCCTCCACTATCATGTTTGTTTCAGTGTGGCCATACGAAAGGTTGAATACAACCTGTGTGCATCGACGATAACATTCAATCATGCGGTGAGTATACATTACCATTTTTTTAATTTTTGACACTTAGAATGCAATTAACCAACATGTTGAAAATTGCACGCTTCCATGGGGATGGCACGTTCCCATGTATTATGATAATTTGGGGAGAACTATGAAAACTCTCCCATGCAAGGAAACTTGCATGTTTTTTTTTTTGAAACATAAAATGGAACAACAAACATTTAATAACATTGATGTCGGTTGTTCAGTGTCGAAGGTTGTGCACCAGACCATGGCGAACCTTTTGATGCTGGTTATGACCATGTCTATGCAGGTTGATGAAGCGTTTGTCTCCTCCGCAAGCGGCCACTCCCGTGCTTTTCGAGCATAGGCCCTCAAGGTGATTGGGCCTGATACCAGTTTAGTTGACAGGGAGGCTAGGGTGGATGGTGGAGAGAGAAAGCCATGGCAAAGAGGATGTGCACAGAGAGAGAGAGAGAGAGAGAGAGAGAGAGAGAGAGAGAGAGAGAGAGAGAGAGAGAGAGAGAGAGAGAGAGAGAGAGAGAGAGAGAGAGAGAGCTCGACACAGTATGAAAAACTCTATATTGATTACTTGAAAATCTATTACATATGTAGATTGAATACTTGCCATGCAATTGCCATGCAAACTAGACTGCAATTGCATGCTACAAGAGATGTATTCCCACGGGTAGATGACTAATGACAAAAAAGGGCTTGAAAACCCCAACACTATCTACTCGATGCATATGCTGTACACTATTAAAATCGGCAAATCATCATGCATTTCACTAGCATGCCGCATTTTCGACATTAAATTATGATACCTGGTGACACCTCTAGATGCAGACAAACTTCGTTGTATCATCTTTGCCCAACCCCTTGTTGAGCATTCATGCTCAACCATAGCATCAAGCATTGACAAGTTAGCCACTCAAGAAATTCCATTATTGTTGGAGACACAGGACTACCAGAAGCATCCCATGCTCTGGACAACATTGCATTAGACAATCGACAATTTTGTCACTACTTTCTTGAGATGAGCTTCAAGGAAACATTGTAGCAATACCTTTGAGAACACAAAAAACAAAATTTCAACATCAACCCATCCTCATTTACTAGCTGCTTGCTGATCATCTAGCAATCAAAAGTTTATGTGCTGCCCCAACCATTGATGTAACAATTTCCACCTCTTTACCTAGCAGTAACTAGCACTCATCGTCAAAATCTAGATTTCTAGCCTCTTGTAGATAGCTTCTAATAAAGTTCAAATTATGCAACCCACCACTCCCATGCCTCTTTGCTTGTATTTTTCTAACGGTGCATCTACCAACATTAACATCACACCATTTTTGAAAAGCACCCAATCAGTTAGTCTAGTGGCATGTCCTCAAAAGATGACATTCTCTGAATTTCTACTTTTGCTTTTTGCTCACACTAAGGAAACACAAATGGCCCTCGTTTACTAAACTGGAGTGAGTGCATGCATTGAGCATGGAAGAAAATGTTGCTCTATTTGGAGTGGGTCCCTTGTCTTGCATACATTAAAAACAAGGCATTCTCCCAGTGCCCTGGTCTTGCTTTTTGCTCACACTAAGGAAACACAAATGGCCCTCGTTTACTAAAGTGGAGCGAGTGCATGCATTGAGCATGGAAGAAAATGTTGCTCTATTTGGAGTGGGGCCCTTGTCTTGCATACATTAAAAACAAGGCATTCTCCCAGTGCCCTGGTTGAGCAAATCTAGCAACAATAGAGCGAACTGCTAGACAACACTCCCAGCCAAAAATCCCCTCTAGCAACTATGGTGATGTATTGAATGCACCACATTTGATAAACATATCCCCCATCAGATTTTGTTTCATAATAATTTTATGAATCGGCTCTCCTTTTTCAAGTTCTCAAGAGCCATTGCAAGCATTTAAAATTGACATACATGTGACTGCATTAAGGGAGGACCCCTCACAATGCATATGCTCAAGGCAATTCAAAGCAACTTGAGCCTAGCTATATTGGGCGCATCCTGCTATGAGTGCAGTAAAAAAGACTATATTCCAAACGAGAAGGCCACCAAAATCTTTATGTGCTTTGCCAAGGGCATTGCACTTGGCATACATATCAACTATCCAAGTCCTAGCATGTTAAGGCGGTTACGCCGCTAGCGGAAGCTAAATAGCGAGAACTCAACCAACAACAGAATTTGTCAGACGAGGACGGAGCTTGACCCGCAGGCGCATGGAAACAACTAGGTGGGTGTCAAATCACCTACTCGACCTTCTAATGACAATCACTACTAAGGAAATCAAATCTAAGTTCTAAAATACGCAAGTGACTGAAATCCGTACTACGAACGAATGCTATACGAAACAGGATCTAGAATCATTGAATCGATCTCAAACTCAAGGGGAAGTCTATACACTAGGTAAGAACAACACCCTAAAGACTTGAACTGCAAAATCAACCTATAATCACTCCGTGCGGTAAACGCGTATGAAGACAGGCCAAAAAATACAGGTGACCGAAACTTGATCCCGATGGTACTAATGCGTAGCTCTACTCATTGTGGTTCTATAGATATGCTGCACGCTCCATTCCGACACACGAGTTGGAAGAAAACTCACACCTAAGCTCGTAGGAACTTACCACACATAGAAGCCGATAGCGCGCACTCTTGGTATCTGTGCGTAGCTCTCGCCGTTGCTAACACAATGGCGGTGTCGCTTCTCTAATGGCGGCTCCGTAGCTCGCATAGCAAGTAGATAAGACTCTCTCTCTCTCTCTCTCAGACACAGTCACGGCGCTCCAAAAACTCACTTTGATTAATAAAACTGAATCCTCTTTTAGGTTACAAAAACTTTGGCTTATATAACTCAGCCTTGGAGGTGAGAACATCTCTAACTAATTACATCAGCAAGTGAAATTACTTCGGAATTACAAGCTGGAAACTCAATTGAGTCCCGTTACTTAATGAATGGCTCCAATCAAAATCAATGTCGGAAAGACATTTATTACAATCAATGGTTACAAAAATGATGAGTGTGAGCAAAATTGTGGGTGTGATCCTCTGCTGGCTCAACACTCCCCCCCTCCGCGTTCATGTCGTCCCTGACATGACTTTTATGCTTGGTCAATAAAGTCCTGTCGTCTTGAGCATCTGCAAATGTGATTCGTATCGTAGGTTGCCGATGGTCAAGGTTGGGCCGAATATTTTGCTTTCGTGGGTGAAAAAGCCGGTGTAGAAAGCTTCTTCGAATGTTTGCATGTGGAAGCTAGGCAAAAACATAATCCTTTGGTATAGGAGGTGCAACACTTTTGGAGAAGGCTGCAATGAAAGATCATATATCATATCAGTCACTGTGTCGGCCGTCGATAGTAGACTCGAGGTCGTGGCTTTATCTGGCGCGAACACTTCAATGCAAGCTAAGAGAGTCTTGCAAATTTTCTTGAGCATCTGACACGAAAGGTCAGGAGAGCCAGTAAAGAGATTGATGGTGCCCGTTAGGGTTTTCACCATGTAGGCTACCTATTCTCTCTCCTGCCTTTGGTCCTGGCATCCTGGGGTAATTAAGCCAATTTGGCTTCTTTTCTGCAATCCTGCCATGCTCTTTCCAGCTTCTGACTCTTGGCACCGGGCAGAAGGTTGCATCCTCCCGAATCTCCTTTGGTGCCTCTACCAAGTAGATGAGGTAGGCTGGGTATTTGTTCAGCCAACCTTTCCTCCATCTAGGCTGCGAATCTACAATCTTCTTTGATTGTTCCTCTTTTGTGATGTCGCCTTCGTAAAGAGCGACATACTGCTCCTCCTCTATTCTCTTTTTCGTTTTTATCACTTCAAACTTCATCAAAGGGAAAGGCAGGCTGGGTTGCATCCACTCTTCATGGAGCACTTTTGTGTCTAGTCCCTGAAGTCTAATGGAGATTAGGAGTCTCCTCTCCCATTCCATTTCCGCCTTGGCACTCTCCTCTGTTGACTTTTCTATTTGGTCATGGAGCCTTTGTTCTTCTTCTTCAGAGATTCCTGAAGTTGAGGCCACCTCTTGAACTGGGGCTGGATCTTCAATTGTGGTTGCCTCTCCAGTTTCTGGTAGCTCTATGGCTGCTCCACCTGATTCTTCTTGTGGTGTCTCTGTCTCTCTTCTTTGTTGCTCTTGTAGATCTTGGAGCTGTTTGCGGAGGGTCTCATTCTCTGTTCTTAGTGTTTGATTTTCTAAAGTGAGCCTCTCCTCTGTTGCCAATGATCCCTCCGCAATGTGCAACCTTTGCACTTGCTCTAATCTTAGCTCTCTTTGTAAGCTTCGGACCTGGTCTTCCAGAGCTGGTACAAGAGCTCCCTCTTGTTCGGTTCCTGCTCTGCTAGCTCTAGGGGTAGTCCTGAGTCTAGTGATCGTTCTTTCTTGGAGCTCGACTCTTTCCCTTAGCTCAATGAGCTCATCCTTGGCTGCCTCCAACTCATCTTCTATCTGCTCCTTTGCTTCCTGTGCACTTGTTACCTCTCTTGAAGCCTCGGCTAGCTGGAGTATCAAGCCGTCTCTCTCGTTTTCCGCATCATAGAGTGATGCTTTATGACTTTCAGATTCAGTCATAGCATTCTCTAATTTCCTCTGCAACTCTGCTTCCCTTTGTTTGGCTGTCTCAATCTCCACTTCCTTTGCCTTGGATCTTTCTTTGATCTTGCTGAGCAGTTCATGCACCATGTGCATGTCTTTTTCATCTTCATCTGTCAACTCTAAAGCTTTTTCTGCCACCACCTCCACTGGCTTCGGCTCTTCTAGTACGTTCTGCTCGTCCAGTTTCTCTTCACTCTCTTTTGTACTCTTTATTTTTTCTTCTGTCCCTCTCCGATCATCTTGTTTTTGTAGGGGGATCCCATAGACTGCCTCAAGGGCCTCTTCTTCAGTGTACCCTATCGCTACCAGATCCTCATAATCGTTTTTCTTTTGCTGAATTGGATCTATCTCCTTTTCCTTGGTCCCGGCCTCCAGCTTTTCCATACCAGCCGTGTCCATCTCTACAGTGGTCTCTTCCACAATGATTTCTGTCTTCTTCGGGCTTAGTACATCAGTAAAGGAGGGCTGATTGTCCTCAGTCATCTTGGCTTTCCCTTTGTTTGCTTGCCCGTCTTTCTCTTGAGGTTCAGTAGACTCATCTACTTTCTTCTTCCCCTTGTCGTCCTTTTTCTGCTCAGCTTTTAAAAGTTGTACTTCCTCTTCAGTGTATGGCTCGACAGGTTGCTGCTCCAGTATAGCCTCTGACTCCTCATAAGCTCTAATATATTTATCATATTGATCAACATGTGGCCTGGCTGAGCTAGTTCCGACTTTAGTGGGGTTTGGCACCCACTTTTCTTCAAAGTCCCCCTTTAGAGCTCTTTCCGCTCTAAACTGCTCCACCAGTCTTTCCATTCTTGCCGCTTTCTGACTTTTGGTTTGCTTGGGAGCAACCTTCTTCTTTGCTTTCTTCATAAGCGGCTCATCCACATCCTCTTCAGGTTCTGAAACTATTTCTAGTTTCCTGCGTGCTCTTGTGGACGCCCTCTTGGATACTTCAGGCTGTTCTTCCTCCTCATCGGCTTCTCTAAGCCACTCATTCTGGGAGGGAATCTTTGGCCATTGATCTCTGGCTCCAATAGCTTCATAAGCTATTCTTGTCAGAACTTCAGCTCCTCCTATATACTTTGGCTTCTCGTTGTGCATGGCAATTACTTGCTCGTGGATGTGTTGAGCGTAATTCACCTCTTTTGGCATATTGCTCTTCAATGCCCATGTGATGGTAGTTGCAATGGCATGGGGTGGTGTCGTATACTTTTGCGGTATTTTACTGCAAATATGAAGAAACTGGTTGTACAGTCGGCAAAGGGTTGCCGCTCTTTGGTCTGCCATATCTCCATAGGTTGCATTCTGTTTCTTGGACCCATAAACCTCTATAGCCTCCCTTCTTTCCCTGACAGAGCTCCCTTTGTTGTGTAGCTTCAATGCATCTGCAATGAGCTGTGGAGTGATCTGTACCTCTACTTTCTCTCCATCTATTGTTGTCAATGTGGCTTTCCCATCCTTCTGAATGGAGGTTGCCAACTCATACACTCTTCTTGTATCTACACCTGATGGTCTCGAGGTGAAGAATCTGTGCAAGTATGCCCTTTCCAGGTACCTGCTGATGTTCTCTGACCTGCTATAATTTACCAATTCCTGTGGGATCATCGGTACATCCACCGCTTGCCCTTGAGGATCTCTGAAAGTCCCCTGGTAGGTCTTTATTCCCTCTTGTTCCAGTACTGCTTCCTCCACCCAAGTTTTGGTTGGCTTGAGGGTTTCTGCTGGAATGTCAAAGGGTTCTGCTTCTGCAAGAGCATCTTTGATTGTCGGTCTTTTTCTCTTCGTTGCCGATAACTTGGCGGAATCCATGGATCCTGTAACTCCAATTTCAGAAGTTAGCGTCTTTTTAGTACTGAAAGCCAAAATGAAGCTTTTAACTATCCAAATGACTTGAAAATTGAAACATGAGCTATTTAGGGCCTAAGGATGCAGGGTAGGTGAAAAAATATGCAAACTGGGCTCAAAATCATGCTGGAGACATCATACGCGTATGATGTCTTTTGTGTCAAAATAAATTCATATTGGTTGTGCTTGTAGCTGATAGTGTATACATGAGTATCATATGCTTGGATTTGAGTTTGGATCCCATTTGGTCAAGTTTTGGCCAGTTTAGTCCAGTTCAGGCTCTTGGCAAAATTTTGAAAGGGAATTGGATTTTATGATCCAAATTGGATAAAACTTGGTGGTTCACCTTCAAATGGCATGTAGATCACTTCTGTTTGGTGGTTGAAGCCCTGAGGTGCCAAAATCACATAGTGAGACATCATACGCGTATGATGTCTTTTAGTGTATTTTTGGACCAAATTTCTCTATAAGCTTGGATTTGGCTTTAGATAGGCTTATTCAGTGGATTTATGAAGTTTGGATAGATTTTGGGCTAAAAATGGCTCTGGAGACATCATACGCGTATGATGTCTTTTGTGTCAATTTTTCATGGGATTGGTTCTGTGGACTCCCCATGTACTAGTGAAGGACTATATCTACTCAAATCTTGGTTTGGACTTGAGTATGTTGGATTTGGGCCAAAAATAGGCTTTAGGTGAAGGATTTTCCCTCAATTGGGCTAATGGGGTGATCCACTTGACCAAATGGTTCCAAATTTCATATGTAGCATGTATTAGATATATATAATGGATGTATGATGACAAATGAGCAGTTTTGGCTCTGTAAGTGCAAATAGACATCATACGTGTATGATGTCTTTTGTGTCAAAATGGTGCTTTTTGGTTCAAGATAGCTTGTAGATGTGTTAATCAACAATCCTACAAAGTTTCATTGAATTTGGAGTTATTTTGACAAAATTAGGACCAAAAATCAATTTTATGGCCTACTTTGCGTCTTTTTGGTTTTCCTTGGGTTTTCTAACTCCAATTCTCATGATACTTGGTTCATAGGATGTGATTAACATGTGAAATGAGGCTATGCACTCAAATGTTGAAATGGATGTGAAATTCATGCTGTGAGACATCATACGCGTATGATGTCTTTTCTTGAAATGTTGGTCTTTTTGTGCAAAGAATGCTTTGTGCTAGTGCCCTAAGCCCTGCTAACTAGTTTTCAACTTAAAAAGTCATTAGTTTAGCTAAAAAGCCCCCTTATAGGCATTTCAGTCTCCGAAGTCGTCTTTTTGCCTTGGAGTTGAATTTCTTCAACTTTTCTTCTCGAGAGTTGCATTTCCAGCTCATTGGATATGTTGTGAAGCCATCTATTTGGTTGAACTTGACTTTGGCTCCCCGTTCTCCATCTTTCTCCATTTGGTTGCCCGAAAGCGTCTTTTTCACCATCGGTAAGTGAATCAGCTTTCTTTTGGGTTTTGCTTGCAAACATAAGTCATCCATGTATATTTGAAGCTGCTTGTGAAGTTTCATTTCATTCGGTCGTCAATTTCAGCCGTTATGCCAAAATGACGCTTTGTGTGTCCATAGACGAATCGGTTGTTTTGACCCACTTTTGGTGGTCCAAACCTGGAGATACTCCATGGTTGCATTGCCCTCGATGTTGTTAAGCTTCCTGAGAAGTTTTGTGTCGTTTCGACAACTTTTTCCTGTTTACCTCTTGCAGGCTCTGTTGACCTAGGGTTTTTCCAGTCGTTCTTTCTCGAGCTTTGAGTGTTAGAAACCCATCTTCTATACTAGGGTAACCCACCTATAAGTTCTTGCAAGGTTTGGTTAGGCGTTTGTGCCCCTACCTAGCATTCTTCCCCATTCCCCGTCTGCTCTTGTTTCTTGGTTTTGGTCAGTTTTCGCGACAAAAGTTAACGATAAGCATCAAAAGCTTATGGCAACGAGTCTACCTCTCATGTCTGGTGTCCTCTGAGCTCTCGTAGCAGTCGTAGAAGGCTGTAGAAGGTTGGATGCTCCTGTGTGCTCTTTGCTCTCTCCAAGAAGGTAATAGTGGAAATGAGCTTGAAAGTGAAGTGAAAAATACTTAACTTCGGACTTCCCGGATCACTTGTTACCAAATTTGACATGTGCTCCTATCTCGTCGTGAAATGCACTTTAGGATTTGAAATTTCTCAATTTGGACTCCGTTTGACCTGTTTCTGAGAAATCTGTCCACTTTGCCAAAATTCTGTCATTTCGGGCTTTCCGCAACTTTTTCAGAATTGTACCCAATTTTTACCATGGGTTGCCCTTGTCATTAGGACCATCACCGTCTATTCTTTTCTTTTTTCCGATCTCGTTTCACCTGCTTTTTTATTTTTCTTTTACTTTTATTAAGAAAATCATAAAAAATAAAGGAAAATAGCAAATTGAAGCCAAAAAATTCCAAACATACACCATAAATAGCTGGCAACCCTGTGTATATGAATATACACTTATTTGTGATTTCTGGACTTGGATTACCACTTTTTTCCACTTTTTAGCTCCAAACACACTCTTATTTAGTGATATTTACACGTCTAGAGACCCAAATTCATCATTTGATCTCTTCTTGTTGCAAAACAAGGTATATAAGGGCATAAATATTATCAATATCCGCAATCAAACATAAAAATTGCAAAATCATGTAAGACACTGGCCTTGTAATATAATTTTTGTTTTTCTTTGTTTTTGGCGCTTGTAGCTGCTTTGTAACTCATGTATACCTGTATACCTCCCCCCCTCCTAGTCTGAGTCCTCCCGGACGACTATGAAGTGTCTGTGGGCGAAGCATTGTAGTTGTTTTGGTCATAAGTTCCCAATGCAATTGTAGAGCGATGATACAACAATCTTTCCAATAAAGCTGCTCTTTGTTTGATTGAAGGATTGGTGGTCGGATTTTGGATTGGTTTTGGCACTTTGGTAGTAGAATCAGTAGATGGATTCTTCTTCACTTTGTTGTTCTTTTTTACAATCCAAATCTGCTTCCGCTTCACTTGTGCTTGCCACAAACTCTTTGCGACCCAAACCTGCTTTGTTTTTTGTGTTGATTTCCTCGACTTGAAATACCTAGGAGTTTCCGTTGATTGTACTGAAGGGAGTTTTTGTTTACAAATCTTTGGGATCCAAATTTGCTTGCTATAGCTTTGTGCCGTCATGAACTTCTTTGGAATCCAGATCTGTTTCACTGTCCTTGATTGTGTGGAATCACTCTGTTGTCTGGTATTGAAGACTCTGTTTTCCACCTTTGTGTTCTCTGGCAAAACCTTTTTTGGTCTCCATACCAACTTTGACTCCGTTTTTTCCCAAGGTTGAGCTGTTATATTATTGCTTGTCTTCTTTATCCACTGTTGAGAATTCCTCGTCGAAGAGTAATCCAGTTGTATAGAAACTTTTGGTTGCCATTGCTTCTTCTTTTTCTCTGGTTGTTGTTTACCTTTGTTCTTGGATTCTTCCTTTGGAGTTGTCTCTGATCCTTTGGTGAACTTAACTGATTGACTTTCACCTTCGTATTTGATAAGCACTGATTTAGAACTCCAGCCAATCATTGCATTGTATTGCTTCTGCCATGGTTGTCCTAGCAATAATGGATGTTGTGTAGCTTGGTCTTCAACCACGTAAAACATATGAGGATACACATACTGGTTAATCTAGATATGTAAAACTGTGCATCCGACAGTTTTGATTGAATTCTCAGAGTAACTCTTTAACTCTTTCTTGGCAGTTTGTAGTTTAGTGTCATTTGTCAATTGTCTATACAAACTGAGTGAAAGTAGGTTAGCTTGAGCTCCTGAATCCAATAGTGCTCTGGCTTTGATTTGGTTGGTTCCTACTTTGCATTCAATGATGGGTTCTTCTTTGTCATTATCCATTTCTGTTATACTGACTACGTTTATTCGTATTGCTCCTTCATTGCACTGTTTCTGACGCAGTAGTCTTCTTTTCTCCATTCTTTCCTTCGCCTCGGCTTGCGCTTCCTCCACAATCTTTTTCTTTTTCTGGACACGCAGCTTTTCTTGATGTATTTTGAGAAGCATGTCTTGGGTTAGCGGCAAAAGATACTTTTTCACTCTGCATCCATTAATCCAATTGGGCATTTCTTCTCCGTCTAATGTAGCAAGCTTGACGGCTCCACTTGGTGATAGATCTTTAATCACCAAAGGTCCCATCCCTCGCTTTTTAAGCTTCTTAGCATGCTGTTTCAGAGTGTAAACTAGGACATAGTCCCCAACCTTAAACTCTTTAGTCCGCACATGCTTATCAAAAATTTCCTTTTGTCGCCTTTTTTGAGCGTAGATAGAAGCTACTGCTTTTAGGCGAAGCTCGTCTAGCTCTTCCAGGTCATCTACTCTATCAGAAAGCTCGTGCCCTGTCTACTCTAGATCCTTAGCCACCCTTAAGGTTGAAATCAAGAATTCTATTGGTAAGATAGCATTTAGCCCAAAAACCATGTTATATGGGGTCGTTCCTATTGATGTTTTATATGCTACCCTATATGCCCATAATGTTGAATGCAACTTCTGGTCCCAGTCAGTTCTCGACTCAGATACAATCTTCGTGAGGACCGTGCATATGGTTTTGTTTGTTGCTTCAGCTTGTCCGTTTGCTTTGTGGATGATACGGGGCTGATTTCCTATGGATTACCATAAATTCATCTAGAAGGATCTCTATCACTTCATTTATAAAATGTGTGCCTCGATCACTCACAATTTCTATTGGCAATCCATATCGTACAAAGACGTATTCATATAGAAATTGTGCCGTGGTCCTGGCATCTGCTTTTTGAGTTGCCTTTGCTTCGACCCACTTTGTTAGATAGTCTGTAGCCACAACGATGTATTGTGCATGAGTCTTATATGCAGGAGGTGAAATGGGTCCGACATAATCAATCCCCCATTTTGCAAAAGCTCTTGCCCCCATCATTGGTCTAAGCGGCATATCATCTCTTTTAAGTGGTACTTTGGTTCGCTGACAGTCATCGCACCGTTTAACGTATTCCTCAGCGTCCATATGTAATGTTGGCCACCATATTCCTGCGGCTAAGACAAGTTTTGCTGTCTTATCACCTGAGAAATGGCCTCCACCTACTCCTCCATGAGCTTGCTCTAGGATTATCACATACTCAGACTCTGATGCGTAAATCCTAAGTTGGTTGTCTTTACCTCTCTTATAGAGTTGATCTCCTATTAAAGCGTAATCTCTAGCTTCTGTCTCTACAGATTTCTGACGAGCTTTTGACGTTCCTTCTGAGAAAGTTCTATTTGTGAGATATTCAACAATATACTGACTCCATTCTGGAGCGATCATTATCTGATATAATGTTGAATACTCTGCTGGCGGTTTTGATGAACATACAATACATACAGTGACATATTCATGTACGCTTTCTTTCATTCCTGGCCAATAGACTCCCAATTGTAACAAATTCCTATATGTGTTCCTTCTTGAACAATGAAATGCACATTCCTGAACATGTGCTTCGCGCAGATACATATTATATTCCTCAGGATTGATGCATAGTCGTAAAACATGATCATTTCCCAATTGATACAACCTTCCTGCAACCAATTGAAGATTCTTGGATTGCTGAATAGCAATATGTTTCTGGTTGTATTCTCTTCTATCGAAATCTCCTCCATAGGTTAATAGGTTAACGACATTTTGAGACCACTTCGGTATCATTTCTATGTTGAACAAGTACGCGTCTGGCATGTCGTCATCTACTCCTATAGGGTCTTCTCCATTCGTCAATCGCGAAAGATGATCAGCTCTAAGATGTGTTTTTCCTTTCTTTACTACTACCGTGAAGTCGAATTCCAGTAAGATAATGAACCATCTCACTATTCTCCCGGTATTGCATGGTTTATTCTCTAGGTAGAGCAAGGCTTGGTGATCCGTAAAAAACACAAACTTGTTGGCTAGAAGATAATGCCGAAATTTCTTCACAGCATATATCATTCCTAATCCTTCTCGCTCTGTTGTGGTGTAATTCTTCTCTGCATTGTTGAGCTGTCGACTGGCGTAACAGATAGGAAAATCCATGTTTCCTTCTTCTGGCTGAGCCAGAATGCAGCCTATTGCATATGCCGAAGCATCTATATGCACATGGAATATCTTCTTCCAATCTGGTGATTTCAAGACTGGAGCAGTAATGAGTGCCTCTTTCAATTTCTTGAACGATTCCTCACACTCCTCTGTCCATTCAAAGTTCACTATTAGCCTATAAAGTGGTTGGCCTATTATAGCGTACATGTAAATGAATCGTCTATAATATCCGCAATGTCCCATAAAGCTCTGTACTTGTTTCGCATTGGTTGGTCTAGGCATATCCACTATAACTTTTATCTTCTCTAAATCCGTGGATATTCCATTTTTTGAGACAATATGTCCCAGAATTCTGCCCTGTCGGACCATAAACACACATTTCTCAGGATTGAGACAAATGCGATATGTCCTACATTTCTCAAATACTTTTCTTAGGTGTTCTAGATGCTCATCTCTCAGAAGAGAATGTACACATAAGTCATCCATGTATATTTCTAGAAACAACCTTAAGTATTCTTTGAAAGCATGCGTCATCAGCCTCTGGAAGGTTGCGGGAGCATTGGTTAGACCAAAAGGCATAACCCGATAAGCATAAATTCCCCACTCCGTTGCAAAAGCTGTTTTATGTTGATCTTCCAGTGCTATGGCTAGCTGGTTATATCCTGAAAAACCATCAAGAAAAGAGTATGCTGTTTTCTCTGATACACGCTCTAGAACATGATCAGTTATCGGCAGGGGATAATTGTCCCTGATTGTTGCAGCATTCACTTTCTTTAAGTTGACACACACTCAGAGTTTTCCGTTCTTCTTGGGTACTACCACAATCGGAGATACCCAATCGGTGTGTTCAATCTCGTATATGAATTCAGCTTCCATTAGCTTATCTATCTCCTCTTTGATTTGCTTAGCAAATGTATCATTATATGTGTATGGTCTCTGTCTGCTAGGCTTTGCGTCTTGTTTTAGTGGGATTGTGTGTTGGCATATCGATGGGTCAACTCCCTTTAAGTCCTTATAAGACCATGCAAACACATCCCTATACTCTCTGAGAAGACTCAAAAGTCTCTCTTCCTCGCCTGGAGACAAATCTGTGGCTATTTACACCGGTCTAGGTGGCTCACCTGGAGCTGCTAAATCAACTTTTTTTGCATCCTCCGGTCAGTCATAAGATTCGTTCTCCTTTCTCTCTCGAATAGGTTGGGTTAATACCACCTTCCTATCCTCTATTGTGAATTTCCTATAGTGAGAGGGAACATCCATGTTTTCCTTGATTTTGGTGTTTTCTTCCTCTCCACTCTCAAATTCTGTCGTCCAAACTTCTTTCAGAGTTTTCTTGAGCTCTCTGTACTTGTTTCTACGTTCTAACTTGGACTCCGTGTGTTCTCTGTTGCGCTTGTTCTTTTCTGATTTTTCTGTTTCTGTTTTCGTTCCATTCCTTTGAACTTGATTTCTTGAGCCTCTTTTGTCTTTTCGTAAGCTCTTTTGATCATTGCCTCTCATTCTTCCAGAAATCTTGTCCTCTTCATCTTCCTTTTCCAGTGTATCGTTCTTTTAACTTTCTTTTTCGAGTACAGTTCTCAACATGAAGTACGGAACCACGTCGTACCCGTCCTTGTCGCAAAATTTCGTTGTGGGACCATCCGGAATTGCACAAACATCTAGGGTTGCTAGAATGTGTGTCCATTCTAATGGTTCAAGTGTGTCTTCTGGAAAGGGTTCTCCTATATAAGTTTCGTCTTCGATGGCCCTTTCTAAAACATATTCTTCTCGCCTCAGACTTCCACATTTCGAGGCTCCACACATCCATAACTCCTTGGGCTTACCTAACCAAGCTGGAAATTCGGATCCCGCCAAAGTAGCTGAATCAAACTCCTCTACCGGTGTTCGGTTCACATCTTTGTAGCTATGGTCTCTCAGGTTCACACGTGTAGTGGTTTCCATATTTCTCAGGTATATGTGATCGTAGCCTCAATCTTGGACCATTTTCAACTGTCTCATGAATGGTCTTCCCAATATGATATCATAGTTATTCTCCTTGCCAAAATCGACAATAGCAAAAGTATGTTCGTATTCAATGCCGCAAGAAGTCACTACGACTTTCTCTAATAACCCCATAGGTTTCTCCATGTGTCCATCTGCTAATTGGAGTTTCAACCTAGTCTTCCTTATTGCTGGTTTCCCCCATTTTTTCCAGATTTCTTTTGTAGCAATGGCTACCCCAGCTCCGCTGTCCAGTATTGCCATCGTGTTCACTCCTTGGAATTCAACTGGTAAGTTTGTATTCCCCTTGTATTCCCCTCTTCACCTTCGCAATACTCTCCGACCTTGTTTAAGGGTACAGGCTTAGCGTTCTTTTGTGGTTTACTCAGCTCTTGTATACCCTCTTGCAGTCTCGATGTTGGGTCTTTTATCCCAAATTTCTCCAAGCATTTTCCTACAGTGGTCCACATATGTGGTCTTAGCCTCAAAAGCTCAGCTAGAGTGATAGTGCATGTCACTAGTGTTGACAAGATCTCTATCAATCCTTGCGAGTCCATGACTTTTTCTGATGAGATTCTTCGTGAGGGAAGTGCTCTAGTCTCGGATTTTGCTTCATACTCTCCTAAGTATGAAGGTAAGGTATTCAGTGAGTGAGGTTTGCTCTCCATTGTTCTAACAGAGCCCCCATCTCCCCAGTAAGATTGCAGATCCAAGTCCACTTGAGATCCTGCCTCAAATTCCAATATGGGAGGATTCCTGATGTCCTTTTCCCAATTTGTCTGATTAGCTTGGCAACTTAGCTCGTTTGCAAAGTTTGCCTCTCTCACTTGTTTCCAAAATTCATTGTAATCCTCATCTCTTCCGTAAGACCTCTGTATGACTGGATGAAAACTCTCTATCTCCTGATCGGTTGTGTTCAATACTATGCGGTCATCCTTGTGTGTATTTTCAGGCTTTTGTGCACTAGGAGTCTTTTCAGCTACCCGTGAAATGACAGTCTCTTGCTGAATTGGGTTTTCCGTTCCACAATTCATTGTTTCTTTTGGTGGTTCTAATAAGGCTTGTGCAGTCTCGATCATTCTCTGGCACATTTCAAGTCTCTGGTTTTCCAATTCCGCGTTTGGGTATGTCATCCACCTCTGTTCTTGTGTTTGGTTGTTCTTTAACCTAGCTTCATAAGCTCTCATCAGTGCGTCCAATGGTTCGTGTACTTTGTCGACTAGCACTGATCCCCCTGAGCTTAAGCTCGTTGTTTCTTTGATACTCTTTTGTTTCGTTCTTTCAGGGCTCATCTCTCGTTTCCCGTTTTGACTCTCAAGTTTTTCTAATCTATCTTTAGTTCGCTTTAGTTCCTCAGCTAGAATAGCGTCTTCACGTTCTTTTCTCAACTTCATGCGTGCTTTTCTAGCTTTCCATGTGTTTCTCTGACTCCGCGGTCCTTGACTAACCACTTCAGTCGCTAACTTTCCATTCTCAGGTTCTCTAGTGGTTTTCTTAGCTTGAGCTCTAGTAACAACTTGCGTTGGTATCAGAGTTTCATTTTCAGACCCACTGCTGGTAGGAATAGTTTCTAGCATATTCAATGTCGTCTTTTGCACTTTGTTTGGATTCTTTGAACAATCCTCAATGAAGTGAGTAACCCCACACTCAGTGCAATAAGCATTAATTCTAATGATTTCCGTATGTGGACAAACATTCATCAGATGGTCACCTCCACACTTGTAACAGGGTCCTAGTGCTGGTCTTGGTCCCATTTGATTCGTCCTTTGTGGATAGGATGGTCTTTGTCCTGTTAACCCTCCATGAGCTATGAACATCAATGTTCTTGCGTCCAAATTGTATCTCTCTTCATCAGAAGCACTTATAACTGTTGGTATTCCAACATTCCCAATCATGCCCCATGGTTCTGGTTGTTTGGGTTCTTCTGGTGGGTAATACCCAGTTGGAGACATGTGTGCACCAGATTCTTCATAATAGGCTTGAACAGGCACTAAGGCTTGTTCTTCCTGTTTCTCTAAGGTTGGTGCATATCTAATGCCCACTAGTCTTGCTCCTGGTAAAGGTGGTTGTTGTCCCAATACTGGTTGTGGCCTTTCTATCCCCATAGGTCTTGGTACATTTCCCGTTGGGTATCGAGGTACTGGATGTACTTGAGGTGGTGCTAATTGAGCAGGAGGTGCATACTAACGCTCCCTTACATACCCTTTGTTGTAATAGCATTCCTCTGTTGGATGGTTTGTCCATTTTTGTTCAATAGCACACCATTTCAGTGTTTTTGGCAATGGTTTTTGGTATGGTGCCATCCTTTTTAGAGCATCTTCTATCATTTGCTCTACATTTGGCATGGTTGTTGTTTGAACATTCTTTTTAGTGGTAGTCTCGCTCGCTACGGAAGAGGAGCTACTGGATGCAAAATCTGTATCCGCTGACACCTCTCCATAAACCGTACAGTTATCCACTAAGTACAATGCCTCTCTCGTTACTTGCTCGAAACTTGTACAAGCTTTCAAGTGCAAGTCCTTCTTGAGAGTGTCGTTTCTCAGTCCCTCAATAAAGAGAACAGAGAGTCTGTCATCTTGTGGTCGTTCACGTACTGGACATCTCTCAATGTATTGTTTGAAGCGAAGTGAAGCTTCCTTCACTTTTTCGTGTTCTCTCTGTTTAAAGGCATATATTTGTGAGACCGTATTGTGCTTAATCCCTCGTTTTGAGAATTCCTCAGCAAACTCTCTTAGCAAATGGTCAATGTCATGGAATCCCCCTATGTTCAGTGGTTGAAACCATGTCAATGCCGTACCTTCTAGAGTAAGACCAAATCCCTCGTATTGTGTATGGAAATCTGTTATCTGCTCAGCTCTTAAGACTTGCTTAAAGAGTGACACATGTGCATACGGATCTCCTGAACCACCATACTTCTTTGGCATACACTTCGCTACTTGAGATGGTCTCATACGTCTATGGTCTGCTACCAATCTCATTGCTCCTGTGTCCCGGCTAAAGCTTTCTCTAGCATCATGGACTTCATGGGTTACCCTTGTCGGTTCCCCTGCCCTGAATCTAGTACTAGGAGGTAAATGTGATGGTTCCGCTTCGAACCTTGGACCTGGAGTGGTATATGTGGGGATTGGAACTGCACTACCTCGATTCGTATCCATTGACTCTCTGGAATGTAATGATCCCATTGGTCCGGGCTTCGAGTACTGAGGTTGACTGAAAGAGTCAGCAGCCTGAGTTCTTTGTCCTCCTGTCGTCATTGGGTTTTGCCCTCCATTTGTTGGTGCTGGTCTTTGTGAGCTAGAAGTAACATAATACTGATGTAGTGGTCCCCCAAATTATGTATATCCTTCTAATTCTTTCTTGCCCATTGTTGAGTATCGCCTCCCATACTTGTCGTAAGCGGCAATTTTCACTTCCGATCCCTCTGTGTAGGTAAAGACATAAAGTCTTTTTTGGTCTGTCAACTCTCCGATGTAGGGTTCTTCACATCTATAATAGAGATCTTGCTCCCCATTATTATATTTGTATAGACCCACATAGATGTTATCAGTGTTGATCCTTGTAGTTTCATTCTCTCTTCTTAACCTCGCATCAGGGAAGTTCATTATTGGTGCTTTCTCCTCGAGTTCTTCATCTACTTTGGCTTTGGTGCCCATCAATCCCCACTTGTCCACAATTTTAGGGTTTAGGACTACCAAGTACATGGTACCCTCGTCATCTAGATATCTATCTCCGCTATAGCTCACAGGCACTAAGTCCTTGAACTCACTAGGTCTCTCCTCTATCTTTACACAATAGCGGTCCATTCCATCTTTGTAGATCCTGGCACCTTGCTCATTGTCGTACTGGTATTTTATGAACAATAGCTTCATTGTGGCGGAAGGGTTTGATGATCCTGCTGCCATATTTTCTCTGTTGTTCAGGTTCAAGTGTTCCAAGTGTTCGGTGAAAATCTCGTAAGATCTCTCCGAAGAAGTATCAGAAACACTTCCTTCAAAGATTGGCTCTAATGGTTGTACCCAACTTTGGTTTACACTTCCCTCGGTTGATATGACACTTGCTTGTTCCCCTTGTTTTGGTTGGTTATTCTGGAGATTCCTGCCCGATCTCAAATTCATCAATTCCCCTAAAGGACTTTAACTTTTCCGTCTCGACAATTTGTTTTCCCAAGTTTTTGTGGTCAGAATTGATCCAAACTGATTGATACTTGGTCAATTGTTTAATCTTGTCAGTTGGACAACTTCTGTTTCATCAAGTGAGAATTTTGTTGCAGTTATGCTGAAAAAGACATTATACGCGTATGATGTCTTTTTTCACAGATTTAGACTATTTTGGTTATGCTCACTCTCAGTAGCCCCCTTATGCTCTTTCCACTCACAAAATTCAGTTTGAACTCTGTTTGAGCAAGTTATGGCTAATTTAGGCTTTTCTTGGCATTTTTCCGCTTTTGACTTGTTTTGGGTCAATTGTGATCCAAATGGGATGAAACTTGAAATATAACCTCTAGACAGCTATTACAATGGATCTGTGTTGGCAAAGTATCAAAATATGTCCAAAATTAGGTAAAAGACATCATACGCGTATGATGTCTTTTTCATCAATTTGGGTCAAGACTTGATATTTATGCTTTCTACATTGTTTGTAACAATCTTGTCAGGTCAGATATCAAAAATAAGCAGTGGATGTGCTAAAAGACATTATACGCGTATGATGTCTTTTGTCCCAGATTTTGACTATTCTTGGTTTTAAGCCTTCTCCAATGTTTATACTTGAGTTTCAAGTGTTTTTGTCAGGTTTGAATATAAAAACAAGATCTGAATCCAAAATTTTCTGTTCTTTGCGTTTCTTGGGCTCCGACTTGTCTTTTTGGGTTTCTTTGAGTGTTAATGCTCTTGTTTTAAGTTGAAATTAGGGTATAACTCCCCTTTTGAACACTCTGGTAAAGTCAAAATTTCTGTTTTGGTCTCTGTTTGGTCATGTAGACATCATACGCGTATGATGTCTAAAGTTGCCGATTTCCAGTTTTTTGGCACAGAATCCTTCCTAAAGCTTCCTCTAGTGCTCAGCAACTCCCAGATACACAGAAAATTTCTCTGACTTTTGTTTATTGCAAGTTTCACTACTAACTCGACGGTTTAGTGATCTAACATGCAATCAACCATATCAAGCAAATACTCCAATGATTGCTAGCTCTAGATCAGGATCAAATGAAGTCCTACCTAAGCAATTCCTAATCATAAAATGGGTTTGGTAATTGTGATTTTAAAGAGATCCACTGCCACTCACGGACTAGCAAATTCTTCTTCTATCAACAACTACTCAACACCAATAAAACAACAAACAAATCTAAGCTAATCTAAAAATACTGTCAATACGGAAGACCCAGGAATACCCCACTTCCTAGTATCTCTCGAGATCTTCGGAGTCCACCACTCCTAGATCTTTTCTAACTAAAGTATACAAAGTAGTTTATACGACTCACCTCGTAGGATTAGTCTAAGGTCACCTACTTAGGGCTCTCGTCCCCGGCAGCGGCGCCAAATGTTAAGGCGGTTACGCCGCTAGCGGAAGCTAAATAGCGAGAACTCAACCAACAACAGAATTTGTCAGACGAGGACGGAGCTTGACCCGCAGGCGCATGGAAACAACTAGGTGGGTGTCAAATCACCTACTCGACCTTCTAATCACAATCACTACTAAGGAAATCAAATCTAAGTTCTAAAATACGCAAGTGACTGAAATCCGTACTACGAACGAATGCTATATGAAACAAGATCTAGAATCATTGAATCGATCTCAAACTCAAGGGGAAGTCTAGACACTAGGTAAGAACAACACCCTAAAGACTTGAATTGCAAAATCAACCTATAATCACTCCGTGCGGTAAACGCGTATGAAGACAGGCCGAAAAATACAGGTGACCGAAACTTGACCCCAATGGTACTAATGCGTGGCTCTACTCGTTGTGGTTCTATAGATATGCTGCACGCTCCATTCCGACACACGAGTTGGAAGAAAACTCACACCTAAGCTCGTAGGAACTTACCACACATAGAAGCCGATAGCGCGCACTCTTGGTATCTGTGCGTAGCTCTCGCCGTTGCTAACACAATGGCGGTGTCGCTTCTCCAATGGCGGCTCCGTAGCTCGCGTAGCAAGTAGATAAGACTCTCTCTCTCGCTCTCTCTCTCAGACACAGTCACGGCGCTCCAAAAACTCACTTTGATTAATAAAACTGAATCCTCTTTTAGGTTACAAAAACTTTGGCTTATATACCTCAGCCTTGGAGGTGAGAACATCTCTAACTAATTACATCAGCAAGTGAAATTACTTCGGAATTACAAGTGGAAACTCAATTGAGTCCCGTTACTTAATGAATGGCTCCAATCAAAATCAATGTCGGAAAGACATTTATTACAATCAATGGTTACAAAAATGATGAGTGTGAGCAAAAATGTGGGTGTGATCCTCTGCTGGCTCAACATAGCACTACATCACTTCCAAGTGGCCCTTGTGTATACCTACCTATGCCTCTGAGACACCTAAGCTTGATTGGTGTAAAATTTGTTTACTGCAAATTCCATATAAGAACAAAAAAGTAAAACCATACATCACACGACCTCCTCTGTAATCTATACACGAGCTCTTGGAGATGCTGATTTCGGAGAGCTGAATACTGTTTTTAACTTGTGCTCTCCCTTGATTGCTAGGGCATAGATGCTCATCAGCCTCTGTAAGCAATAAACTCGCCTATCCCTTTCCCCTCCATCTCTACTCTTTTCTCAAATGAGTACAAGTTGCAACAACCGCTTGTCATACTGAGTAGACATCCCCCAAACTTGTTGCTCATGACATTCATCTTTCAATAAACCACAACCAAAGTAATGTTTCCTGTCAAATTCCCAGATGTCATAAAATCTAATATCTAACCAACCTAAATGATTTTCTCATATTAGAGTGATCATTTAATGTGGGAGAGTAAACGGGAACAAGGTTTAGAATATAGACATGTGCTTACAGATCTATCTCAACACGGGGCCAATGGTAAAGGGGTCCAAATGAGCGATGGTCTGTCAAAGAGCAGGGCTAGCCAATGGAGCTTAAAAGACCTTAGGGTTAGCTTCATTAAAGACCTCCAAAGGTTAGTGTTAAAAGTCCTTTATGACGTTAGGTAAGCTAGGGCTGAGCTTGAGGTGGGAACCCGGCCCAAGCTTGAGGTGCTTGTCATGCTTGATGACTAAGGTGATTGAGGTGCTTGTCGTGCTTGATGACTAAGGTGCTTGTCGTGCTTGCTGACTAAGATGCTTGAGGTGCTTGTCGTGCCTGCCAACTAGGGAGCTTGAGGTGCTTGTGGGAACACTATGCAAGCTTGAGGTGCTTTATCATGCTTGCTAACTAAGGTGCTTGAGGGTGAGGTGTTCAAAAAGTCAAACCCAATCCCTACTCAAGAGGGGGCGAGTCCTAAAGCTAGGGGGATGAGAGAGAACACACACACTCACACACAAGGAAAGCCCAAGCCTTAAGAGGCAGCAAGGACACATGTCAAGCCCCTACCCATGTTGCCCTCATGGTGTGCCTAAAGCCTATTGGTTGTCCTTCCAAGGGGTCCAATGATAAATTAGTTAATTTAATTAATGTTTTTTGTATTTATCAAGTCCTCTCTCTCGAAGGGGAAGTGGGACACTTGTCCCAAGACTACCCTTGAAGAGTGATGATAAGTGAGGAATTATTTCTTTCTCCTATGGAATGTTCCTTCTTCCTCTTACCTACCCTCATTCCCCGCTTGCTCTCTCCACCTTTGAAGGTGTTTGGACTTAGGCTTGGGATAGTTAATGCTTTTTGCAAAGTTTATGTTATGCTCGTGATGCGTGAAGCTTTCCATCTTCATTACATCACCTAGGTCACAAGGAACATAAAGATTGTATTGTATCAAGTCTCTCTTGATGGGAGAATCTATAATACAAATGCCTATTGGAGGGGGGACATGCTCCACATAAATCGATCCTCAATTGTTGTCATGTTCTCTAAACTCTCTCTCTTGCAAAAGTATTGTTCATGCCAAGTTAACTAAGTACTATGTTTATGTTGCTACCATCAATTAAGTTCACCTTATATGCTCACAAAGTAATCTCATAAAAATGCTTTCTCTAATTTTCCTAATTCCGCTACTCTCAAAGTTCATAGGCCATTTCCATTACATTGGTATCAGAGCATTTGGTTTCTCTTTCTTGCTTAAGAAGAGAGGTCCTAATGGTTGATTTTGTTAATTATATTAGGGTAAGTGGGACAGGTATCTAATATTGGTTTTGTTGAGCCCACTATGTGGAATATGGTGCACACCTCGGGAGCTTTGGCCTTAATAATGGAGTCTTTTTAGACTTGCCTATGGTTTTACCATTATTGAGCCATAAGAAGTATGAAAGGAGCTATCCCTCAACAACTCTGCTATGTTAGACCCACTTCACTACTCTCTATAATTAACCAATTTGAGTCGTGGGTGTAGATACTTAAGTGCTGATTTTCAAAGGCTAAGAGGAGTAGCAAAAACTAAGGTTTTGAATTGCCAAAGAATACACTAAGTAAGCACACAAATTTTGTTAAAATGGCTGACAATAACCAAGAGAGTAGAATGAATATTGATAACTTTGATTTTGCACATGAAGGTGCTAATGATGATGCCCCCATGTTTGTCAATTATTTTGTTACTAGGTTGCAGCAAGCCATGGGGCCGAAGTTACTCAACAACTTTGCGCTTATGGGATTTCGCTTCCTCTCCAAGAGGATAGAGAGCTTAGGAGGCCTTTTGAAGAGACCCCCAAAAGAAGACTCTCTCCCATACGAGAGGAGGAATCCAAAGAGCAAGAAATTAATGAATATTTAAGTTCCTTTGAAGATGTGGCTCCATGAAGATGGCGGTCTAGATGATTGCCAACTCCTCCCAAGAGGAAACATTCAACCCAGAGTCCTTCTCCTCGTCACTCCAGAAGGGAAGAGAGGAAACAAAGGAAGAAAAGGTCAAGAAAGAGGTCACCCTCTTATCCTTCTTCTTCACCTTCCTCCTCTTCCGACAAAAGCTATGGCTATTCTCCTAGAGAATACAAGAGGGGAGGACATTGCAAATCTTACCTTGCATGGTGAAGGTAAAAAAAGCTCAAGAAGTTCAAAGAGGGAAGAAAGAGTATCTCTTTTCTCACCTATGATGGCACCTTTGGTGCCACCGACAAAGTATTGGCCTTCATCCAACAATTTGATCCGACTTTTGGAGACGAGGGCTTCACGGAGTCCTCCAAGCTACGCCATGTAGCTATGCACTTCCTGAAATTGGCTCATCAATGGTGGGCTAGCCTTCGTGGAAACAGTGAAGCCCCAAAGACATGGAAAACTCTACAAGTTTCCACCATGAAGCAATTCCTTGCAAGCAATACAAAGGAGAAAGTGCTCACCGAATGGTGCAGTTTGAAGCTTCTCCCTCATGAGTCTATTTACAAATATGTAGACAAGTTTTGGGATTTACATCTTAAAGCTACTGTCTTCCAAAAGATAGACTTTGCCAAGCAAAAGCAAATTCTTTTTATGGGATTACTAGAAGAGATGGCCGAGTACATCAACTCTCAACGGCCTGGTTCTACCACCAAAGTAATCCACCACACCATGGTCACTTTGTGCATCAATTTCCAACAAGGGGCTAGACGGAATGTCAAGCCGATGGAAAACAAAGACAAAAATGATGCAAAGGGGAAAACCAATGCCCAAAATTCTTCCCAAGGCAATTCCAACAACAACAACAACAACAATCAGTCCAAGGAGAAGGGAGTTTACAAAGGTAAAAACAAACTCTCTCCTGAAGAGCTTGAAGCTTTTCGCAAGGACCATCAATGTTTAAAGTGTGGGGAGCATGGACATGGCTATCATTCTTGCCCCAAGAGAAATGCTGGCAATGAGACTCCTAGAGCTTCCACCATTGAAGCTCCAAAAGAGGATGCTCATTGCAAAGGATCACCTCTCTCCCATGCTTGGAAAAAGGTAAGCGAGCATGATGCCTTCATCTTGTTTGACCCTGGCTCTACTCACAACTTCATATCAACAAAGTTGGCCACCAAGCTGGGCATTCAAGCTTTCAAGATGAAAGATACTATAACAACCGACACCGTTTTCAAGGGATAGCAAGCCTCCGTTACTCCCTTGATTGGGAAGTTGAGGCTTCATGTCCAAAGCTATGTCGACAAAGAAGACTTTTCCATCTCTCCTCTCCAACATGAGGATGCTATCCTAGGTGCACCATGGTTCAACTGCATGGCTGCCAACATGAAGTTCCCTGAAAGGAGGATCTAATTCACCTACAGGGAAAAGAGCATGTATATAGATGCTAGTGAGTCTAGTCATACTATACCACTTGTAAATCCTCTTGCTTTTGATAAATCAATGAAGAGCTCAGTTTTTGCGTACATGATTTTTGTCAAAGAGTCCCTAAAAGGTCCTAATGTTTCATCAAATGTAAACAGTAGGCATCAAGAAGAGTTAGACTTGTCTAATTTTCTAAAAGGATTTCAAGATGTGTTCATCGATGATATCCCTATGAAATTACCTCCAAAACGAGGGGATGATAACCATCGAATTGAGCTCCTACCAGAAAGCTCACCGCCTAACAAGCCTCCTTATTGAGCTTTCCAAGCTCAACAAGAGGAGATCATGAGGCAAGTACAAAAATTGGTTGACAAAGGGATGATGAGACCTATCTCCTGTCCCTTTTGTTCTCCAATCCTTTTAGTGCAAAAGAAACATGGTACATACCATATGTGTATAGATTATCAAGCACTAAACCATATCACTATCAAAAAAAGATTTCTCGTGCATGGGGTAGAAGTTATGTTTGATAAGCTTCAAGGCTCTACCTACTTCATTAGGATTGACCTTAAAAGTGGCTATCATCAAATAAGGATAGTGGATGAAGATATACTAAAGACCATGTTTCGTACAACATTTGGTCGTTATGAATATCTAGTCATGCCTTTTGGCTTGACCAATTCACCAGCCACGTTCAATCGTCTAATGGAAAAAATATTTAAACCCTACTATAAATTCACTGTAGTGTTCTTTGATGATATCATTATCTACAAGTCATTCGAGGAACACAAGCAACATCTCCAAGTGATTTTTCAAGCATTGAGGGAGATAAAGCTTTTTCTCAATAAGAAGAAAGCAAATTTTTCCTTCACGAGATTCAATACTTAGGTCATATTATCTCTGAAGATGGTACCCGTATGGATCCATCGAAGCTAGAGGTAATAAAAGCATGGCCTGATTCAAGGAATCTACATGAGCTAAGAAGATTTATTGGCATGTGTGCATACTATAGACGCTTCATAGCAAAATTTTCTCAAATAGCAGGACCATTACATGACTTAACAAAGAAGAACCATAAGTATTCATGGACTGCTAAGAAGAAAAATGATTTTGACAAGCTCAAAGATAAGCTTACCTCCCAACCATTACCTCCCAACCAGCCCTCATGCTTCCGGATCTCTCAAAGCCATTTGAGGTCCAATGTGATGCTTGTGGTGATTGCCTTGGAGCAGTCTTGCTTCAAGAAGGGCATGCCATAGCATATGAGAGACGAAGGCTCAATACGGATGAACAGGTATTAAGTATTTATGAGAAAGAGCTTCTAGCTTTTCTACATGCCCTACACACATGGAAGCACTATTTATTGGGGACTCCATTCATTTTACAAACAGACAATCAAAGTCTCAAGTACTTCATGACACAAACAAATCTTTTCGACAAACAAATGAAGTGGGCAAATTTTCTTTCGAAATTTAATTTACATATTGCTCACATTGCTGCTAAGCACAATCAAGTGGTCGATGCACTTTCACGACAACCAAAAGTTAATATGGTGTCTATAGCAACTCAAAAGGATCTAACTTCTATGATAGATGAGTATGCTACTAACCCTAACTTTAAAGACATAATTTTAGCCCTTGCTTTGAGGAAGAAAGAGGAACCATTCACCTTGCAGGATGGTTATGGCAATAGGCTAAGTATTACCCACTCTCTTCGTGAGAAAGTCATGTATGAATCCCATGCTCCTCTTTATGTGGGGCATACAGGCATTCGATCTAATCTACGAGGAGTAGAGACGTATTTCTATTGGCCTACCATGAAAGTGGACATACAAGAGTATGTTTCAAAATGTGTGGTATGCCAAAAGACCAAGTATGATAGAGGGAAGCAACAGGGATTACTCCAGCGATTGCCTATCCCTAACTCACCATGGGAGAGTGAGTATATCCATGGATTTTATCTTTGGATTACCCAAGTCTATCCATGGGAATACGGGAATATGGACAATAGTCGACAAGTTTAGCAAGCAAGCATACTTTATTCCTATCAAAAAGACTATTAAGGCACACCAAATGGCAACTCTCTTCATATCACAGATTTTCAAACACCATGGATTGCCAACATCCATCGTGTCAGATAGAGATCCTAGAATGACCAGTAACTTTTGAAAAGGTCTCTTTGAAAATCTAGGTACAAGATTGAATTTCTCTTCGGCCTATCATCCACAAATGGATGGTCAAAGTGAGATAGCCAATCTTATGATTCTTGATCTACTAAAGACCTATGTTACAGAGGTAGATCAACGCTCACAATGGGAAAAGTACTTACCTCCTGTAGAGTATGCATGTACAATAATACTATCCATACTTCTACGGGAAAAGCACCTTTTGAAATCATAGAGGGAAGACATAAAAGTCCCTTACTAGTTAAAGAACATGGGAAGATCTTTGCTGCCGATGAGTATAGCCATGACCTGCAAAAATCTTTTCACAAGATTAAGGAGGCTATATCCATCTCTCAACAAAGGAAAAAAGCTGTTGTTGATAAGCATAGAAGGGTCTTAATGTTCAAAGAAAATGATTGGGTCTTGCTTAAGTTTCCCAAGGCTCGATTGAGGCAAACGACCGCAAAATTCCTCCGAGCCATCAAAAGTATTATGCTAAACTAGTAAAAAGATACTATGGTCCTTTTTAAATCTTGAAGCCAATCAATGAGATGGCTTATCAACTCAAGTTGCCCAACCATTGGCTCATACACAATGCTTTTCATGTGAGCCTACTTAAGCCCTACAAAGGAGAGCCACCAAGTGAACCAATTGTCATAAAATCTAATATCTAACCAATCCAAACGATTTTCTCATATTAAACTGATCATTTAATGTGGGATAATAAATGATTTTCTCATATTAAACTGATCATTTAATGTGGGATAATAAATGGGAACAAGGGTTAGAATATAGACATGTGCTTACGGATCTATCTCAACACGGGGCCAATGGTAAAGGGGTCCAAATGAGAGACAATATGTCAAAGAGCAAGGCTAGCTAATGGAACTTAAAAGACCTTAGGGTTAGCTTCATTCAAGACCTCCAATGGTTAGTGTTAAAAGTCCTTTGACCTTGTGCAATCTAGGGTTGAGCTTGAGTTGGGAACTTGACCTAAGCTTGAGGTGCTTGTCGTGCTTGCACACTAAGGTGCTTGAGGTGCTTGTCGTGCTTGATGACTAAGGTGCTTGAGGTGTTTGTCATGCTTACTGACTAAGGTACTTGAGGTGCTTCTCGTGCTTGATGACTAATGTGGTTGAGGTGCTTGTCGTGCTTGAAGACTAGGTGATTGAGGTGCTTGTCGTGCTTGATGACTAAGGTGCTTGAGGTGCTTGTCCTGCTTGATGACTAAGGTGCCTGAGGTGCTTGTCATCCTTGATGAGGAAGGTGCTTGATAAGCTTTCCATGCATGGGGGGTAAGGTTCTTGAGCCAAAAAGAGACCCTAAAAAGGAAGGGGAAAGCCCCAAAGCTAGGGGAATCTTTGACTTAACCTCCCACTCACCCAAAGGGCACCCCCTTTTCTCAAGGGGCACATGGACACATGTCAGACTCTCCCTATGCTTAGCCACATGGTGTGCTTGAATCCTATTGGCTGGGATAAAGGGGGGTCCAATGAGCTTCTAGTTCCATTCAACAAATATCTAGATATTTTCAAGTTCTCTCTCTCAAAGGGGTAAGGAGGACACTTGTCCAAAGAGTATCCATGTGCTTGAAATGCATGGGGCATGTGATTGGCTAGGGGGAGAGGGGTCCAATGAGATTCAGGCTTGAGAAAAAAGGGGGGCTTGCCCAAAGCAAGCAAGGGGTATGCTTGGGGGGTATACACCTCTCACACACTCATTTTTTTTCAAGTATTTTCACTTGGTGAAAGTAGATGAACTCCATCTCCTTCTCCAAGCTTGTTGAGAAGTGATAACCTACACCAACACTCTTGGCTATGGAATGCAAATCCAACCAAGAGCCATGCTTCAATGCTTAAGGTTGCCATCTTCTCCATCTTCATTACTATGCTATTATGTATGCTAGCAAGAAGAGTGATGATAAGTGAGGAACTATTTCTTTCTCCTATGTAATGTTTCTTCTTCCTCTTCCCTACCCTCATTCCCCGCTAGCTCTCTCCATCTTCGAAGGTGTTTAAGGCCCTAGGACTAAGGCCATGGATAGTTAATGATTTCTATAAAGTTTATGTTTTGCTCATGATGCATGAAGCTTTCCATCTTCATTGCATCACTGAGGTCACAAGGAACACAAGGATTTTATTTTACCGTGTCTCTCTTGATATGAGAAACTATAATACAAATGCGTATTGGAGGGGGGACCGGCTTTGCATAAATCCGGTCCTCAGCTATTGTCATGTTCTCTAAACTCTCTCTCTTGCAAAAATTATTGTCCATGCCAAGTTAACTAAGTACTATGTTTATGTTGCTACCATCAATGAAGTTCACCCGCTATGCTCACAAAGTAATTTCACAAAAGTGCTTTATCTAATTTCCTAATTCTGCTACTCTCAAAGTTCATAGACCATTTCTACTACGTTGGTATCAGAGCATTTGGTTTCTCTTTTCTTGCTTAAGAAGAGAGGTCCTTAAGTAGTCTATTGATGGTTGATTTTGTTAATTATATTAGGGTAAGTGGGATTGGGATCTGTTATCGGTTTTGCTGAGCCCACTATGTGGGATATGGTGCACACCTTGGGAGATTTGGTCTTAATTATAGAGTCTTTTTAGACTTGCCTATGGCTTTACCATTATTAAGCCATAAGAAGTCCGAAAGGAGATATCCCTTGGAAACTCTGCCATGTTAGACCCACTCCACTACTCTCTATAATTAACCAATTCGGGATGCGGGTGTAGATGCTTAAATACTAAGGTTTTGAATTGCCAAAGAATACACTAAGTAAACACACAATTTTGTTCACATTACTGAAAATAACCACCAAGAGAGTAGAATGAACATTGATAAGTTTGATTTTGCACATGAAGGTGCTAATGATGATGCCCCCATGTTTGTTAATTATCTTGTTACTAGGTTGCAACAAGCTATGGGCAACTCTGCTTTGCAAACCGAAGCTACTTAAGAACTTCGTGCTTATGGGATTTCCTTTCCTCTCCAAGAGGAGAGAGAGCTTAGGAGGCCTCTTGATGAGATCTCCAAAAGAAGACTCTCTCCCATGCAAGAGGAGGAATCCAAAGAACAAGAAAGTAATGAATCCCTAAGCTCCTCCGAAGATGTGGCTCCACGAAGACGGCAGACTTAACAATCGCCAACTCCTCCCAAGAGGAAATGGTCAACCCAAGAAAGAGGTCACCCTCTTCTCCTTCTTCTTCTTCACCTTCCTCCTCTTCCGATGAAATCTATGGCTATTCTCCTAGAGAATACAAGAGGGGAGGACATTGCAAATCTTACCCTGCATGAATGGCGAAGCTCACACAATCTCAAGAAGTTCAAAGAGGGAGGAAAGACTATTTCTTTTCTCACCTATGATGGTACCTTCAGTGCTACTGACAAAGTATTGGCCTTCATCCAACAATTTGATGCGGCCTTTGGAGACGAGGGCTTCACGAAGTCCTCCAAGCTACGCCATGTAGCTATGCACTTTTAAGAATTGGCTCGTCAATGGTGGGGTAGCCTTCGTGGCAATGGCAAAGCCCCAAATACATGGAAAACTCTACGAGTATCCATCAGAAGCAATTCCTTGCAAATGATGCAAAGGACAAAGTGCTTACCAAATGGCGAAGTTTGAAGCTTCCTCTCTCTCATGAGTCTATCCACAAATATGTGGAAAAGTTTTGGGATTTACATCTCAAGGCTACTGTCTTTCAAAAGATAGACTTCACCGAGAAAAAGCAACAATTCTATGCAGGATTACCTAAAGAGATGGCCGAGTATGTCAACTCTCAGCGTTCCTGGTTCTATCATCGAAGTAATCCACCACACCATGGGTACTTCGCGCATCAATTTCCAACAAGGGGCTAGACGGAATGTCAAGCCCATGGAAAATAAAGACAAAATTGATGCCAAGAGGAAAACCAATGCCCAAAATTCTTACCAAGGCCATTCCAACAACAACAACGACAACAACAACAACAACAATTGGTCCAAGGAGAAGGGAAATACAAACTCTCACCCAAAGAGCTTGAAGCTTTTCTCAAGGACCACAAATGTTTTAAGTGTGGGCAGAAAGGACATGGCTATTGTTCTTTCCCGAGAGAAATGCTCTCAATGAGACTCCTAGAGCTTCCACCATCGAAGCTCCAAAAGAGGATGCTCATTGCAAAGGTTCACCTCTCGAAGCATGATGGCTTCATCTTATTTGACTTTAGCTCTACTCACAATTTCATATCAACAGAGTTGGCCACCAAGTTGGGCATTCAAGCTTTCAAGATGGGATATATTGTAACGGCCGACACAGCTTTCAAGGGACATCAAGCCTCCGTTACTCCCTTAATTGGGAAATTGAGGCTTCATGTCCAAAGCTACATCAACAAAGAAGACTTTTTCATCTCTCCTCTCCAACATGAGGATGCTATCGTAGGGGCACCATGGTTCAACCGCATGGCTAACAACATGAAGTCCCTGAAAGGAGAATCTACTTCACCTAAGGGAAAAGAGTATGTATACAGATGCTAACAAGTATGTTCGTACTATACCACTTGTAAATCCTCCTGCTTTTGACACATCAATGAAGAGCTCAATTTCTTTGTACATGATTTTTATCAAAAGACCTTAAAAGGTCCTAATGATTAATCAAGTGTAAATGGTAGGAATCAAGAAGAGTTAGACTTATCTAACTTTCTAAAGGATTCCAAGATGTGCTCATCGATGAGATCCCTATGGACTTACCTCCAAAATGAGGGGATGATGACCATCGAATTGAGCTCCTAACCAGGAAGCTCGCCGCCTAACGAGCCTCCTTCTTGAGTTTCCCAAGCTCAACAAGAGGAGATCATGAGGCAAGTACAAGAATTGGTAGACAAAGGGATGGTGAGGCCTAGATCCTCTCCCTTTTGTTCTCCAGTCCTTTTAGTGCAAAAGAAAGATGGTACGTACTGCATGTGTGTAGACTATCGGGCACTAAACCATATCACTATCCAAAACAAATTTTCCGTACCTCAGGTAGAAGATCTGTTTGATAAGCTTCAAGGCTCTACCTACTTCAGGAGGATTGACCTTAAAAGTGGCTACCATCAAATAAGGATAGTGAATGAAGATATCCTAAAGACCGTGTTTCGTACAACGTTTTGGCTTTTATGAATATCTCGTCATGCCTTTTGGCTTGACTAATGCACTAGCCATGTTCAATCGTTTAATGGAGAAAATCTGTAGACACTATCGTAAATTCACTGACGTGTTCTTTGATAATATTATCATATACTCCAAGTCCTTGGAGGAACACAAGCAACATCTTCAAGTAATTTTGCAAGCATTGAGGGAGAACAAGTTTTTTCTCGGTCAAAAGAAAAGCGAATTTTTCCTTCAAGAGATTCAATACTTAGGTCATATTATCTCTCAAGATGGTATCCATATGGATCCATCAAAGTTGGAGGTAATAAAAGCATGGCCTAATCTCAGGAATCTACATGAGCTAAGAAGCTTTATTGGTATGTGTGCATACTATAAACACTTCATAGCAAAATTCTCTCAAATAGCAGGACCATTACATGACTTAAGAAAGAAGAAAGTTAAGTATTCATGGACTGCTAAGGAGAAAAATGTTTTTGACAAGCTCAAAGAGATGCTTACCTCCCAACCAATTCTCATGCTTCCGGATCTCTCAAATCCATTTGAGGTCCAATGTGATGCTTGTGGTGATTGCATTGGAGAAGTATTGCTTCAAGAAGGGCATGCCATAGCATATGAGAGCCGAAGGCTCAATACGGATGAACGGGTCTTAGGTATTTAAAAGAAAGAGATTTTAGCTATTCTACATGCCCTAGACACATGGAAGCACTATCTATTGGGGACTCCATTCATTTTACAAACAGACCATCAAAGTCTCAAGTACTTCAAGACACAAACAAAGATTTGTGACAAACAAATGAGGTGTGCAAATTTTCTTTTGCAAGTTAATTTTCATATTGCTCACATTGCAGGTAAGCACAATCAAGTGGCCGATGCACTTTCACGATGACCAAAATTTAATGCGGTGTCGATAGAAACTCACAATGATCTAGCTTCTATGATAGATGAGTACGTTGCTGACCCTAACTTTAAAGACATAATGTCAGCCCTTGCTTTGGGGAGGAAGGAAAAGGAACCATTTACCTTGCAAGATGGTTATCTTCTTCATGGCAATAGGCTATGTGTTACCTACTCCCTTTGTGAGAAAGTCATTTATGAATCCCGCGCTCCTCCCTATATGGGGCGTAGAGGCATTCAACCTACTCTTCAAGGAGTAGAGACGTACTTTTATTGTCCTACCATGAAAGTGGACATACAAGAGTATGTTTCAAAATGTGTGGTATGCCAAAAGACCAAGTATGATAGGGGGAAGCAACCTGGATTTCTCCAGCCATTTCCAATCCCTAACTCACCATGGGAGAGTATATCCATGGATTTTATCTTTGGATTACCCAAGTCTATCCATGGGAATATGGGAATATGGACAATAGTCGACAGGTTTAGCAAGCAAGCACACTTTATTCCTGTCAAAAAGACTATTAAGGCACACCAAATGGAAACTCTGTTCATATCCTAGATTTTCAAATACCATGGATTGCCAACATCCTAGTGTCAGATAGAGATCCTCGAATGACCATTAATTTTGGGAAGGTCTCTTTGAAAATCTAGGTACAAGATTGAATTTTTCTTTGGCCTATCACCCACAAACGGATGGTCAAAGTGACATAGCCAATCTTATGATTCTTGACCTACTAAAGACCTATGTTACAGAAGTAGATCAACTCTCACAATGGGAGAAGTACTTACCTCATGTAGAGTATGTGTGTACAATAATACTATCCATACTTCTACGGGAAAAACACCTTTTGAAATCATAGAGGGAAGACATAAAAGTCTCTTGCTAGTTAAAGAACATGGGAAGATCTTCATTGCCGATGAGTATAGCCGTGACCTGCAAGAATCTTTTCAAAAGATTAAGGAGGCTATATCCATCTCTCAACAAAGGCAAAAAGTTGTTGATTGCTGATAAGCACAGAAGGGCCTTAACGTTCAAAGAAAATGATTGGGTCTTACTTAAGTTTCCCAAGGCTCGATTGAGGCAAACGATTGCAAAATTCCTCCGGGCCATCAAAAGTATTATGCTAAACTAGCAAAAAGATACTATGGTCCTTTTCAAATTTTGAAGCCAATCAATGAATTGGCTTATCAACTCAAGTTGCCCAACCATTGGCTCATACACAATGCTTTTCATGTGAGCCTACTTAAGCCCTACAAAGGAGAGCCACCAAGTGAACCAATTATTGAAGACCCTCCTGAAATTGAAGACCAAGAAGAGGTGCTACAACCCGAAGCTATCCTTCGGCATGAAGACAAGGTACTACGATGTGGTAAGGTTATCTGAAGGTATCTTATTAAGTTAGAAAATTATCCTTTTGAAGATGCTAGATGGATGCAAGGAATCCAGCTTAAGGATATTATGAACCTTGTCAATGCTTACAATGCTACATTAGAGTAAGAAAATGTACATGTTTCTTTTAAATGATCAATGTTTTTGTCTTATGAGACTAATCCTCTTTTTATTGTGCACAAATTTAAGTAGTATGCATACTTAGAATCATGTTTGTGATGACGACATCTCTCAAAGACCAAATAGAATTTGTCACTCTATTTGGGAGACTAAAGAGCAGACATGCTTGCGGTAGCTATGTCTCCCAAGCACCAAATGGATCGATTAGTAATCCATCTTGAAATGATGTCGTAGGGTAAAAAGGGATCCTCTACCCACTAAGAAAAATTGACTAAAGACTAAGACTTTATCTCTTTTACCTCATAGTCGAGGACGACTATGATTTCAAGAGAGAGGTAATGTCATAAAATCTAATATCTAACAAACCCAAATGATTTTCTTATATTAAACTGATCGTTTAATACGGGATAATAAATGGGAACAACGGTTAGAATGTAGACATGTGCTTACGGATCTATCTCAACATGGGGCCAATGGTAAAGGGGTCCAAATGAGAGATGGTCTGTCAAGGAGCAAGGCTAGCTAATGGATCTTAAAAGACCTTAGGGTTAGATTCATTAAAGACCTCCAAATGGGGAAATTAGGTCAGCACAAGTTTTTAAAAATAATTATTAAGGGGGATCTCAAGAGACCCCCTTTGACCTTAGGTCCTTTGACCTTAAGTGTTAAAAGTCCTTAGGCAAGCTAGGGCTGAGCTTGAGATGGGAACCCGACCTAAGATTGAGGTGCTTGTCGTGCTTGATGACTAAGGTGCTTCTCATGCTTGCTGACTAAGGTGCTTGAGGTGCTTCTCATGTTTGATGTTTAAGGTGCTTGTTGTGCTTGATGACTAAGGTGCTTGAGGTGCTTGTCATGCTTGATGAACTAAGGTGCTTGAGGTGCTTGTCATGCTTGATGAGGAAAGTGCTTGATAAGCTTCCCATGCATGGGGTGTAACGTGCTTGAGTAAAAAAGAGACCCTACAAAGGAAGGGAAAGCCTCAAAGTTGGGGGAATCTTTGACTTAACCTCCCACTCACCCAAGGGCACCCCCTTTTCTCAAGGGGCACATGGACACATGTTAGACTCTCCCTATGCTAAGCCATATGGTGTGCTTGAATCCTATTGGCTGGGCTAAAGAGGGGTCCAATGAGCTTCTAGATCCATTCAACAAATATTTAGATAGTTTCAGGCTCTCTCTCTCTCAAAGGGGTAAGGAGGACACTTGTCCAGAAGACTACTCATGTGCTTGCAATGCATGGGGCATGTGATTGGCTAGGGGGAGAGGGGTCCAATGAGCTTCAGGCTTGAGAAAAAGGGGGGCTCACCCAAAGCAAGCAAGGGGTATGCTTGGGGGTATACACCTCTCACACACTCATTCAAGCATTCTCACTTGGTGAAAGTAGATGAACTCCATCTCCTTCTCCAAGCTTGTTGAGAAGTGATAACCTACACCAACACTCTTGGCTATGGAATGAAAATCCAAACAAGAGCCATGCTTCAATGGTTAAGCTTGCCATCTTCTCCGTCTTCATTACTATGTTATTATGTATGCTAGCAAGAAGAGTGACGACAAGTGAAAAACCATTTTTTTCTCCTATGGAATGTTTCTTCTTCCTCTTCCCTACCCTCATTCCCCTGTTACCATATACATGTGGTATTGATGTGTGTGAACACACTAGGACCGATGGGGTATTTTTCCCCTCTTAGGAGGTTTTTTCCCCCGAGCATTGTATATACGCCCATCACTCTAGGGCTATCTATCTTTCCATTGCACACTAAGTAACACACTCTCTATTGTGTGCCTTGAGCTTCCTTTGTCTTCTCCAAGCTGTGTGTATTTCTCTGCAACCCTAATTCCAACAATTGGTATCAGAGCAGGTTGCGTCCTCCCGGGCTTAGTCGCCAGCTGCTCTAGTACACGCCTGCTTACTTTCTCCGATTTCAGTGAGCTTTGGCGAGCGTTCGCAGGTTGACAAATATTTTGGGGGAACTCGTAGAGCTTGGTTCGCTCAGAATTTTGATTTGGGCTCATGTCGGCCTCCGTTTCCACTACAGGCACTACTACACATGCTATTTCGTCATTTTGTGCAGAATTTCTGTCAGTGCCATTTTCTGCATAACAGGCGCCTTATAGTCTTCTATGGTTTGTGCTATATAGCACAGGTTGTTCCCGCTCCGTTTCTCCTATTTTCGGGCAGTTTTCACATCAGGTGCATCATTTATCATGGCTGACAACAACAACACAGATGTGTTGAAGATGTTTGCTGCTGAGGATAGGTTGGATGGGGACAACTACCCTATGTGGGCTTATATGATGCAACATGTTCTTGTGTCAAAGGGTATCTGGAACATTGTGCATGGCATTGATGTACGTCCTGGTTCTGAGGATGTAGGCGATGTTGAGGATGTTGCAAGTCTTCCTGCAAGGATTGCAGCTGTTAGAGTTGTTTTGCCTATGGCAGAACAAGCTCGTTGGGATGTTAAGGATGTGCAGGCTCATGCATTGATTGCGTTGTCTGTGAAGGGTACCATTGTTCCTCATATCCGTTCAGCAAAATCTGCAAAACAGGCTTGGGATATTCTAGCAGGTCTTTATGAAAGTCACAATGAGGCTAAAATTGCTTTGCTGCGTAAAGAGTTGGAGTCAAAGATTATGCATGAGGAAGATGATACGGACACTTTCCTTGCTAGTGTCAAGGATATCAATGAGCAACTCTTTTCTGTAGGTGAAGTCATTTCAGACAGTTCCCTAGTGCAGACTGTTCTTGATGCCTTACCAGATTCTTACCAGACTTTTGCTAGTACTTGGAGACTTATGACCCAAGGAAATCCAGAAGTTGTCAAGTTTGATGCATTATGCACATTGCTGTTGCAAGAGTCACTTTCCAAAAAAAACAAGACTAGACAGCGTGCAGTTGAACAGGCTTTTATTGCTTCTCAAAGAAAGGGTGGTAGCAGCAATGCAGCCACTTCTTATGGTTTTGCTGCGAGTGGAAAAAATTTTGTTCATAATGCTTCTGCTGGCAGCACCTCGTCTTGCAATTCTGGTGATAAGGGCAAAAAGAAGATGCGTTGCCATTATTGTAAAGCCAATGATCACTTGATCAAGTCGTGTCCTAAGTTGAAGGCCAAAGAGGCTAAGAAGAAAGAGGGTGGTTCCACTGCAAATGCTCGTTCCACTACAAATGCAGCCATTGTTGAGTCTTCTGTGAAAGGAGATTGTGTTGCTGATGTTGATGCAGAATGGGTTTTAGCGCAGAGTGCACTTACAATCCTGCTGTCCATGATGCATGCTTGTCAGTTGCTGCAGATTCACATGTGTGGTATTTCGACAGTGGTGCTACAAAGCACATTACCTCACATCGTGAATTGTTTACCTCTCTCGAGTCTGTCCCTCATGGGAATTCAGTCACTTGTGCCAACAATGCCTCTTATCCAGTTCAGGGAGTTGGAAAGATTGTGCTCACTGCTGCTAATGACAGTTCCTTCACACTTGTGGATGCACTTTATGTACCTGGGATCAAGAAGAATCTCTTGTCTGTATCCGCAGTTGCTAGACTTGGACTTGTAGTCAAATTTGTGGATGATAGATGTACAGTTCATGATCTCAGTTTTGGTGATGAAATTGTTGCATCTGGGCTTTTGTGCCGTGGGCTGTATAAGCTCACTTTGTATGACAAGTGTGGACAAAATTTTGCAAATGCTGCTGCAGATTCAAGGGCTATTTCAGATGCAAAACTTTGGCATGCACGTTTTGGTCATCTAAATTTTGCCATTTTACTGCGTTTGTAGAAATCTAATATGGTTTCTTCTTTGCCGCCTCTTGAAGCACCTGTCAAACATGTTTGTGAAGGTTGTATTTTGGGTAAGATGCAGCGTTCTAAATTTCGAAAGGATGGTTCAGTTCGGGCAACATACAGGTTGCAGCTTGTGCATAGTGATGTTTGTGGGCCCATGCAAACTCCGTCCTTGGGCAATTATCTTTACTTCGTGACTTTCATTGATGATTACTCCAAGCATGCATGGGTATTTCCGCTTAAAGCGAAGTCCGAAGTTTTAATGTGCTTCAAACAATTTCTAGCTATGGCTGAAAATGTCTCGAAATGTACTATGGGCACCCTCCGTTCCGATCGAGGGGGCGAGTATATGTCTCATGAATTCAATTCATTTCTGGCTAGTCGTGGGATAAAACACCAATGTACAGTGCCTTATACACCTCAGCAAAATGGTGTTGTTGAGAGGAAAAACAGGTCACTGACGGAAATGGCACGATGTATGGTCAAAAGTCAAGCTTTACCGCATTCTTTTTGGCTTGAGGCCATCATGTGTGCCACTTATGTACTTAACAGGTGTCCTACCAAAGCTTTGCAGTCTATTACTCCATATGAAGCATGGCATGATAGAAAGCCTTCTATTGAGCATATGCATGTTTTCGGCTGTTTGGCATATGCTTTGGTGCCACAAGTGCAGCGCAGAAAATTGGATGATAAGGCTGTCAAATGTATTTTTGTTGGTTATAGTGCTGAAAGAAACGGTTACAGGTTGTATCATTTGCAAACAAAACGTATTCTGGTTTCAGGGGATGTAGTGTTTGTGGAAGATTCTGTTCAGCCCTTGCTGTCATGTACTAGAGACAATAATGTAAACTCACAGGACATTTATGACACTTTGTTGCCTCTTTTCAGTGGTGGAAATACGAATGTAATTTCCAATGAGGCAAATGTATAGCCTATAGGGGTTTTAGAAAATGTTTTAGATCAGCCTATTACTGATGCAGATGTACATGATGTACTTGATGAGGAAAGGGCTGAAAATGAGCAAGCTAGAGGTATGCCAAAATGACTGGTGCACACTTTTCGTGATAGTAAATTGGACGCACCTTTGTCTAGTCGTACTCATTCAGGCTCTCGCCATGCATCTTATGCATCACATTGTTATGATTTGGCTATGTCTAGCTTACATGATGTTGAGTAGCCTTTGTCTTTTGATGAAGCAGAGAATTCAGAAAATTGGATGGCTGCCATGCAATCAGAATATGATGCACTTATAGAAAATGACACATGGACTTTATGTGATTTGCCTCCTGGCAAAAAGGCCATTGGTACGAAGTGGGTTTACAAGTTGAAATGCAAACCGGATGGTGAGATCGATCGCCATAAGGCTGGACTTGTTGCAAAGGGTTATGCACAACAAAAAGGCATTGATTATGAAGAGACTTTTTCTCCCACTTATCGTATGACTACTGTGCGTTTTCTATGTGCATTGGCAGCTCATTTTGGTTGGGATGTACATCAATCAGACATTGTTACTGCTTTCTTGAATGGTGACATATTTGAGGAAGTTTATGTAACGCAGCCTGGCGGTTTTGTCATAAAAGGACAAGAGGACAAAGTGTGCAGATGTAAGAAGGCTTTGTATGGGTTGAAGCAATCTCCTCGTGCTTGGTATGAGAAAGCTGACACTCATTTGGTTAAACGAGGCTTCCGTAACAGTCCAACAGAAAGGACATTGTATGTAAAGCGTGAGGGTGATGTACTTCTCATTGTGGTTCTTTATGTTGATGATTTGCTGATCACTGGACCAAATGAGAGACATATTGCTGAATCTAAGGCTGATTTGAATGCTACTTTCAAGATGAAAGATTTGGGGATGTTGCATCATTACTTGGGTATACAGTTTAAGCAGTGTGATGGTGGTATTGCCTTGTGTCAGAAAAGTTACATAGAGACATTGCTATGTAAGTTTGGACTTGAGGATTGCAAACCTATTGCCACTCCCATGGAAACAGGTTTGAAGTTGAGTCTACATGATGCTGCGATCCTGCTGATGTCACTCTTTACCAAACTTCTGTTGGCTGCCTCAATTATGTATGCAACACGAGGCTGGATATTCAGTTTGCAGTCTCACAGGTCAGCAGATTTATGCATAGCCCAAGGTCTAAGCATTGGTAGGCTGTCAAGAGGATTTTCCGCTACCTTAGTGGAACTTTACATCTTGGCTTGTTTTATCCCAAGGGGGGATCAATGCCGCCAGACTTACATGCTTTTCTGGACTCAGATTGGGCTGGTTGTTTTGACACGCGAGTGTCCACTAATGGTTTTTGTTTCATGCTTGGCAGTTCATGTATATCATGATTGAGCAAGAAGCAACCTACTGTGGCCACTTCGAGTTGTGAGGCTGAGTACAGGGTAGTCTTCACAACTACGGAGTGTGGATGGCTCAGACGCCTTATGGCTGATTTGGGTGTTGGACAGGACACTGCCAACACTATCTACACTGACAGTCAGAGCGCAGTGGCAGTTGCGAGGAACCCAGTTTTTCATGCTCGCACAAAGCACATTGAGGTGCATTACCACTATGTTAGGGGGAGGCTCTTAGCAGGAGAGATCAGCTTGGCTTATGTGCCAACACAGGACAACTTTGCAGATCTTTTCACAAAGGCATTGTCTCGTGAGAAGCTTGAAGCGTTCCGCAAAGCTTTGGGCTTACTCCCCTTTGTGGACTGATCCTGTCCTCAGGGCATGGCACTTCCCTTTACTCATGTTCCAGCTCTCCTTCACCGCATCACTCCAGGGGGGATTTGTTACCATATACATGTGGTAGTGATGTGTGTGAACACACTAGGATCGCCGGGGCATTTTTTCCCTCTTTAGGAGGTTTTTCCCCTCGAGCATTGTATATACGCCCATCACTCTAGGGCTATCTATCTTTCCATTGCACACTAAGTAACACACTCTCTATTGTGTGCATTGAGCTTCCTTTGTCTTCTCCAAGCTATGTGCGTTTCTTTGCAACCCTAATTCCAACATCCCCGCTAGCTCTCTTCACCTTCGAAGGTGTTTGAGGCCTTGGAACTGAGGCTTGGGATAGTTAATGCTTTCTACAAAGTTTATGTTATGCTCGTGATGCATGAAGCTTTCCATCTTCATTGCATCACCTAGGTCACAAGGAACACAAAGATTGTATTGTACCAAGTCTCCCTTGATGGGATAAACTATAATACAAATGCCTATTGGAGGGCGGACCGGCTCCGCATAAATCTGGTCCTCAACTGTTATCATGTTCGTTGAGAGAAAAAGTATTGTTCATGCCAAGTTAACTAAGTACCATGTTTATGTTGCTACCATCAATTAAATTCACCCTCTATGCTCACAAAGTAATCTCACAAAAGTGCTTTATCTAATTTCCTAATTCCGCTACTCTCAAAGTTCATAGGCCATTTCTATTACACCAATTATTGAAGACACTCTCAAAATTGAAGACCAAGAAGAGGTGCTACAACCCGAAGCTATCCTTCGGCAGGAAGACAAGGTACTATGACATGGTAAGATTATCCAACGGTATCTTATTAAGTTTAAAAATTATCCTTTTCAAGATGCTAGATGGATGCAAGGAATACAGCTTAAGGATGGTATGATCCTTGTCAATGCCTACAATGCTACATTAGAGTAAGCAAATGTACAAATTTCTTTTGAATGACCAAAGTTTTTGTCTTATAAGACTAGTTCTCTTTTTATTTTGCACAAATTTAAATAGTATGCATGCTTAGAATCATGTTTGTGATGATGACGTCTCTCAAACACCAAGTAAAAATTTGTCACTCTACTTGGGATGAAATGGAATAAAGAGTAGACATGCTTGCAGCAGCTATGTCTCCCAAGCACCAAATGGATTAGTCATTCATCTTGGAAAGATGTTGTAGGATAAAAAGGGATCCTCTACCTGCTAAGCAAAATGAACTAATGACTAAGGCTTTATCTATTCTACCTCTTAGTCGAGGATGACTACGATTTCAAGAGAGAGGTAATGTCATAAAATCTAATATCTAACCAACCCAAATGATTTTCTCATATTAAATTGATCATTCAATGTGGGAGAGTAAATAGGAACAAGGGTTAGAATATAGACATGTGCTTACAGACTATCTCAACACAGGGCCAATGGTAAAGGGGTCCAAATGAGAGATGGTCTATCAAAGAGAAAGGGTAGCCAATGGAGCTTAAAAGACCTTAGGGCTAGCTTCATTAAAGACCTCCAAAGTTAGTGTTAAAAGTCCTTTGACCTTAGGTAAGCTAGGGCTGAGCTTGAGGTGGGAACTCGGCCCAAGCTTGAGGTGCTTGTCGTGTTTGATGACTAAGGTGCTTGAGGTCCTTGTCGCGCCTGATGACTAAGGTGCTTGAGGTGCTTTTCATGCTTGCTGACTAGGATGCTTGAGGTGTTTGCTGTGCTTGTTGACTACGGAGCTTGAGGTGCTTGTGGGAACACTACGCAAGCTTGAGGTGCTTTGTCATGCTTGCTGACTAAGGTGCTTGAGGGTGAGGTGTTCAAAAATCCAAACCCAATCCCTACTCAAGAGGGGGCAAGCCCTAAAACTAGGGGGATGAAAGAGAACACACACACTCACACACAAGGAAAGCCCAAGCCTCAAGAGGCAGCAATGACACATGTCAAGCCCCTACCCATGTTGCCCTCAAGGTGTGCCTATTGGTTGTCCTCCCAAGGGGTCCAATGATAAATTAGTTAGTTTAATTAATTGTTTTTGCATTAATCAAGTCCTCTCTCTCAAAGGGGAAAGGGGGACACTTGTCCCAAGACGACCCTTGTTGCTTGTTATGCATCCTGCATGTGATTAGCCAGGCTTGCAACGGTCCAATGAGCTTCAAGCATGAGCTACAGGGGGGGGGGGGGGGGTTGACCAAAGCAAGAAGGGGGAATGCTTGGGGGGTATACTCTCCCACACACACTCTTATTGTGTGAAGTGCAAAGTGCAAGAGCTCCATTCCTTCTCCAAGCTAGTAGAGAAGAGGAGAGCCTACACCAACACTCTTGGCTATGGAATGCAAATCCAACCAAGAGCCATTCTTCAATGCTTAAGCTTTCCATCTTCTCCATCTTCATTACTATGCTATTATGTATGCTAGTAGCAAGAAGAGTGATGATAAATGAGGAATTATTTCTTTCTCCTATGGAATGTTTCTTCTTCCTCTTCCCTACCCTCATTCCCCGCTAGCTCTCTCCACCTTCGAGGGTGTTTGGACTGAGGCTTGGGATAGTTAATTCTTTTTGAAAAGTTTATGTTATGCTCGTGATGCATGAAGCTTTCCATCTTCATTGCATCACCTAGGTCACAAGGAACACAAAGATTGTATTGTATCAAGTCTCTCTTGATGGGGGAATCTATAATACAAATGCCTTTTGGAGCGGGACCGGCTCCACATAAATCCAGTCCTCAATTGTTGTCAAGTTCTCTAAACTCTCTCTCTTGCAAAAGTATTGTTCATGCCAAGTTAACTAAGTACTATGTTTATGTTGCTACCATCAATTAAGTTCACCCTCTATGCTCACAAAGTAATCTCATAAAAATTATTTCTCTAATTTTCCTAATTTCGCTACTGTCAAAGTTCATAGGTCATTTCCATTACACAAGATGTCACATCTAACGGCTTTAGCATGAAATGTCTCCATGCATTCTTGTTGCCCATTTGACACATCTACTGATGTGCCAAAAACAGCTAGTCTCGATCTTCGACCATGCACATTTGACTAAAGCTAAACTGAGGACGTAAGTAACTAGCAATAATGTGCAAATTTTCAAAGTCTCACAATGTTGGCTATCGTGCTATTGCTGAAGCTTCAAGAACTCTTACCTTGATTCAGCCCTTTGAACCCTGAGGGTCATACATGCATCCAATTCAACAATGGGGTCATCAAATCCCCATTCAACATCAAGGCTAGAGTAGTCATAATTGACACCAAAAGATAACTACCTCCAAGCACTGGAATCATCCTCTTTTGGCTCAATACAGACCACAACAGCACTTGCATTTGGTACCTGTAAAACCTCACTTTTGATACACACACCTTCTAACCCATCATCTTGACCTTCCAAGGCAGTCATCAGAAACTCTCATACTGTTGTCTCCTCATCAACCACACCAGTAGGTCGGACACATTTTGAAAAAGCCTTAATAAGTGGAATCTCACAAGGTACTGCTCTCGAGAGGTCGTAGGTGGGGGGGTAGATCAAAGAGGTCGCAGGTGGCAACGCAGCCATGAAATGAAAACACGTGTGCGGCGAGCAGGCAAATGGTGCAATGAGAACCAGGGGGACATAGGTGGCGGCATCTTTCGTAGGGAAGCTACCAACAAGAAAGAGCAGGGTAAGCCCCTGCTTCGTGCGAGGGGATCTTGAGTAGGGTTTTTTTTAGACTTATTCAGGGCAGAGAAGATCAAGCAGGGCATTTGCTCGGATGGCTTAGAGTAGGAGTAACCATTGTTGATCAGCCTGTGCTCGAATCCTACAGACGTCCTCTCCTTTTACAAGAGGAGTATGTAAGAGAAAAATACACTCATAAAGAGATGGTATATTCCTGGTTATTGAATAAAATAGAAGTAGAGCCAGTAGTAGAGCTATATACCAATAGTGCATGCAAAAATTTTAGCATTAGTGGACATTTGAGAATCCAGATGCATGGATACTACTTCAAATTGATCATCATCTGAAGTCAACCTAGTATGATCAATGGTCATTTCATCACAAGGACAAACTACCATAAGAGCATGTGTTCGCATCCACAACCACCTTATAAGACCCATCCATGACTACATCACAATATGTCTTGAGCACATCATCAACATACATAGGACATTCATTGTCTTTCTTACTCTCACACGCCAAGGAGATCCCCTCATCATGAATTCCGATTTCTTCAACATTTTGTTCTCTCACAAGCGGTGCCCCATTAAGAATTACATCCGATAGCTTACTCAAGATCCCAATGTCTTCAGCAAAAATGGAACTTGTTTCACTCCAATCATCCTCAGATATGATGAGTGTAATAATATTTTCATGGACCTTCCATTGCTAGAAAAAACAATGGATGAATTGTATAATGTCAAGTGAGAAACCAAGAGGATGCTTCATGTGAGGATTGTATAATGTCACATGAGAAACCAGGAGGTGCTTCATTGTGTTGAAGGTTGAGGTGAGTGAGATTCTCAAGAATTAAAAGATAGAACATGTCACAATTATGTTGAATAAAGGATGATCCTTGATACTTTAGTGTCCAATTTGAAATATAAGGTCACTTGGTGCTTTCAAGGTACTAAAAGTGTTGTCGTTTGTTACCATATACATATGGTAGTGATGTGTGTGAACACACTAGGACCGCCGGGGCATTTTTTCCCTCTTTAGGAGGTTTTTTCCCCCGTGCATTGTATATACGCCCATCACTCTAGGGCTATACATCTTTCCATTGTACACTAAGTAATACACTCTCTATTGTGTGCCTTGAGATTCCTTCGTCTTCTCCAAGCTGTGTGTCTCTCTCTGCAACCCTAATTCCAACAATTGGTATCAGAGCAGGTTGCGTCCTCCCGGGCTTAGTTGACAGCTGCTCCAGCACATGCCTGCTCACTTTCTCCAATCACAGTGAGGTTTGGCGAGCGTTCTCACAGGTCGACAAAACATTCGGGTAAGCTCGTAGAGCTTGGTTTGCTCAGATTTTGATTTGGGCTCATTTTGGCCTCCGTTTCCACTACAGGCAGGTTTGCATAGGCAATTTCGTCATCTTGTGCAAAATTTCTATCAGTGCCATTTTTTGCATAACAGGTGCCTTACAGTCTTGTACGGTTTGTGCTATATAGCACATGTTGTTCCTGCTTCGTTTCTCCTATTTTCGGGCAATTTTCACATCAGGTACAACATTTACCATGGCTGACAACAACAACACAGATGTGTTCAAGATTTTGCTGCTGAGGATAGGTTGGATGGGGACAATTACCCTATGTGGGCTTATATGATGCAACACGTTCTTGTGTCAAAGGGTGTCTCGAATATTGTGCAGGGCATTGATGTATGTCCTGGTTCTGAGGATGTAGGCGATGTTGAGGATGTTGCAGGTCTTGCCGCAAGGATTGCTACTGTTAGAGTTGTTTTGCCTACAACATAACAAGCTTGTTGGGATGTTAAGGATGCGCAGGCTCATGCATTAATTGCGTTGTCTGTGAAGCGCACCATTGTTCCTCACATCCGTTCAGCAAAATCTGAAAAATAGGCCTAGGATATTCTAGCAGGTCTTTATGCAAGCCGCAATGAGGCTAAAATTGCTTTGCTGTGTAAAGAGCTGGAGTCGAAGATTATGCATGAGGAAGATGATATGGACACTTTCCTTGCGAGTGTCAAGGATATCAATGAGCAACTTATTTCTACAGGTGAAGTTATTTCAGATAGTTCCCTTGTACAGAGTGTTCTTGATGCCTTACCAGATTCTTACCAGACTTTTGCTACTACTTGGAGACTTGTGACCCAAGGAAATCCAGAAGTTGTCAATTTTGATGCATTATGCACATTGCTGTTGCAAGAGCCCCTTTCCAGAAAAAACAGGACTAGACAGCGTGCAGTTGAACAGGCTTTTATTGCTTCTCAAAGAAAGGGTGGTAACAACAATGCAGCCACTTCTTATGGTTCTGCTGCAAGTGGTGGCAAAACTTCTCTTCCTAATGCTTCTGCTGGCAGCACTTCGTATGGCAATTTCGGTGATAAGGGCAAAAAGAAGATGCATTGCCATTATTGTAAAGCTAATGATCACTTGATCAAGTTGTGTCCTAAGTTGAAGGCCAAAGAGGCTAAGAAGAAAGAGGGTGGTTCCACTGCAAATGCTGGTTCCACTACAAATGCAGCCATTGTTGAGTCTTCTGTGAAAGGAGACTGTGATGTTGATGTTGATGCAGAATGGGCTTTTATCGCAGAGTGCACTTACAATCCTACTGTCCATGATGCATGCTTGTCAGTTGCTGCAGATTCACATGTGTGGTATTTCGACAGTGGTGCTACAAAGCACATTACCTCACATTGTGAATTATTCACCTCTCTCGAGTCTGTCCCTCATGGGAATTCAGTCACTTGTGCCAACAATGCCTCTTATCTAGTTCAGGGAGTTGGAAAGATTGTGCTTATTGTTGCAAATGGCAGTTCCTTCACACTTGTGGATGCACTTTATGTACCTGGGATCAAGAAGAATCTCTTGTCTGTATCCGCAGTTGCTAGACTTGGACTTGTAGTCAAATTTGTGGATGATAGATGTACAGTTCATGATCTCAATTTTGGTGATGAAATTGTTGCATTTGGCCTTTTGTGCCATGGGCTGTATAAGCTCACTTTGTATGACAAGTGTGGACAAAATTTTTCAAATGCTATTGCAGATTCAAGGGCTATTTCAGATGCAAAACTTTGGCATGCACGTTTTGGTCATCTAAATTTTGCTGGTTTGCTGCGCTTGCAGAAATCTGATATGGTTGCTTCTTTGCCGCCTCTTGAAGCACCTATCAAACATGTTTGTGAAGGCTGTGTTCTGGGTAAAATGCAGCATTCTAAGTTTCTAAAGGATGGTTCAGTTAGGGCCACATGCAGGTTGCAGCTTGTGCATAGTGATGTTTGTGGGCCCATGCAAACTCCGTCCTTGGGCAATTTACGTGTACTTCGTGACTTTCATTGATGATTACTCCAGGCATGCATGGGTATTTCTGCTTGAAGTGAAGTCCGAAGTTTTTATGTGCTTCAAACAATTTCTGGCTATGGCTGAAAATGTCTCGAAATGTACTATGGGCACCCTTCGTTCCGATCGAGGGGGGGAGTATATGTCTCATGAATTCAATGCATTTCTGGCTAGTCGTGGGATAAAACACTAGTGTACAGTGCCTTATACACCTCAGCAAAATGGTGTTGCTGAGAGGAAAAACAGGTCACTGACGGAAATGGCACGATGTATGGTCGAAATTAAGTCAAGATTTGCTGCATTGTTTTTGGCTTGAGGCCATCATGTGTGCCACTTATGTACTAAACAGGTGTCCTACGAAAGCTTTGCAGTCTATTACTCCATATAAATCATGGCATGATAGAAAGCCTTCTATTGAGCACATGCGTGTTTTTGGTTGTTTGGCATATGCTTTTGTGCCAAAAACACAGCGCAGAAAATCGGATGATAAGGCTGTCAAATGTATTTTTGTTGGTTATAGTGTTGAAAGAAAAGGTTACATGTTATATCATCCGCAAACAAAGCGTATTTTGGTTTCACGGGATGTAGTGTTTGTGGAAGATTTTGTCCAGCCCTTGCTGTCATGTACTAGAGACAGTAATGTAAGCTCACATGACATTTATGACACTTTGTTGCCTCTTTTCAGTGGTAGAAATACGACTGTAAGTTCCAATGAGGCAAATGTACAGCCTATGGGGGTTTCTAAAAATGTTACGGATCAGCCTATTACTGATGCAGATGTACATGATGTACTTGATGAGGAAAGGGCTGAAAATGAGCAGGCGAGAGGTATGCCAAAATGGCTGGTGCACACTTTGCGTGATAGTAAATTGGACGCACCTTTGTCTAGTCGTACTCGTTCAGGCTCTCGCCATGCATCTTATGCATCAGATTGTTATGCTTTGGCTGTGTCTAGCTTACATGATGTTGAGGACCCTCTGTCTTTTGATGAAGCAGAGAATTCAGAAAATTGGATGGCTGCCATGCAATCAGAATATGATGCACTTATAGAAAATGACACATGGACTTTATGTGATTTGCCTCCTGGCAAAAAGGCCATTGGTACGAAGTGGGTTTACAAGTTGAAACACAAGCCGGATGGTGAGATCGATCGCCATAAGGCTGGACTTGTTGCAAAGGGTTATGCATACCAAAAAGGAATTGATTATGAAGAGACTTTTGCTCCCACTTGTCGTATGACTACTGTGTGTTTTCTATGTGCATTGGGAGCTCATTTTGGTTGGGATGTACATCAATCAGACATTGTTACTACTTTCTTGAATGGTGACATATTTGAGGAAGTTTATGTAACGCAGCCTCGCGGTTTTGTCATAAAAGGACAAGATAACAAAGTGTGCACATGCAAGAAGGCTTCGTATGTGTTGAAGTAATCTCCTCGTGCTTGGTATGAGAAAGCTGACACTCATTTGGTTAAACGAGGCTTTCGTAATAGTCCAACAGAAAGCACATTGTATGTAAAGCGTGAGGGTGATGTACTTCTCATTGTGGTTCTTTATGTCGATATTTGCTGATCACTGGACCAAATGAGAGACATATTGCTGAATTTAAGGCTGATTTGAATGCTGCTTTCAAGATGAAAGATTTGGGGCTGTTGCATCATTACTTGGGTATATAATTTAAGCAGTGTGATGGTGGTATTGCCTTGTGTTAGAAAAGTTACATAGAGACATTGCTATGTAAGTTTGGACTTGAGGATTGCAAACCTATTGCCACTCCCATGGAAACAGGTTTGAATTTGAGTCTACATGATGCTGGTGATCCTGTTGATGTCACTCTTTACCAAACTTCTGTTGGCTGCCTCATTTGTATGCAACACGAGGCCAGATATTCAGTTTGCAGTCTCAAAGGTCAGCAGATTTATGCATAGCCCAGGGTCTAAGCATTGGTAGGCTGTCAAGAGGATTTTCCGCTACCTTAGTGGCACTTTACATGTTGGCTTGTTTTATCCCAAGGGGGGATCATTGCCGCGAGACTTACATGTTTTTTCAGACTCAGATTGGGCTGGTTGTTTTGACACGTGAGTGTCCACAAGTGGTTTTTGTTTCATGCTTGGCAGTTCATGTATATCATGGTTGAGCAAGAAGCAACCTACTGTGGCCACTTCGAGTTGTGAGGCTGAGTACAGGGCAGTCTTCACAGCTACAGTTGAGTGTGTATGGCTTAGACGCCTTGGCTGATTTGGGTGTTGGACATGACACTACCAACACTATCTACACTGACAGTCAGAGCCCATTGGTAGTTGCGAGGAACCCAATTTTTCATGCTTGCACAAAGCACATTAAGGTGCATTACCACTATGTCAGGGAGAGGCTCTCAACAGGAGAGATCATCTTGGCTTATGTGCCAACACAAGACAACCTTGCAGATCTTTTCACAAAGGCATCGTCTCGTGAGAAGCTTGAAGCTTTCCACAAAGCTTTGGGCTTACTCCCCCTTTTGTGGACTGATCATGTCCTTAGGGCATGGCACTTCCCTTTACTCATGTGCCAGCTCTCTTTCACCGCATCACTCCAGGGGGGATTTGTTACCATATACACGTGGTAGTGATGTGTGTGAACACACTAGGACCGCCGGGGCATTTTTTCCCTCTTTAGGAGGTTTTTTCCCCCGTGCATTGTATATACGCCCATCACTCTAGGGCTATCCATCTTTTCATTGCATACTAAGTAATACACTCTCTATTGTGTGCCTTGAGCTTCCTTCATCTTCTCCAAGCTGTGTGTGTCTCTCTGCAACACTAATTCCAACGTCACTGATACAGCCAAGTTTGATTGCATCTAGAGGTGTCACTAGATATGGCAATTTAATGCAAAAATGCAATGTGCTAGTGAATGACCATGATGAGTTGCTAGTTTTAATAGTGTATAGAGTATGCATCGAGTAGATAGTGCACTTAGTATGGCATTTGTAAGTGTGGGGAAATGGTAGGCTTTGCTCTCATTGTAGACGTCAATGGTACAAGAAAGGGGGTCTCTTGATGTGGTGTCAATGCGATTGGAATTTTATGATGTGGAATCTTACCAAAAATTGTGCACCACTTTCAGTATTAAGTGTAATGCAAATATAATATGCGGAGAGGATCATGGCACATGAGGAAGCTTGTAAGAGGAGTCCGCACTCCAAATTTGACAGTGTATGCACTTAACGTAACCTCGGGGCCGGATTTTTTTTTATAAAAAAAATATGTATTTAAGGGAGAGAAGGAAATAAAGGCTAGCATTACTACTTGCTATTTGAAAGTGTTAGTGGGTTGCCACGATGGACGTCTATAAAAGAGCTCTCTAGCACTAACATAATGTCAATACTCAGGGAAGCGACTCGGATGGGGCACGAAGACTCTTTGAGGGTGTCAAACTCAAGAAGTGAACCTACAGAATGACAATATCTCTAGCACATGCAAATCTATTACTCTAGGATTTGGCAACTTGCCCATGTCCTATGTCACCGCACTCATCATCAACCTATTTCTGCACTTGAACGATGTCCAAATGCTACAAAACTTTAGGAGGAGGTCTAAGATACTTAGGAACACTAACCTACCAAGGTTGGTTGCAATCCAAGGAGGTACCAAAATCACGATTCATCATGATCAAGGTCCTAAAAACTGCAATAGAACATACCAAAAAGGTTGCCCTAGGGTCTAGGAACACTCTCCTATGGTTAGAATGTCAAAAAATAGCCATCAACACACTCAAAATATCAGATTTAGCCTACTTATACATAGTCACAAATCACCATAGAATCTACAACAAATATATTTGAATGAAAGAGCAATGGACAACGAACACAATGCAAGTTTCAAAATTGAAACTTGATTACCAGAGCTCAAGATATGATAATTACAATTTGCAAGAGAGTAGTCGCTTTCAGTCATACACTTCAAACTCAAAACTTGATAATGATAAGGGATTTCTTTTCCCACTTTACAAAATAGACTTTATACCTAGGGCTCTCTTGGCCATTGGCCAACTTCACAAGACTCAGACTCCATTACAAACTTTACGACTCAGATTCTCAAAGATTACCCTTCTATAATTAGAGATTATTAAATATTACAAGGATTTCCAAAAATATAATGAAGATACATCAGAATTTTGTGGATCATGGAAGAAGGGTCAACTCAAAGGGTGCTCGTCTTGCTTGACTTCCAACATTCCCCCCTTCCTAGTCTTTGCACACCCTCGTGCAAACTGTCTTGGTCTACTTCGCTTGCTGTTATGTTGTCTTTGCTTTGCTAGGGCAAATGTGGGAATGAGATGAATGTAGCCTTCTTCAGTAGTCTAGTGTACGCTTCTCAAGAGTACAAGTGAGTAGAGTAAACATTTTTTCTCTTGCTTCAATCTCCACCTTTGTTTCTGGCTCTTTGCAAGGATTTTTGCTTAATGTGCTCTGATATGCTATATGTTGAGCATGTAGATTCTTTGTTATGGGGCTGAAGATGGATGAATCTGGTTCAAAGAACCCAATCATCAATGCCTCCTTGAATGCTTGCATGTAAAAACATGAATGGAGCATAGAACCCCATGATCAAATTTCTGTTGGGAATCTTTATCTCCAGATTTCAGCATAAACCTCTCGTGCCTTCGAGGAATACCTGCCATGGATGTTTCGTTGCTTCTATATTTTTAAATGCGGTGACACATGTGATTAGCATCTTGGCAATCTTCACCAACATTTGGCGTGTCAAATCCAAAACATCCTTCATTTGGCTGATTCCTTGTAGAATGTTGACCATATACCTTTCCAAGGGAGGAAGCTTACCTTGTGGATTTGTGAGAACTGGGTACTTTAACACTGCTGGTCTTTTGCTTTGCTAGGAATAGAAATCATCCTAGGATCATCACCTATTGATATGGCAAAAGGTCGGGTCAATTCTGAGATGTTGTGGTGTGTTTTTGTAGTAGGTTTCATCTGTTGGGCGCTTTTTAAACCACTTTTTCCTCCATAGGGGTTGGTTCTTGAGGATTGTCAAGACTTGGTCAATAGTTATAGGAACATCCTTGTAATCCCCTTTATGGTTGGGCTCGAGACTAGGCAACATCTTCTTCTTCCAAAAGAGGGATTCTTGTCTCATCAGTGGTAGAGAGATCATATCATGCCCATGATTCTTTACTACTTCATCAGGGGTGATCATTATAATTGCCTTCAATTCAAGTACTTTTAAGTTCATATTGCATGTACTCTTTGTGAGACAGGTCGTGCACTTCTGAGATCCATCTTTTAAATCTCCTCCATGGTGTCTATCCTATTTTCTATGTCACCAAAGTCATGTAACCCTACCTTTGTAGACGTGCAAAGGAGATCAGATGAGCTAAGAACGATCGTGTAAGCTACAACTTTGCAAGTGCAATCATTGCATGATCAGGCTTGGTAGATCTATAGGGGAAGGTCCATGCTCATAGACTCCTTTCTAGTTCCATGTGTGACTTCCACTATTGCAGGCCTTTCCCTTATGACACTAATGGCCATATCTTTCTGTTGGAGTTCAAGGACATGTTTTGCATTCTGGGTCACCAACTCCTCTTTTGCTTCAGCCAACTGCTCTCTTAGCAATTTGATCTCATCATCTTTTTGGCCCTGAATTACCTTGTGCCCAGTGGTCATGATTTGTTGATCATACTTTTCTTGAGCTAGAGCCTCCCTTAGATCCTTGAGCTCTTGTAAAGTTGAGGTAGGAGTTGATGAGGTAAAGGCATGGCCATAACCATAGCAATGTGAGGATTGGGTTCAATGTATCTAGGTGGCTTCTGAACCTTCAAATGTTGTGCGATAAGATGCAACGGAAATTCTGTTTCTGAGTACACCAGATCCTTGTAAGTAAACTTATATCCTTGCTGCTTCACAAAAGATTTGTCATTGTCTGTAGCTTTGGTCTTTAGCAGCAAGTTGTGGCTGCCAGGTGGCACATGTAAAGCTTGGTTGATCATATCTGTAGTGATTCTGACTTTTACTATTTCACCATCCTTATCCGTTAGGGTAGCTTCTCCGTTGTATTGAATTGATGACATCAATTCATTTGCTCTCTGGAAATCACCACCCGAGATTAGATTCAAAGATTGGCCCACAAGTTGTTGATAAAAGTCAAAAAATGCGAACTTTGATCATAAAATGAAAAATGAGTATAACTTGATCAAAACAAGTCCAAATTTGTCCAAACTTCACCAGTGCATCTACAATAGCTATATGCACTAGATCAAGAGGCTGTAGGTCAATTCTAGCTTAGCGGGTCATGGATCGCAATCCATGTTCGCCAACATTTTGAACTTTTGGTGGTACCAACTGATTAAGAAAGAACTGGGGATGCTATGGTTCACATCATTTTGAATTTGGACCACTGGTTGGGATTTCATGCCGTATTTTGAAAATTTTTCTTCGACTTAGAGATTTTTGGCATTTTGGCAAAAAATTTGCAATCCAAATGACTTGAAACTCTAGGTTTAGGTTTTCCTTGATATTTGGCACCAAGTGATATGGTTTTACTTGGACAACTCACAGGGCCTCATGGATCACGATCCATGTTGGACAAATTTCTTGGCTGAATCTTTGGGAGCTTGTTCCTATAGTCTATCCTAACACGCTGGTGACATTATTTTCAAATTTGGACAAGTTCATCTCTAGTTTTTATAGTTTCCTAAGTTATGGACTGATTTGGTGCGACTTTGCCATATGTGTTTTTGGGTGGCACTTTAGATCTTTGATTGTGATCAATATGTTTGGCATTTGGCTTTGTTGATGAATTGGACTTGAAGAAGAGTCCCAATTCCAGTTGTGTGTTGAGTTCTATTCCTTTTGGAGTCTGTTTGGACACTCAAGGTCCTCTAGCAAGTTTGACTCATTTCTCAGGCACTTTTTAGCATTACTTGATGTTACCATATACATGTGGTAGTGATGTGTGTGAACACACTAGGACCGCTGGGGCATTTTTTCCCTCTTTAGGAGGTTTTTTTCCCCCGTGCATTATATATACGACCATCATTCTAGGGCTATCGATCTTTCAGTTGCACTGTAACATTTAATGGTTTAAAACTTATGTGTAGTGGAAATTAGCATGAACATAGTGGGCATTTCATTAGAATAGATTCCTAATGAGAATTACAAGAGTGCTTGGGTGGAGAGAGAAACAAAAAGCATAACACCTAGTTAGATAGCATCAAAAATACTTTCAAAAGAGAGAGAAATTAAGCTATTGACAACAGTTGAGGACCGGATTTGCATGGAGCCGGTCCCCCCTCCAAAAGGCTTTTGTATTATGGTTTCTCCCATCAAGAGAGACATTGTACAATACAATTCTTTGTGTTCCTTCAAGACTAGCTAGTGCAATGAAGATGAAAGCTTCATGCACTAAGCAAAACACTTAGCAAACACAACTTTAATTATCCCCGTTCTCAGACCCAAGACCTCACACACCTTCGAAGATGGTGAGAGCTAGCAGGGTATGAGAGTAGATTGAGAGGAAGAAGGAGTATCTTACGAGAAAGATGTACATCTCCTCACATAATCACTCATATTAGCATAGCTTTAGCTTAGTAATTAGCTTGGTAGAGGAGATGAGCATGCATTGAAGCTTGGCTCTTGGTTGGATTTGCATCCACAAGCCAAGAGTGTGTCGATGTAGGCTTCTATCTCACAAGCTTGGAGTAGGTGATGAGCTCTCCATTAAAGCTTGGGAAGAGATAGTCTTCTCTTTCTTCACACATGAGATTGTGTGAGTGTGTGTGTGATAATGCCTTGCAAAAATCAGCCCCCTCTCCCTCTTGGGCGAGCCCTCTTGATAATTGCTCTTGCTCAACCCCCATTGGACCTCCCCAAGGCAAGCCAATGACAATTAAGCAGCATAAGTGATAGCCTTCTGACATGTGTCCCCCTTTCCCCTTTTGTGAGAGCTTTAGGTAATTTAATAATTAAACTAAACTCTCATTGGACCCCTTTGCCTCCTGGCCAATAGGAATCAGGCAAGCCATTGGGCTCCTGAATGCTCATTGGACCCCTTGGGAGACTGTCCAATAGTCTTCTAGGAGACTTAATTCTCATTGGTTCTTTTATTCAGTGTTTTTAAATTAATTAAACTAGATTTACTCTAGCCTAATTCTCATTGGTCCACCTCCAAGGCCATCCAATAGGAATTGGGCACACCTTGTGGGCATCTGGGCTAGGGAGCTGACATGTGTCCCTAATTCCCTTTGTGTAAAGGAAGCTTGTGTGTGTGTGTGTGAATTTCTCTCTCATCCCCTAGAAGAAGGGCTTGCCCCCTCCCATGTAGGGATATGCAAAGACTTTATTTCACACACGCAAAGCATCCAATTTCCCTAGGTTTGACCTTTGGACATAACCTTTGAATTTTGGAACCTTAGCATTTTGGAAGTCTTAATGGGCTGAACCTTAGGGTCTTTTTAGCCCATTGTTGTACTTGGCTCTTTTGCAGATGGCCCCCCCTTTGGATCCCTATTGTGGCCGGTCTGCTAGCTTAACCAATATTCTAGCTTTTTCTCCCCTGGCACTTCCCCACATTAAATGATAAGTTTAATATGAGAAAATCATTTAGGAGAATTAGATATTGACTATTATGACATGCACACTAAGTAATACACTCTCTATTGTGTGCCTTGAGCTTCCTTCATCTTCTCCAAGCTGTGTGTGTTTTCCTACAACCCTAATTCCAACAATTGGTATTAAAGCAGGTTGCATCCTCCCGGGCTTAGTCGCTAGCAGCTCCAGCACACGCCTCTCATTTTCTCTGATTTTAGTGAGCTTTGGCAAGCGTTCGCAGGTCGACAAATTTTTTGGGATTGCTCATAGAGCTCAGTCTGCTAAGATTTTTTATTCGAGCTCATTACGATCTCCATTTCCACTATAACCAGGTCTGCACAGGCAATTTCGTCATTTTGTGGAGAATTTTTGTCAGTGGCAAATATTGCATAATAGGTCCCATACAGTCTACTGCATGCGGGTTGTGTTGTATAGCATGTGCTGGTCTCACTCAGTTTGTCCTCATTTTGGGCAGTTCTCAAATCAGGTGTAGGCATTTTCCATGGCTGCAACAACACATATGTGTTCAAGATGTTTGTTGCTAAGGACATATTGGATGGTGACAATTAGCCTATGTGGGCTTACATGATGCAACATGTTCTTGTGTCAAAGGGAGTCTGGAATATTGTGCAGGGCATTGATGTACGTCTTGGTTCTGAGGATGTAGGCGACGTTGACGATGTGGCAGGTCTTGCTGCAAGGATTGCTGCTATTAGAGTTGTTTAGCCTATGGTAGAACAAGCTCATTAGGATGTAAAGGATGCACAGGCTCATGCATTGATTGTGTTGTCTGTGAAGCACACCATTACTCCTCACATTCGTTCAGAGAAATCTGCAAAATAGGCTTGGGATATTCTGGCTGGTATTTATGCAAGCCGCAATGAGGCAAAAGTTGCATTGCTGCGTAAATAGCTGGAGTCGAAGATTATGCATGAGGAAGATGATATGGACACTTTCCTTGCTGGTGTCAAGGATATCAATGAGCAACTTATTTCTACAGGTGAAGTCATTTCAGACAGTCCTCTTGTGCAGATTGTTCATGATGCCTTACCAGATTCTTACCAGACTTTTGCTAGTACTTGGACCCAAGGAAATCCTGAAGTTGTCATTTTGCACATTGCTATTGCAAGAGTCACTTTCCAAAAAAAAAAAGGACTAGACAGCGTGTAGTTGAACAGGCTTTTATTACTTCTCAAAGAAAGGGTGGTAACAGCAATGCAGCCACTTCTTATGGTTCTTCTGCGAGTGGAAAATCACCTGTTCCTAATGCTTCTACTGGCAGCAATTCATCTGGAAATTCTGGTGATAAGGGAAAAATGAAGATGCATTGCCATTATTGTAAAGCTAATGATCACTTGATCAAGCAGGTCCTAAGTTGAAGGCCAAAGAGACTAAGAAGAAAGAGGGTGGTTCCACTGCAAATGCTGGTTCCATTACAAATGTAGCCATTGTTGAGTCTTCTGTGATAGGAGACTGTGATGCCGATGTTGATGCAAAATGGGATTTTAGTGAAAAATGCACTTATAATCATGTTGTCCATGATGCATGCATGTCAGTTGTTGCAGATTCACATGTGTGGTATTTCGATAGTGGTGCTACAAGGCACATTACCTCACATCGCGAATTGTTCACCTCTCTCGAGTCTGTCCCTCATGCGAACTCAGTCACTTGTGCCAACAATGCTCTTATCCGGTTCAGGGAGTTGGAAAGATTGTAGACTTGGACTTGTAGTCAAGTTTATGGATGATAAATGTACAAATCATGATCTTAGTTTTAATGATGAAATTGTTGCATCTAGCCTTTTGTGCTGTGGGCTATATAAGGTCACTTTGTATGACAAGTGTGGACAAAATTTTGTAAATGCAGATTCAAGGGCTATTTCAGATGCAAAACTTTGGCATGCACGCTTTGGTCATCTGAATTTTGCCTATTTTATGGATGCAGATGTACATGTTTTACTTGATGAGGAAAAGGATGAAAATGAGCAGGCTATAGATATGCAAAAATGGTTGGTGCATACATTGCGTGACAGTAAATTGGATGCACCTTTGTCTAGTCGTACTCGTTCAGGCTCTCGCCATGCATCTTATGCATCGGATTGTTATGCTTTGGCTGTGTCTAGCTTACATGACGTTGAGGAACCTCTGTCTTTTGATGAAGCACAAAATTCAAAAAATTGGATGGCTGCCATGCAATCAGAATATGATGCACTTATAGAAAATGACACATGGACTTTATGTGATTTGCCTCTTGGCAAATAGGCCATTGGTACAAAATGGGTTTACAAATTGAAATGCAAGCCGGATGCTAAGATTGATCTCCATAAGGCTCGACTTGTTGCAAAGGGTTATGCACATAAAAAAGGCATAGATTATGAAGAGACTTTTGCTCCCACTTGTCGTATGACTATTGTGCAATTTCAATGTGCATTGGCAGCTCATTTTGGTTGGAATGTACATCAATCAGACATTGTTATTGCTTTCTTGAATGGTGACATATTCGAGGAAGTTTATGTAACGCAGCCTCGCGGTTTTGTCAAGAAAGGACAAGAGGACAAAGTGTGTAGATGTAAGAAGGCTTTGTATGGGTTGAATCAATCTCCTCGTGCTTGGTATGAGAAAGCTAACACTCATTTGGTCAAACAAGGCTTTCGTAATAGTCCAACAAAAAGCACATTGTATGTAAAGCGTGAGGATGATGTACTTCTAAGTGGTTCTTTATGTAGATGATTTGCTGATCACTGGACCAAATGAGAGACATATTGCTGAATTTAAGGCTGATTTAAAAGCTACTTTCAAGATGAAAGATTTGGGGCTGTTGCATCATTACTTGGGTATACAGTTTAAGCAGTGTGATGGTGGATTTGCCTTGTGTCAGAAAAGTTATATAGAGACATTGCTATGTAAGTTTGGACTTGAGGATTGCAAACTATTGCCACTCCCATGGAAATAGGTTTGAAATTGAGTTTTCATGATGCTGGTGATCATGCAGATGTCACTCTTTACCAAACTGCTTTTGGATGCCTCATTTATGTATGCAACACGAGGCTGGATATTCAATATGCAGTCTCACAGGTAAGCAGATTTATGCGTAGCCCAGGGCAAGAGGATTTTCCGCTATCTTAGTGGCACTTTACATCTTGGCTTGTTTTAACCCAAGGGGGGATCATTACCGCAAGACTTACATGTTGAAATTAGGGTGGCAGAGAAACGCACACAGCTTGGAGAAGACGAAGGAAGCTTAAGGCACACAATAGAGAGTGTGCTACTTAGTGTGCAATGGAAAGATAGATAGCCCTAGAGTGATGGGTGTATATACAATGCTCGGGGGGGAAAACCTCCTAAAGAGGGAAAAAATGCCCTGGCGGTCCTAGTGTGTTCACACACATCACTACCACATGTATATGGTAACAAATACCCCCTGGAACGAGAGCTGGCACATGAGTAAAGGGAAGTGCCATGCCATGAGGACATGATCAATCCAAAAAGGGGAGTAAGCCCAAAGCTTTGCAGAAAGCTTCAAGCTTCTCACGAGACAATGCCTTTGTGAAAAGGTCTGCAAGGTTGTCCTGTGTTGGCACATAAGCCAAGTTGATCTCTCCCGTTGAGAGCCTCTCCCTGACATAGTGGTAATGCACCTCAATGTGCTTTGTGTGAGCATGAGAAACTGGGTACCTCGCAACTGCCAATGCGCTCTGACTGTCAGTGTAGATAGTGTTGGCAGTGTTCTATCCAACACACAAATCAGCCATAAGGCGTCTAAGCCATACACACTCAATCGTAGCTGTGAAGACTACCCTGTACTCAGCCTCACAACTCGAAGTGGCCATAGTAGGTTGGTTCTTGCTCAACCATGATATACATGAGCTGCCAAGCATGAAACAAAAACCACTTCTGGATACTCGCATGTCAAAACAACCAGCCCAATATGAGTCCGAAAAAGCATGTAAATCTGGCGTCAATGATCCCCCCTTGGGATAAAACAAGCCAAGATGTAAAGTGCCACTAAGGTAGTGGAAAATCCTCTTGATAGGCTGCCAATGCTTAGACCCTGGGCTATGCATAAATCTACTGACCTGTGAGACTGCAAACTGAATATCCGTCCTCGGGTTGCATACATAAATGAAGCAGCCAAGAATAGTTTGATAAAGAGTGACATCAGCAGGATCGCCAACATCATGTAGACTCAACTTCAAACTTGTTTCCATGGGAGTGGCAATAGGTTTGCAACCCTCAATTCCAAGCTTCAATATCAATGTCTCTATGTAACTTTTATGACACAAGGCAATACCACCATCACACTGCTTAAACTATATACCCAAGTAATGATGCAATAGCCCCAAATCTTTCATCTTGAAAGTAGCATTCAAATCAGCCTTAAATATGTCTCTCATTTGGTCCAGTGATCAGCAAATCATCTACATAAAGAACCACAATGAGAAGTACATCACCCTCACACTTTACATACAATTTCCTTTCTGTTGGACTGTTACGGAAGCCTCATCATTTAACCAAATGAGTGTCAGCTTTCTCATACCAAGCACGAGGAGATTGTTTCAACCCATACAAAGCCTTCTTACATCTGCACACTTTGTCCTCTTGTCCATTTATGACAAAACCGCGAGGCTGCGTTACATAAACTTCCTCAAATATGTCACCATTCAAGAAAGTAGTAACAATGTCTGATTGATGTACATCCCAACCAAAATGAGCTGCCAATGCACATAGAAAACGCACAGTAGTCATACGACAAGTGGGAACAAAAGTCTCTTCATAATCTATGCCTTTTTGCTGTGCATAACCTTTTGCAACAAGTCGAGCCTTATGGCGATCGATCTCACCATCCGGCTTGCATTTCAACTTGTAAACCCACTTCAAACCAATGGCCTTTTTTCCAGGAGGCAAATCACATAAAGTCCATGTGTCATTTTCTATAAGTGCATCATATTCTGATTGCATGGAAACCATCCAATTTTCTGAATTTTGTGCTTCATCAAAAGACAGAGGCTCCTCAACATCATGTAAGATAGACACAGCCAAAGCATAACAATCTGTTGCATAAGATGCATGGCGAGAGCCTGAATGAGTATGAATAGACAAAGGTGCATCCAATTTACTGTCACACAAAGTGTGCACGAGCCATTTGGCATACCTCTAGCCTGCTCATTTTCAGCCCTTTTGCTCATCAAGTACATCATGTACATCTACATCAGTAATAGGCTGATCTATAACATTTTCAGAAATCCCCACAGGCTGTACATTTGCCTCATTGGAACTTACATCGTATTTCCACCACTGAAAAGAGGCAACAAAGTCTCATAAATGTCATGTGAGCTTACATTACTGTCTCTAGTGCATGACAGCAAGCGCTGAATAGAATCTTCCACAAACACTACATCCCGTGAAAGCAGAATACGTTTTGTTTGCGAATGATACATACTGTAACCTTTGCTTTTAGCACTATAACCAACAAAAATACATGTGACACCCTTATCATCCAATTTTTTGCACTGTGTTTGTGGCACCAAAGCATATGCCAAACAACCAAAAACACGCATGTGCTCAATAGAAGGCTGTCTATCATGCCATGATTTATATGGAGTAATAGACTGCAAAGCTTTCGTAGGACACCTGTTTAGTACATAATTGGCACACATGATGCCCTCAAGCCAAAAAGAATGCGGCAAAGCTTGACTTTCGACCATACATCGTGCCATTTCCGTAAGTGACCTGTTTTTCCTCTCAGTGACACCATTTTGCTGAGGTGTATAAGGCACTGTACACTGGTGTTTTATCCCATGACTAGCCAGAAATGCATTGAATTCATGAGACATATACTCCCCCCCTCGATCGGAACGAAGGGTGCCCATAGTACATTTCGAGACATTTTCAGCCATAGCCAGAAATTGTTTGAAGCACATAAAAACTTCGGACTTCGCTTTAAGCAGAAATACCCATGCATGCCTTGAGTAATCATCAATGAAAGTCACGAAGTACACGTAAATTGCCCAAGGACGTAGTTTGCATGGGCCCACAAACATCACTATGCACAAGTTGCAACCTGCATGTAGCCCTAACTGAACTATCCTTTCGAAACTTAGAATGCTGCATTTTACCCAGAACACAGCCTTCACAAACATGTTTGGCAGGTGCTTCAAGAGGCGGCAAAGAAGCAACCATATCAGATTTCTGCAAACACAGCAAACAGGCAAAATTTAGATGACCAAAACGTGCATGCCAAAGTTTTTCATCTGAAATAGCCCTTGAATCTGCAACAACATTTACAAAATTTTGTCCACACTTGTCATACAAAGTGAGCTTATACATCCCACGGCACAAAAGGCTAGATGCAACAATTTCATCACCAAAACTGAGATCATGAATTGTACATCTATCATCCACAAATTTGACTACAAGTCCAAGTCTAGCAAGTGCAGATACAGACAAGAGATTCTTCTTGATCCCAGGTACATAAAGTGCATCAACAAGTGTGAAGGAACCGGCATTTGCAGCAGTGAGCACAATCTTTCCAACACCCTGAACCGGATAACAACATTGTTGGCACAAGTGACTGAATTCCCATGAGGGACAGACTTGAGAGAGGTAAACAATTCACGATGTGAGGTAATGTGCTTTGTAGCACCACTATCGAAATACCACACATGTGAATCTGCAGCAACTGACAAGCATGCATCATGGACAGCAGGATTGTAGGTCCACTTTGCACTAAAAGCCCATTCTGCATCAACATCCTCATCACAGTCTCCTTTCACAGAAGACTCAACAATGGCTACATTTGTAGTGGAACCAGCATTTGCAACGGAACCACCCTCTTTCTTCTTAGCCTCTTTGGCCTTCAACTTAGGACACGACTTGATCAAGTGATCATTAGCTTTACAATAACAGAAATGCATTTTCTTTTTGCCCTATCACCAGAATTGCCAGACGATGTGCTGCCAACAAAAGCATTACGAACAGAAGTTTTGCCACTCGCAGCAGAATCATAAGAAGTGGCTGCATTGCTGTTACTACCCTTTCTTTGAGAAGCAATAAAAGCCTGTTCAATTGCACACTGTCTAGTCCTGTTTTTTTTTGGAAAGTGACTCTTGCAATAGCAATGTGCATAATGCATCAAACTTGACAACTTCAGAATTTCCTTGGGTCATAAGTCTCCAAGTACTAGCAAAAGTCTGGTAAGAATCAAGAACAGTCTGCACAAGGGAACTGTCTGAAATAACTTCACCTGCAGAAATAAGTTGCTCATTGATATCCTTGACACTAGCAAGGAAAGTGTTCATATCATCTTTCTCATGCATAATCTTTAACTCCAGCTCTTTACGCAGCAAAGCAATTTTAGCCTCATTGCGACTTGCATAAAGACTAGCCAAAATATCCCAAGCCTGTTTTGGAAATTTTGCTGAACGGATGTGAGGAACAATAGTGCGCTTCACAGACAACACAATCAATGCATGAGCCTGTGCATCCTTTACATCCCAACGAGCTTGTTCTGCTGTAGGCAAAACAACTCTAATAGCATGAATCCTTGCAGCAAGATCTGCAACATCCTCAACATCGCCTACATCCTCAGAACCAGGACGTACATCAATGCCCTTTGACACAAGAATGTGTTGCATCATATAAGCCCACATAGGGTAATTGTCCCCATCCAACCTGTCCTCAACAACAAACATCTTGAAGGCATCTGTGTTGTTGTCAGCCATGGTAAATGCTGATCTGATGTGAAAACTACCCGAAAATAGGAGAAACGAAGCGAGAACAGCACGTGCTATATAGCACAAACCGTAGAAGACTGTAAGGCAGCTGTTATGCAGAAATTGGCACTGACAAAAATTCTGCACAAAATCACAAAATTGCCTGTGCAGACCTGTCTATAGTGGAAACGGAGGCCAAAATGAGCCCGAATCGAAAATCTGAGCAGACTAAGTTCCACGAGGCCACCCGAAATTTTTGTCAACCTGCAAGCGCTCGCCAAACCTCAGTGTAATCGGAGAAAGTGAGCAGGCCTGTGATGGAGCAGCTGTGACGACTAAGCCCGGGAGGATGTAACTTGCTCTGATACCAATTGTTGGAATTAGGGTTGCAGAGAAACACACACAGCTTGGAGAAGACGAAGGAAGCTCAAGGCACACAATAGGGAGTGTGTTACTTAGTGTGCAATGGAAAGATAGATAGCCCTAGAGTGATGGGCGTATATACAATGCTCGGGGGAAAAAACTTCCTAAAGAGGGAAAAAATGCCCCGGCAGTCCTAGTGTGTTCGCACACTAGGATGTGTTCACACACATCACTACCACATGTATATGGTAACATTACATGCTTTTTCGGACTTAGATTGGGCTGGTTGTTTTGACACGCGAGTGTCCACAAGTGGTTTTTGTTTCATGCTTAGCAGTTCATGTATATCATGGTTGAGCAAGAAGCAACCTACTGTGGCCACTTCTAGTTGTGAGGCTCAGTACAGGGTAGACTTCATAGCTACGATTGAGTGTGTATGGCTCAAACGCCTTATGGCTGATTTGGGTGTACACTATCTACATTGACAGCTAGAGCGCATTGGCAATTGCGAGGAACCCATTTTTCATGCTCGCACAAAGCACATTGAGGTGCATTACCACTATGTCAGGGAGAGGCTCTCAATAGGAGAGATCAACTTGGCTTATGTGCCAACACAGGACAACCTTACAGATCTTTTCACAAAGGCATTGTCTCATGAGAATCTTGAAGCTTTCCACAAAGCTTTAGGCTTACTCCCCTTTGGGGACTGATCATGTCCTTAGGGCATGAAACTTCCCTTTACTCATGTGCTAGCTCTCCTTCACCGCATCACTCCAAGGGGGATTTGTTACCATATACATGTGGTAGTGATGTGTGTGAACACACTAGGACCGCCTGGGCATTTTTTCCCTCTTTTACCCCCGTGCATTGTATATACGCCCATCACTCTAGGGCTATCGATCTTTCCATTGCACACTTAGTATTACACTCTCTATTGTGTGCCTTGATCTTCCTTCGTCTTCTCCAAGCTATGTGTGTTTTCTTGCAACCCTAATTCCAACAGTTGAGTCACAATAATTAGGCTTCTTTGGTGATACACGAGTCTATTGTGTGCCTTGAGCTTCCTTCGTCTTCTCTAAGCTAAATGTGTTTTCTTGAAACCCTAATTCTAACACTTGAGTCACAATAATTAGGCTTCTTTGGTGCCACAACTTGCTCAAGATCACAAATTCTACATTTGGTACTTTGACTTTGCTAATCTTGACCATTAAAGCTCTTGAGATGAGAAAACACTAAAAATGTGACACATTTTCCAACTTGGATTTCCTATATATATCTAGGAAAAGGAAATGTCTACATAACACGACGATTCTATATAGGAAAACAAGTGGATTATCTAGGTAACATACTATTCAATATAAAAAAATGATCGTACCTTCTATTTCCTATATAGGAAAACCATAGTTAACTAGCACACTTCTATTAGACAATATTCTCTATTAGGAAATGTAAACACGTATTTAACTACAATGTACTTAATGTTCAAACTTTTCTTATCCGTAAAAAAAAGTCACCGGAGTTGTTCAACAATGAAAAAAAGACACCATCAATACTACTTTATATAGCTTAAAAAAATATCGCACTGTGAGCGTTGCCACATGTCACGAATGTGCGTGCACATCCGAGAGAGAGAGAGAGAGAGAGAGAGAGAGAGAGAGAGAGAGAGAGAGAGAGAGAGAGAGAGAGTTTTGAAATGTAAGGCGTGAGCAACACTTTGAGTATGATGGCCAATTATAATGTGCACTGCAGTTAAGATGGCTACTGCCCAAAAGCCTTGTGTGAGATTTGCCCTAAAAAGCATGGCTATGACTCTTTCCTGAATCGTACGATTCATGCGCTCAACAACTCCATTCTAAGCTGGTGTGTATGGTGCAGTAAACTGCCTTTTAATCCCCCTTTTAGCACAGAAATTGTCAAACTCCTTGAAGACATACTCTCCACCGTTGTCAGTCCGCAACCTCTTGACTTTCTTGCTAGAGTGATTCTCAACGAGTGCTAAATTTTTTTCGAACACATGAAGAACTTGATCCTTATGTTTCAAAGGATATGCCCACACCTTTTGAGTAGAGTCATCTATGAATGTCACAAAATAGCTGGCCCCCCCTTAGAGATATGGTCGCCATAGGACCACAAACGTCACTATGCACTAAATCTAGAGGTTCAACTCACTTTTGACCAATGGTAAGTGCACGGACCTTGTCTATTTGCCATAGATACAGTGCTCACAAACAGGAAAGTCAACATAAGACAAGACATGTAAGTAGCCAAAACGAGTCAGAGTTCTCATTTCTTTTTGGCTAATATGACCTAGCCGGCAATGCCACAACTCAGTAGACGGCAACTCGGCTATAGATATGTAATCATGACCAACATCTAACACATGCATGGAATACAAGGTACCATGATTTTTACCTATGAGTACAACAAGATTACCTTTGCGTACTATCCACAAACCATTTCCAAATGTGGTGTTGTAGCCCAAATCATCAAGCTGACCAAGAGAAATCAAGCTTTTAGTCAACTTGGGCACATGTCTGACATTACATAAAGTAAAGTGCATGCCATTCCTTAGATGCAATTTGACCTTTCCGACACCCTCAATGTATAGCTCATAAGCATCACCAAGTCTCACTTTGCCACAAGAGTGAGAATAAGTAGAGAACCACTCTCTATGTGGTGTCACATGGAAACTAGCACCAGAATCTACTATCCAATTTTGTGCATACTGCACATCTTCTATAACAAGAGCCTCGACAGGTAGATCTGCTGTGAAGACCAATACGTCAGAGGTAAGTGGCATAACAATCGTCGGAAGAGTCTCTACAAGAGCCTCGACACGTAGATCTGCTGTACAGACCAATACATCAGAGGTAAGTGGCATAACAACCGTTGGAGCATTTGAAGACTCTAGCACATTGATCTCCTCTAACTTTGCTTTGCCCTTGTTTGAATCATCAGACTTAGAAGTTTCACCAGATTGTTTATCCTTCTTGCTTTGCTGCCATTTCATGCGATCCTTCTTCACATGCCCTTTTTTATGGCAGTGATAGCAGTCGACATTACGCATAGAACCCCGAGACTTAGTGCATGAGCCCCCACGTTCCTTGCTTTTGGCACGACTTTGAGTGCGACCCCTCTGTCTATCACTAGCAACATACGCGTCACCATCCTTCTTGCCTTTGAGAGGTTTCCTACGAATCTCCTCAGTAAATAGATCCCAAGGACGTCATTGTACACTAGACGAGTACCAAGTGCTGAGTTGCTAATCGCAGTACAAATTATCCCAAGACGAGGGTAAACTGCATAACAAGAATATACATTTGATTTCCTCATCGAAGACAAAACCCTGAGTGGTCAATTGAGTGAAAATGATATTGAACTCATTAATGTGAGTAAAAATAGTGCCCTCTTCCTTCATACGAAGGTCAAACAACTTCTTCATCAAGAAAACCTTATTAGTGGCACTTTCGTTCTATATGTCCTGTACCTGTACCTGTAGCAAAAGTGGAGTTGAAAAAATACAACTCCTAAAGCATAGCTCGGATGAAGCTTTCGACTGCACGAACAACGTCAAAGGGGGGTAAAACCGCAGGACACCTGCTAGAAACACTCTCGGAATGCTAAATTTGTCGATGCCAAAATCGGAAATTTGTTTGCACTTTTAAAAGTGCGAAGGCGCGGACGCGAAAACGGCAAGCACAAACCCTGCTCTGATACCAGTTGAAGGTGCCACGGGAAGAGTGTGCAAGTGCAAGTGCGAGAGCAGAGAGAGAGAGAGAGACCTGCTTTGGGTGGAGCGCACAACAACGTTATCCTGTTGCAGCTCCTTATTCTGTTGTATTAAAGAATAAGTGTATACATGGTTAAGTTAGTAGATGGGTTGGTAGTAAGTGGGATGTCCAGCCAGTTGGCCTGAATCCCAATACATTGGTTAGACCAAAGGCATTATTTCATATACAAATATGTCCCATTTTGTAGCAAAGGCAGTTTTATGTTCATCCTCATCTTGATCATTAGCTGGTTATAGCGTGAAAAGCCATCTAGAAGCTGTAGGCTTCTTTTTCAATAACCCTTTCAATCAAATGATTGGTGATGGGTAATGGATAGTTGTCTCTGATTGTAGCAGCATTCATTTGTTTGAGATTTACGTACACTCATAATTTATCGTTCATTTTAGGCACCACTATAATATTGGTGACACCCACTCCATGTGTTCAATCTCATAGATAAACTCCACCTCTTGCTTGTCTATCTCTTCCTTAATTTTCTTTGCAAATGTTTCATTGTAAGTGTATGGACGTTGTCGATGTGGTTTACATCGCTCTTTAGGGGTATCGAGTGTTGGAAAATACTAAGATCTACCCCTTAGCTATCAGCAGGCTGGTTTTGATTCTTCCCCTAGTTCTACCAAATCAATCTTCTTTGCATTTTTAACTCCATCATATGATTTGATTCTTCCCCTAGTTCCACCAAATCATCATTCTTTGCATTTTTACCAAACAAGCCAAATTGGCTCCACAAAAGGTACATATGGCAGTTTCCGCAACTCAACGTACATCCACTGTCAACAATACTGCAAGGTGCAGTATACGCGCTCAAACAAGTGCCAAACAAAATGTGCAAGCATTAAACAAATCCCTGCAGGGAGTAAAACCGCTCTTAAAAGAGCTCAAGCACTATCAAAAGTGCCAAAACAATGCATATGTGCATCAGATACTTCCACTGAAATATGTGCTGATGCTAAACACTGCAACCTGTAAGACCTGGATGTCCTATATGTATGCAAGAACCTGTGAGGAGATGGATGAATGAAAAACCCAAGACAATGTTGATGCCAAAAAGTGCTCCTAATCAGCCCATAAACACTATCTCAATAGCACATAATAGCCATAAAGCGGCTATATACCATCCCAAAATAGTCTCTGAACAACCTGCACCTATGTCCAGTACCTGTACCTGTAGCAAAAGTGGAGTTGAAAAAATACAACTCCTAAAGCATAGCTCGGATGAAGCTTTCGACTGCACGAACAACTTCAAAAGGGGGGTAAAACCGCAGGACACCTGCTAGAAACACTCTCGGAATGCTAAATTTGTCGATGCCAAAATCGGAAATTTTTTTGCACTTTTAAAAGTGCGCAGGCGCGGACGCGAAAACGACAAGCACAAACCCTGCTCTGATACCAGTTGAAGGTGCCACGGGAAGAGTGTGCAAGTGCAAGTGCGAGAGCAGAGAGAGAGAGAGACCTGCTTTGGGTGGAGCGCACAACAACGTTATCCTGTTGCAGCTCCTTATTCTGTTGTATTAAAGAATAAGTGTATACATGGTTAAGTTAGTAGATGGGTTAGTAGTAAGTGGGATGTCCGGCCAGTTGGCCTGAATCCCAACACATTGGTTAGACCAAAGGCATTATTTCATATACAAATATTTCCCATTTTGTAGCAAAGGCAGTTTTATGTTCATCCTCATCTTGATCGTGAGCTGGTTATAGCGTGAAAAGACATCTAGAAGCTGTAGGCTTCTTTTTCAATAACCCTTTCAATCAAATGATTGGTGATGGGTAATGGATAGTTGTCTCTTATTGTAGCAGCATTCATTTGTTTGAGATTTACGTACACTCATAATTTATCATTCATTTTAGGCACCACTATAATATTGGTGACACCCACTCCATGTGTTCAATCTCATAGATAAACTCCACCTCTTGCTTGTCTATCTCTTCCTTAATTTTCTTTGCAAATGTTTCATTGTAAGTGTATGGACGTTGTCGATGTGGTTTACATCGCTCTTTAGGGGTATCGAGTGTTGGAAAATACTAAGATCTACCCCTTAGCTATCAGCAGGTTGGTTTTGATTCTTCCCCTAGTTCTACCAAATCAATCTTCTTTGCATTTTTAACTCCATCATATGATGTTCTCGGTTCCTTAAGGCTCTCGCATCGGTTGCTCCACCACAATATATCGGTCTTGAACTGTGTATTTCTTGTAATGAGAGGGTGCATCAAATTTTTCTGAGTTGGAGTCCCCCTCACTTTTCTTTTCTAAAGTACAAACCTCCTTCAATGTCTGTTTTAACTTTTCATAATCAATTTTGCATTTAGTTTTTGACATTGTTGGTGTTTTTTCAGTCTTGTTGTTCGGTTGTTTTTTATCTTTGCTTCTTTAAAGGAGTTTGCCCAAAACCTAGTCAATTTCAAGGGTTTTTGTGTGATTTTGTGTCGGTCTTTAATTGTGTATTTCTTATAATGAGAGGGTGCATCGGATTTTTAAGAGTTGGAGTCCACCTCACTTTCCATTTCTGTAGTCCAAACCTCCTTCAATGTCCGTTTTAACTTTTGATATTCATTTTTGTGTTCAATTTTTGACAATGTTGGTGTTTTTTTGGTCTGCTCTTTCAGTTGTTTTTGCTTTATTTATTTGAGTTTGTCCAAAAATTAGTCAATTCCAAAGCTTTTTGTGTGATTTTGAATTGGACACAATCATTTACCCCTACGAGCATGAGGTATAGTGTTTTGATAATCAATTTTGGCATTAGTTTGTCAATTTGGTTTTGTTGCTTCTTAGTTCGCATCATCTGATATCTCCTTTGTCTCCGTGTTTTTTGGTTAGGAAATTCGTAGAAAAGTGGCTCATTTTGTTTTCTTGCATTTTGTTTTTAGAACCACTTGAGAGTTCGTCTTCCGTATCGTTCTCTATTTCATTGCTCCTCGAATCATGATATCATCCTCATCATCTTGTGAAAAGTCCCTTATAGAAACTTCATCCACTATTTGTTTACAATCGTTTGTTTGTTTCATCTCAGTCATTTCAACTTTAGTAGCCAAGCAGGCAACTGTGTTTCATCATTCATAGTGACATCAACTCTTCTATCAAAGTTTGATTTACGTCTATGTAACTGTGGTCCTTGGTGTTTACCTTGGTTATGACTACCTTGTGCCGTAAATAGAGATGTTTATAGCCCCAATCTTGAACCATCTTGAGTTGACGCTTAAAGAGTCACTGTGGAACGGGTGTCTAACCTCACTCCTATCTTATTGCAGACATAGTGAGAACCACAAATATAATTGTCAATCCATGGGACGAAACTGAGTCCACTAATGCATAGAGGCTACAAGAGGTTGTCAATCTCTTAGAAAACAACAAACAACTCGCATCTAACTCAAGCTACACTCAAATGACAGAAATCACCAAAAGCTAATCGCTCATCGACAAACAAATCACATCCGTTACAATATCAAATGACATCCAAACGTTACGAAACTTCTAGGACATGTTTATAAGACCTAAGCACACATGCTTATGGTCTTAAATCTCACTTTAGGTCAAGTGTAGAAATCACGATTATTAACAGCAGTGAGTTTTTGACCTTGTCGTTTTCAAACCAAAATCCATCTAAAGGCTTAGTAATGATGCCCCAATACCCCGACTATACTTATTTTATGATTTTGAAGCTTAAATTCCTACTTATGATGAAATTAGGCCGCGGGTCGGCGACGCCAAAAGCTATGGATTACCATGAAATGCTTACGTCAATGCGTAGAGCTCTTACTTGCGGTTGTAGCATAACAGAGTGCACTGCAATGTGACAACTGAGAAGGGAGTAGGAAGCGCGGGAAGGAGAGAAGTGAGCGCCAGTAGCTCACGCTATGTTTCTATTATCCAAAACTTAATAAAATCTTTACAAAGTTGGCTTTTATACCTTAGCCAAGGTATAAAATGTGTAATGTCCGGCGCCCAAGACCTTTGAGGCTCCACACTTATTGTATTTGCAACCTAGGTACACTAAATGACCTATACTTTTTACATCTTGGAACTCTTATTGAGCCCATAACACGTTACAATTATCACAATGACTAAATAAATCGGGAAATTACAATACATGGCCATTTTGGAATAATGTGAAAAGTGTGTAACTCCAATCTTCATTGCTTCTTCATATTCATCTTCGCCGTGCATTCATAAGGCTTTGATCTTTAGCAACTCCTGTTAACTAACTTGTCGAAGTTGATACCTAATGGGCCTTCTTACTTGGGAGGGACTTGACGTCAATTCATATGCTCTAACTTGCGGTTTTGGTACCCATAAATGTCTATTACCTTCATGGTACTCCTGTTCTTTCAAGCTCCATTGTGATGCTATCCATCCCATGTGTTTGTCTTTTTGTGTTGATTTCCCATCTTAATCCAAACCGGATCATTGACTTTGACTAAACTGCTCGGAACAAACACTTGCTTGACTTTCCTTTGCTTTCTTGAGTACTTTGGCTGATATACCTTTGATTTTTTGGGTGTCTCCTTAGAGGTTTCAATTGGGTCAGCAATTGACTTGAAGTTTTAAAAGCCTGACTTGCTTGAAGAAGCTGATCCATGAGGGTTCTTTGATGTAGAGGCATATGCTGTCATTTCTTCTTTGCTAATCGGTGGAGGGTTCACTTTGACTTTACCTTTATCTCACAAGATTTGTCTTCGATTCTTGTGACTTCTGCAACGCTGAATCTAGCATTAACGGTACCTGTAAATGTTGCTTGCTACCTCTTGGAGAAGAGAGTATTAGCATTTTATCTTCTTTGTAGGCCTTGTGTTGGCCTAACCACTGATGTCCAAGGATGACATCTGCAAGCATTTCTTCAGAAGGCTTCACGTAAAACTTTACCTGCTCTTCATGATTTTGGATGCTAAGGGTAGCAACCATTTCTTTTTTAATTGTAGCCTTACACATGATTTCTCTGTTGCTTGGCTTGCTCTGAGTAATCCCAAGAATGCTCTGAATGTTGTCTGGAACCATATTGCACTCTGCTTTTTTATCGAGTCGAGCATTGCATCTGACACTTGCTCCTTTTTTACTGCTGAGAACTATAGCTGTTCTCATTGTTGGCTATTGAAGATTTCTATCCTGGTTCTGCCATGGTCTCATCTTGATCTAGCTATGTCTCTATGGAGGGTGACTTGAGACTTGTTTTCCAAGCTGACTTACATCAACTGGTAATGAGTGATTGATCTTTGGACTTTCTATTGCTTCCTGATTTTTAGAAACCCCGTTCTTCTTAACTTCTGGATTTGGTTGCATTCTCTCCTCAATATCTTGTGTGGTTACTCTTTGCTCTGTTTGATCTGCACTTCTTGATGCCTAATCTGCTTTAAGCTCTATTGAAGTTTTTTTCAATGGCCAATCTCTAACATCTTCTGGGCCATTGGCATTCCCATTATGATGTCTTCTGGCATATCTTTTGATGTGATCACGTGGAATTGAGCTATGATGATGTGTGAACTTATTCCAATAGTGGTGGAGATGATTCCCCAGCATTTTGCTCGTTTGTCTCTAGATATGCTCACAAATTCAGGAGCATCTTCGAGCTGTGGTTGGCCACATTTTTTCCAAGTGCGAAAAGACATGAGGTTCTTGTCTAGCTAAAAATCTAGCTTTACTGCACTGGACAACTTTTCTTCATTTTCACTGGTGATGTTGCACTTGATCTTCTGTTGGCGGACACGCCGCGACGGACGTCAGCACAACGAGAACTCACCTAACAAGATTTATCAGCTAAGGAAGAAGCTCGACCCGCAGGCGCGTGGAAGCAAGCATAGGGTGTCAACCTACAATCGACGGACTCTCGACTAATTCCTACAGAGGTATCTACCCAATGTGTAAGCTATAGCCTTCAGGAGTGCATAAGAGGAGATTTCCTACAACACTTTCAAGAACCGAATACCCATCAAACGTTCTCGAAACGCCACAGAACTTGAGGGAAACCCTATAAACACCAATAGGTCGCTCTCCCAAAGGTCCATGAACCAAAATCCCAACCCTAAACACCTGGTGCAAAATCACGTAGGATGTCTGGTCGAAATTTGCAGGTCGTTATTTTCGAAAACTAAAGTGCCTAATGTGTAGCTCTACTCAATGCAAACGTGTTGAAATGTGAAAATGGACAACGTATGCTTACCAAATCACCAGATGTAGCTCGTTGGTCGAGTTCGCAAAACTAGACCGTACACCCGCAATGTAGGTGTTGGCGCGTAGCTCTCGTCGGGGGCAACACGTTGCACTTCTCTGCACTCGATTCTGACCATCGGTGCGTGCGTAGCGTCAAGATTTGAAAAACAATCTTTCTTTCTTTTGATGAACCCTCGTAAGAATTTGTGGAAACAAACCGGTGCAGAAAGCTATTCCTACTTCCTCATCTCCAACTCACGGAGTCGAAGTAGAAACGTTTCGTCCTTCAGAAAGAACTTAAAATAGGTTGGAAAAATCTCAACGAAGTCGAAGTATCCACCACTTGCTAACCTAAGTTTCTTGCCAGATATTTTGATAAACGACATATTTTTTTTCATTCCCGATGGAAAAAATACTCTCTCGGATTTGATCCTATTACTGACGTCAATAACTATTTTCCCACCAAGAGGAAGGTTTGATTTGTAGAGTGGATCCACCGGTTAGTGGGGGATCTCCCTCCAAACTGGACGTGCGACTTTCGTCGAATACAACTTTCCATATGATTGGGTAATAACTACGGTTTCCAACCAATTTTTATTCATCACATAAATCATATTTACTCATTGCACATTGAGTATCCGTCTCCCTCTCTTCCACGGAGGAAGAAGAAATAGGCATGGAAAGGAAAAATCTTGCAATTCAGTTATCTCACTGTGGGACTTAACCCAACACCTTACGGCACGAGTTGACGACAGCCATGCACCACCTGTGTCTGTGTTCGCGAAGACGCTCCCCACCCCTAAGCTAAGGGGAAGTAGTTTTGAGACTGATGCTGTCACACAATCAAATAATAGGGGTGGCATTGCCTGATCGATTTGATCAAGTTCTACAGAAACAAAGTTCAAACTGGCTCGAGGCATTTTCTCTACCCCTCAGGTTTATTAGCTTTGAGTCCTTCAACACACTGGAACGCCCCTTTTTACGATCTTTCACTCCTACAACATCTAAGGCTCCTCTAACGATGAAACTCTCACTCTCTCTCGTACACAGTACGCTCACTCACACAGACATAACTTTTTTAAAATGACAAAGGTCCTTTTCATTAAGGTCAAAAGTGGTATAAATACCTTACAATCTCAAACCCTAATGTTCCAATTTAACCATCTACTCAATCTAAATGTCAAAAATGGGATACAATCTGGAAGCTTCTGCAAGCCCCACTATTTACAAAGGTGAAATGTCGGTTTTTCTCAATTAAAGAATAATTACAAAAAATAATATTCCGTCGAGCAATCATTCTCCGTAGGGTGTGTCCAGTGTTGGGATTAAAGCCCAAGTGGCCTCTTATACGGATATGGCCCCCCGCCCGCCTAAATCACTTATCACTAACTCTTTGTATATACTTATATATACTTTTGTGGATAATAAGGTTTTGGGAGATAACCCTTCAAACGATTCTCTGCGTACTGTGTAAGCTCTCTGTGTATCTGTGTGTGTGTGTGTGTGTGTGTGTGTGTGTGTGTGTGTGAGAGAGAGAGAGAGAGAGAGAGAGAGAGAGAGAGAGAGAGAGAGAGAGAGAGAGAGAGTCGATCCACGCTCCGCTCCGCGACTTCAATTGGTATCAGAGCCAAGTTCAGTGCGTATTTGCGTAATCGCACGCGCGCGCACTTTTCAGACAGATTCTGGATCCGAAGCTTGGAAATTCACACTCGGCGTTCTAGGAGAATTTCCATTAGGTGACTTGGAGTTTTACCCCCCTTTCGAAGCCGTTTATGCCCTTAGAATTTCGTTCTGAGCACTACACCAGAAGGAGGAATCTCAAAGCTCGAGCAAGATTCTCCGAGCAATCCATAAAACGAGCGAGATAGGGCAAGGCACATATACAAAACAAAAACCAAACATGATTTCTTAGATGACTTCAAGCACAACAACAAAAAAAATAATTGAAGATTGCACCTATTTTTTATGGTAAATCAACCAGAAATTTTTGACCGACAAAACCCTTTGAGAAAGGTTTGGGTAGAGTGTTTTCTTTGATGGGCTAGAACACTTGGAACCATTATAATTATAATGGCATGTTGATATTCGTCTCCAATTTCAGCCCCCCAATCAAAGGATTAAACCACAAGCTTCACTATCTAGCTGTATATCCTCCTTTTACTCTCGCTACAGCTGCTGCTCTATGAAAATCACGTTAGGAATTCTGATCTCATGCGAATTATCTCACACAAGCTTTCCCTGATGCAGTAGGCCATGATTCCCCTCATGCAGCAAGACTTCCCTCACACAAGACATGCTTTCCTCTCACTGGACTACCCGTTCGCGTCTCGTGAAAGCAAGACCACAGGCCAACACCTGCTTAAAGGTGAACGCGTAGGTGATGCAAATGGAGACAGGCCAAAAAATGCAAAGGGCCAGCACCCGCTTAAAGAATCCACAGTTATTGTTGAAAAGAACCCATAAGTATACACAAGGCCTCTCTAACCGTAGCATCCTCTCCTGAAGAGACTGCACACAACATGTGAACCTCATTATTGGACGGGTGCAAAAGAGCCTGGCTTGCCAAGGCGCAACAGAAAACGTGCTGGCTAGAGAGAGAGAGAGAGAGAGAGAGAGAGAGAGAGAGAGAGAGAGAGAGAGAGAGAGAGAGAGAGAGAGAGAGGTCAAGTTTGCATGCATACCTTCCATGCGACTCACAGACGTTTGGCATCTGCATGGCGCGGGGGGAGAGAGAGAGAGAGAGAGAGAGAGAGAGAGAGAGAGAGAGAGAGAGAGAGAGAGAGAGAGAGAGAGAGAGAGAGAGAGAGAGAGAGAGAGAGAGAGAGAGGACTCATGTTGTACATCTCATTTCGCTCATGTTCTTTTCAAAAATGATTGAATACCCTCTACTCGCTTTCCTCTCACTGGACTACCCGTTCGCGTCTCGTGAAAGCAAGACCACAGGCCAACACCTGCTTAAAGGTGAACGCGTAGGTGATGCAAATGGAGACATGCCAAAAAACGCAAAGGGCTAGCACCTGCTTAAAGAATCCACAGTTATTGTTGAAAAGAACCCATAAGTATACACAAGGCCTCTCTAACCGTAGCATCCTCTCCTGAAGAGACTGCGCACAACATGTGAACCTCATTATTGGACGGGTGCAAAAGAGCCTGGCTTGCCAAGGCGCAACAGAAAACGTGCTGGCTAGAGAGAGAGAGAGAGAGAGAGAGAGAGAGAGAGAGAGAGAGAGAGAGAGAGAGAGAGAGAGAGAGAGAGAGAGAGAGAGAGAGAGAGAGAGAGAGAGAGAGAGAGAGAGAGAGAGAGAGAGGACTCGTGTTGTACATCTCATTTCGCTCATTTTCTTTTAAAAAATGATTGAATACCCTCTACTCGCTCATATTCTCAAGAATCTTTCCTCCGAAGCCCACGCTCTCCTCTTGCTTTGGACTATCACCCTCACCGCCTCACCCTATTGCCCCTCTCCTTCATCGCCTCTGCCCTCAGCTTGTTGTACCTCTTCCCCATCCCCTCTACACTCTCCCCCATTGCCACCTTGCGGCTTGGTTTGCAACAACAACGATATGGAAAAATGATCAAAATCGTTTGTTGCTTTCGCAAAAACACCAGAACTGGCATGCATTTGATTGGCACAGATAGCTTTTGATCATATCTCTCTCTCTCTCTCTCTCTCTCTCTCTCTCTCTCTCTCTCTCTCTCTCTCTCTCTCTCTCTGCGAGCGCGTATGTGTATACCCATTAATGCGTGTGCACGCACACATGCCAAAGGAAATATGTTGATCGTTGTTTCCGTCAACCACTCAATCAAGATCTCGCCTTCTACACGCAGCCTCAAAATGCCTCGCCACCTTCTCTACCGACTCAAGATCCTGCATAAGCAACGTCCATTGCAAGCGAGGCCCTCCTGCCGTCTTCTTTTCACTTTCTTCTACTGGTCAAATTTACTCATGAAAACTAAGACGAGTTCTTTCTTCCAACGTTCCACTCTAGGTTGAATCTCTTTATATTTTTATCTAAAACTAGTGTGGCCGGTGGCTTCGCCGCCTCTTTCTCTCTCTCTCTCTCTCTCTCTCTCTCTCTCTCTCTCTCTCTCTCTCTCTCTCTCTCTCTCTCTCTCTCTCTCTCTCTCTCTCTCTCTCTCTCTCTCTCTCTCAGCGGCCCGGTTCTCTCTCTCTCTCTCTCTCAGCGGTAGGTTGCAGTGCGCACACCTCCGGAGCTGGCCGGTTGAAGCTGCTCACGACACGTGGCAAGGGGGGGGGGGTCGGCGGGTCTCGCTCGCTCTTACTATGACACAAATTAAATTAATGACACACATGCCAGAACTTTGAGCGGCTCTCTCTTTGGATGGGTGTTGTCACACACACACACACACACACACACACACACACACACACAAAGTCTTGTATCCAGTTCTCATAGGTGGTCCCCTCTCTCTCTCTCTCTCTCTCTCTCTCTCTCTCTCTCTCTCTCTCTCTCTCTCTCTCTCTCTCCAGTGTTTAAATCACTCGTGCGCCTATGTACTCTCTTCAAATAACATTGCAGAGCAAGACGACGTGTCATGTCGCGTTCAGTTGCGCAAACTTTGTGCGCGTGTGTGTGTCGCGCTCGTTGTTTGGTCAGGCCAACTCAGAGCACACTCGCCAGTTCTATTGGTATCACCTCACTCAGGCAAGTATGGCGAGACGAAACCATTTTCAACCACGTGGCCGCCTGAATTCCTCTTTCATATATAGTATAGATGACCGTCTCTCTCTCTCTCTCTCTCTCTCTCTCTCTCTCTCTCTCTCTCTCTCTCTCTCTCTCTCTCTCTCTCTCTCTCTACGCACTATTCACCTAGGTCGTCGGGGCTGCAGGGAACATAGCTGGCTGAAGGCAAGGGGAAAAGGAGAAATTCCGGCCCAAAATAGAGAAAAAAGTGTGAAACTCCAGAAAAAAGCATAATTTTCTAAAACTTCCTCTTGACAAAATCAAGGAAACGAATTTTGTATGTGTGGAAAAATGATTTTTCTCAAACACAGGGAGTCGATGCTTAAACTCTAACTCTCTCTCTCTCTCTCTCTCTCTCTCTCTCTCTCTCTCTCTCTCTCTCTCTACATCGGTGTTCGAGAAAAGTGCGTCAACTAAGCTTTGACCAATCGAATTGAACAATCAAAATAGCCGATTGAAGGGACGGGGAGAAGGAGAAAGTCCGCTTGGAAAATTCAAGAAAATAGAGTTAAATTGCAAAAAAATCATCTATCTTGAAAAAAATTCTCCCCCAAAGCAAACGTCTGATTGATTTTTTTTTTGGTAAAATTACCAAACCAAAATACCCCTCTAATTTGTGGAAATTCCCAAAATATCCCCCAAATTTCAAAAGTTACCAAACTACCCTTGTATTTATGTTCCTAATCTAAGGCAGAAGTAAGCAAGGACGCATCAAAGGCAGAAGCAAGGGCACCATCCTCAAAATATCGTGTCTTGCTGAGCCGATGGAGAAAGTTGCAGTGACTACAAAGGTACCTGGAAACTCTAATATGGCTAAGTTGCAGGCTGGTTATCTCTTCCCTAAAATTGCAAGGCGACACAATGTGCATATATTGCAGAAGTATCCAGATGCTAGTGTTAAATCACTCGTGCGCCTATGTACTCTCTTCAATTAACATTGCAGAGAAAGAAGACGTGTCACGTCGCGTTTAATTGCGCAAACTTTGTGCGTGTGTGTGTCACGCTCGTTGTTTGGTTCGACTCAGAGCACACTCGCCGGTTCTATTGGTATCACCTCACTTAGGCAAGTATGGCCAGACGAAACCATTTTCAAACACGTGGCGGCCTGAATTCCTCTTTCATATATAGTATAGATGACCATATCTCTCTCTCTCTCTCTCTCTCTCTCTCTCTCTCTCTCTCTCTCTCACTCTCTCTCTCTCTCTCTCTCTACGCACTATTCACCTAGGTTGTCGGGGCTGCAGGGAACATAGCTGGTTGAAGGCAAGGGGAAAAGGAGAAATTTCGGCCCAAAATAGAGAAAAAAGTGTGAAACTCTAGAAAAAAGCATAATTTTCTAAAACTTCCTCTTGACAAAATCAAGGAAATGAATTTTGTATGTGTGGAAAAATGATTTTTCTCAAACACAGGGAGTAGGTGCTTAAACTCTCTCTCTCTCTCTCTCTCTCTCTCTCTCTCTCTCTCTCTCTGTGCATCAGTGTTCAAGAAAAGTGCGTCAACTAAGCTTTGACCAATCGAATTGAACAATCAAAACAGCCGGTTGAAGGGACTGGGAGAAGGAGAAAGTCTGCTTGGAAAATTCAAGAAAATAGAGTTAAATTGCAAAAAAATCATCTATCTTGAAAAAAATTCTCTCTGAAACTACCCCAAAGCAAACGTCTGATTGATTTTTTTTCTTGTAAAATTACCAAACCAAAATACCCCTCTAATTTGAGGAAATTCCCAAAATATCTCCCAAATTTCAAAAGTTACCAAAATACCCTTGTATTTATGTTCCTAATCTAAGGCAGAAGTAAGTAAGGACGCATCGAAGGCAGAAGCAAGGGCACCATCCTCAAAATAACGTGTCTTGCTGAGCCGATGGAGAAAGTTGCAATGACTACAAAGGTAGTTGAAACTCTAATATGGCTAAGTTCCAGGCTGGCTATCTCTTCCCTAAAATTGCAAGGTGACATAATGCGCATATATTGCAGAAGTATCCAGATGCCAGTGTTAAATCATTCGTGCACCTATGTATTCTCTTCAATTAACATTGCAGAGCAAGACGACGTGTCACGTCACGTTCAGTTGCACAAACTTTGTGCGCGTGTGTGTGTCGCGCTCGTTGTTTGGTTGGGCTGACTCAGAGCACACTCGCCGGTTCTATTGGTATCACCTCACTCAGGCAAGCATGGCCAGATGAAACCATTTTCAACCATGTGGCCGCCTGAATTCCTCTTTCATATATAGTATAGATGACCGTCTCTCTCTCTCTCTCTCTCTCTCTACGCACTATTCACCTAGGTCGTCGGGGCTGCAGGGAACATAGCTGGCTGAAGGCAAGGGGAAAAGGAGAAATTCCGGCCCAAAATAGAGAAAAAAGTGTGAAACTCCAAAAGTCATTAGCTTGGGTATTGGCGATACCACAGAGCCCATCCCTTTGCCCATATCCTCATCCATGGAAGCCAAAGCCAAAGCCTTGTCTACTCATGAAGGATATAGTGGATATGGTGTTTAGTTGGGGGAGAAACCCTTTGTGCTGCCATAGCCAAGAGTCTTTATGTGGACCTCAACATCAATGGAGAGAGAGAGAGAGAGAGAGAGAGAGAGAGAGAGAGAGAGAGAGAGAGAGAGAGAGAGAGAGAGAGAGAGAGAGAGAGTCCAAGGTGATGAAGGTGAAAAGGATAGGGCCA